>NC_138304.1:82242500-82615000 GCF_965601325.2 Salmo salar | reverse complement strand
AAAAAAGTGTGTATCCAGGGGATTAGGGGGCGAGAGGAGCGATGTAGCGTGTAATCTCTCTGCCTCTGTCTGTGAACACTGGGAAAGGAGAAAAGGAGTGATCAACCAGGGTCGTGTTTGGAAACTTTTCAGACGCGCTGCTGCTGCTTACCCTGTAGAGCGAGGGGAGAAGATCTTCAACAAAGTGACAAAAATCAATGGCCCCTGTACAGCTTTATTTGCTGTCTTTATGTTAGCTGAATGGAGGAATATTCCCTTTAGCCACACCTGCCCCTCTTACTGATCAATGTCAGTCTATGTGGTAATACTGAACTCTTAATGAGACCAGTAGATACACAAACAAACAAGAATGCTCCTGCATCATGATCACATAGTTTAGAGGCATATGTTGTTCTATACCGTGATTGTTACGTTCCCCAGTTTCTGTGTTGTTGTGGGTTTGTATGTGTGTGTATTTCAGGAAATGGCTTCCTGGATTCCCAAAGCAGCTGATTGGTCAGCCCCATCGCTGATTGGAGTAATGACCCCTCCCTCTCATCAGAGGATACAGCTGTCTGCAATTACCCACTCCTTCTCCAGGAGCACTTTTTATGTCCTGTGTTGGTTGTTGTGGCGGTCAGTAAAAGTTTTGTTGATGTTATTTTGTAGCCACTCCTTCAGGGGTATGTGTATGCCAATAGGACTTAGTGTTTTTGGTTGATGAAATTTTTCACTTAAAAGTATTCGTTATTATTCTGTTTCATTTGTTCCCAGGGGGGGAAGGGGAATGCACCTTGGGAGTGTTTAGGCAAGAGGCCTACGGGCATACATAACCCATAGTATTTAATCTGTCTAATCTCTTCCTCTGTTGTCCTTCCCCGCACCTATGATCACATACTTTTTTACTCCACAGGGAGTTGAGATGTAGCGGGGTGTTGCGTTCCCTCCAAGAGGAGTGCGTAACATAATGGGGGCTCATCCGGGATCATTAAACCCACCGGACCCTGCTGCTCTGAGCTCTCTGTGATTGGTGATTGAGGCGTGGTGGTAAGGTTGTGAGTTTGGATAACTTGTTTAGGTTACGTGTGTTCGGTTGCTGGTGTTGCGTAAAGTAGACCTTTGCACCATAGCTGACCATTATGGACTCTCTCATTATGAAATCCCTAAAGGCTGAGCTTTTGGTGCTAGTCAGGGAGGGTTTAGTGAGAATTTATTTTCTCGTTGAAAGATGAGGGAGGCTTCAGGAGAGGAGACGGGTTGACCTTCCGATGCCAAGTTTGAGGACGGCACGGAGGAAGGGGTTGCTCGTACCCCCTTTACATTGCCCCAATTTGACCTTTTCTCTTCTGCTTCGGGTTGTTCAGACGGGACCGCCAGGCTAAAGGTGAGGCTGGCCCGTTTGGAAATGGAGCAAAAAGATGAAGCGCGCATTAGACAGCTGGAGTTTGATTTAGAAATGAGGAAAATAGAAATAGAAGCTGACAAGGACGTGAGGAACCGACAACTGGAGCGAGACGCTGGCTCCAGTGTCACTCCACAATCTGCCCATCATCAAGTCCACTTCGAAGTGAGTCAAAATATTGCCTTAGTCCCTCCATTTCGGGAGTCGGAAGTTGATTCCCATTTCTCTGCGTTTGAACATGTGGCCACTGCGCTGCATTGGCCACTCGAGGTTTGGCCGCTCCCATTGCAATGTAAATTATCTGGGAAAGCCCAGGAAGTAGTAGCTGCTCTCTCCCTGGAAGACAGTTTACGGCACGATATAGTTAAAACAACCGTGTTGGGGGCTTATGAGTTGGTGCCTGAAGCTTATAGGCAGCGCTTCAGGAACAACAAAAAACCCTCTCACCGTACTTTTGTTGAGTTTGCTAGGGACAAAGAGTCTCTGTTTAATCGCTGGTGGTCAGCCAGCAAAACTAACACCTTTGCTGATATTCGGGAGTTAATGCTGTTGGAGGATTTTAAAAGTAACCTCCCTGATAGAATTGGAATTCATATAAATGAACAGAAAGTGGCGACATTGGCCCAGGCAGCAGTGTTGGCAGATGAATACGCTCTGACACACAAGACTGTCTTTGGTGCGCCTCGTTTTGAAGGCCGAATGATAACGTCATTAGTGCCTCGTTTGGGTCGTTTTTCCTCCGACGACCCTAAGCCGTCTCATAAAATCTGTGACGAGTTGGAGTTAAAGGGCATCTACAGGGTGATGGTGGCGGGACACTGGATCAAAAACAGACCTGGGTCAAATAGGAGACTCTGGCCAAGATTCAAGCCAACATTGTCACGCCCTGATCTGTTTCACCTGTCCTTGCGCTTGTCTCCACCCCCCTCCAGGAGTTGCCCATCTTCCCCCCTTATCATCTGGGTATTTATACCTGTGTTTTCTGTCTGTCTGTGCCAGTTCGTCTTGTTTGTCAAGTCAACCAGCGTTTTTTGTCTTTGCTCCTGCTTTTCCCAGTCTTTCTTTTTCTCACCCTCCTGGTTTTGACCCTTGTCTGTCCTGACTCTGAGCCCGCCTGCCTGACCACTCTGCCTGCCGCTGACACTGAGCCTGCCTGCTGTCCTGTACCTTTGCTCATACTCTGGATTACCGACACTCTGCCTGACCTGACCCTGCCTGCTGTCCTGTACCTTTGCTCATACTCTGGATTACCGACACTCTGCCTGACCTGACCCTGCCTGCTGTCCTGTACCTTTGCTCATACTCTGGATTACCGACACTCTGCCTGACCTGACCCAGCCTGCTGTCCTGTACCTTTGCCCCACCACTCAGGATTATCGACCCCTGCCTGCCTTGACCTGTCGTTTGCCTGCCCCTGTTGCCGTAATAAACATTGTTACTTCAACACAGTCTGCATTTGGGTCTTACCTGAAACGTTATAAACACAGATCAACAACCTGCGCATGGCGATTGTGCATATGGATATCCCCTTTAAGAGTAAATCGCAGTGCACAGATTCTCAGTTAGTTGGAATCCCAGCCACAAGAGAAATATCATCTTCTGGATGGTTTGCCAATTCTTAGTCAATTTATGTACTGTATCTCCTACAGTGTAGCCTCCATTAGAATGGTGTGTCTAATCTACCCCTATAGAGGCTCTGTCCATATTAGAGCTAGACAGGAAGCACATACACCCTTTCAGATCTAAATAGGTTGCAGTACGGAGGTGAAGAAGTGAAAGATCTGTAAGGAAGGAGGTTGTCTCTAATTTTGGAACACCTCCTGGAAGGAAGTAATAGAGGCAGCGTTTAATTTATTACAGTCAATTAAATGTTCCTTGGTTTCAGGATAGATGTTAGTGATATTCGATGTTAGTGTGGAAAGTCTCCATGCACACTGTAACGTAGCGTCAGGAAGCAAGTGCAGTTAGTGAGTTTAATGACAAACATGGAACGATACAAAACAAGGGAAGCGTCTAACATGGAAACATAAACAATATTGCCTGGTGGGTGATAACAAAGGAGGGTTGCCAGGACTGGTGGTTAGTGGACCGGCGACGTCGAGCGTGGGAGTAGACCTGACACACACACACACACACACACACACACACAGTAGCCAGGCTACCTGAAATAACGGATAAATAGTTTAGTGCATCTAGCCCGTCATGCTGTTCTTCTGTCCTCAGGTAGTGTACACAGGACAAAATAGGTTATTTTAGTTTACAGAAACTCTGAGATTATGGTTGATTATTACTGTCTTTATAGACCTATGATTTTGAGAAGAGATTGTAAATGAATATGTACGAGACATATACAGATATATTATTTATTTGCGTATACTGGCATCCATGAGCTCCATTGACCATAATTGAGCAGTATTAGAATAAGATAGATCTTACACTGGTCTTGAAAGAGAGGTCTTCGGTTGTCTGCTGTCCAATGGAAAGTGACAGGTTTTTATCTGAAGGGGCCCAGAGACACCTGTGTGTGTGTTATCTGAAGGGGCCCAGAGACACCTGTGTGTGTGTTATCTGAAGGGGCCCAGAGACACCTGTGTGTGTGTTATCTGAAGGGGCCCAGAGACACCTGTGTGTGTTATCTGAAGGGGCCCAGAGACACCTGTGTGTGTGTTATCTGAAGGGGCCCAGAGACACCTGTGTGTGTGTTATCTGAAGGGGCCCAGAGACACCTGTGTGTGTTATCTGAAGGGGCCCAGAGACACCTGTGTGTGTGTTATCTGAAGGGGCCCAGAGACACCTGTGTGTGTGTTATCTGAAGGGGCCCAGAGACACCTGTGTGTGTTATCTGAAGGGGCCCAGAGACACCTGTGTGTGTGTTATCTGAAGGGGCCCAGAGACACCTGTGTGTGTGTTATCTGAAGGGGCCCAGAGACTTTGTCACTGATGACATCTATTATTATTTGTTTACACAGTGAATAATTCATGAACCAGGGGTTTGTTGTCTTGGATGAACAGCAAACAACACCCACGCCAAGTAAAGACATTAGCATGACTAAAGGAAAAAGTATTGAGTTATTGTTATGACACAATGTTTCTCTATGGAAATAGTCTCTTTGTGGGAGAAGGGAGCGTTAAGCATCACTATAACTGGAGTTTTTTAATGGATCATAACCAGAATCAGCACAGTTGCTCCTCAAGGCATGGGTTTCCACAGAGCGGATTGCAGCTTGTTCCTTCTGTTTATTTTGCTACTTTTTTTATTGTAAATGATGTCCCCCTGTTTCCTATTTCACCCGTTTCTTTTATTACAACTACTGTATATTTTGGAACCCCAATGGCAAACTAAAAGATATTGGATGCCCAAAGAGATGATTCTAACTCAATGTATTGTGTCATTTTGGAGTCACTGTTATTGTAAATAAGAATAGCGTGTGTTCCTAAACACTTCTACATGAATGTGGATGCTACCATGATGATGGATTATCCTGACTGAGTCATGAATAATAATGAGTGAGAAAGTTAGAGGCATGTCAAATGGCAACAGAAAGATGGGTGGATGTCCAAAAAGCGGATTCTAACTCAGACTCTGTGTAATGTCTTACTTTACTACTACAGTACATCAACATTATTACAGGGTTGTGACTCAAGTGTGTAACCATGGTGAATTCAGCAAGACGTATAATCATTTTAGTCATTCTACTCTGAACAAAAATATAAACGCAACATGTAAAGTGTTGGCCCCATGTTTCATGAGCTGGAATAAAAGATCCCAGAAATGTTCCATAAGCACAAAAAGCTTATTTCTATCACGTTTTGTGCACACATTTGTTTACATCCCTGTTAGTGAGCATTACACAGGTGCACCAATAAAAGGCCACTCTAAAATGTGCAGTTTTGTCACAGACAATGCCACAGATGTCTCAAGTTTTGAGGGAGCAGTGCAATTGGCATGCTGACTGCAGGAATGTCCACCAGAACTGTTGCCAGAGAATTGAATGTTCATTTCTCTACCATAAGCCACCACCAACGTTGTTTTAGAGAATTTGACAGTACTTCCAACCGGCCTCACAACTGCAGACCATGTGTATGGCGTGGTGTGGACGAGTGGTTTGCTGATGTCAACGTTGTGAACAGAGTGCCCCATGGTGGCGGTGGGGTTATGATATGGGCAGGCATAAGCTACGGACAACGAACACAATTGCATTTTATCGATGGCAATTTCAATGCACAGAGATACCATGATGAGATCCCCATTGTCGTGCCATTCAGCCATCACCTCATGTTTCAGCATGAAAATTCACGGCCCCATGTCGCAAGGATCTGTACACAATTCCTGGAAGCTGAAAATGTCCCAGTTCTTCCATGGCCTGCATACTTACCAGACATGTCACCCATTGAGCATGTTTGGGTGGCTCTGGATTGACGTGTACGACAGCGTGTTCCAGATCCCGCCAATATCCAGCAACTTCGCACAGCCATTGAATAGTGGGACAACATTCCACAGGCCACAATCAACAGCCTGATCAACTCTATGCAAAGGAGATGTGACACGCTGTATGAGGCAGGTGGTGGTCACACCAGATACTAACTGGTTTTCTGATCCATGCCCCTACCTTTTTTTTTAAAGGTATCTGTCAATATCTGTATTCCCAGTCCTGTGAAATCCATAGTTTAGGGCCTAATGCATTTATTTCAGTTGACTGATTCCCTTATATGAACTGTAACTCAGTGAAATTAGTTTTTGTTCAGTATATTTCTATTAAGACAGTACTTCAACTTGTTTCTAAAGACTCCTTTCATAACTCATTCTAAACTCCAAAAGTAGTGTGCAAATTCACTCACAACATTTTCAGTCAGGCAAAGTTTGGAGGATGACAAGGACACTCTTGCATTGATTTGGGGATTCAAGGCTTTTCACTGTGCTTTGAAAAGAAAACATTGCGTACTTGACCGCTCCATCGACCTGGGATAATAAAAAAATAAAAATGGAGAAGTGGATCAAATATGTAAATAGTTTGTGTTATCATAGAGTGAGGAGTGTGCTAGAGGTTGACTTGAAGGACCATAGGATGTCAGGGTCATCTGTGACTCACTGGAGCCCTGTTGTTCACTGAACAATTGATGTAGGCTGAAGAGCTCTCTCTCTCTTCCTCTTATTCACTCGTTCTTTCTCTCCTCTTTATCTAACTGTTTCTCTTTGTCTTTCTGCACCAGTGTTTCAACAACATGTAGGCTGAGGAGCTGCTTCTTTCTCGCTCTCTCGCTCTCTCGCTCTCTCTCGCTCTCTCGCTCTCTCTTGCTCTCTCGCTCTCTCTTGCTCTCTCTCGCTCTCTCTCTAAAAATCATTGTTGACGTGCATTTGTGGATGTTGTGTTGTTGCTCAACAAAATACATCAAAGAAGATAAAACATGAAAAATATAATGAACAATGTGATAACTTAAATAAGTATATTATTATCAAGCATATTATTACCAAAATGAAATCTCAAGTATCGGCTAAGAACAAGTAGAACATGTTGAGTACAATCTACGCTTGCATCCACACACGCGCACACACACTAGTCTGCTACATGCATTCATAACTCAGATATAGCCGTTCCATAAGTATTCAGCCCCTTTGTTTAGGTAAGCCTACATTATTTCAGGAGTCAAATTTGCTTAACAAATCACATAATAAGTTACATGGACTCACTGTGTGAAATAATAGGGGTTGACATGATTTTTGAATGACTAACCCTTCCTCTGTCCCCCATACATACAACATCTGTCAGGTCCCTCAGTCAAGTATTGAATTTAACTACAAAGACCAGGGAGCTTTGTTTGAAAGCCTCATAAAGGGCAGTGATTGGTAGATGGGTAACAATAGCAAATCAGACATTGAATATCTCTTTAAGCATGGTAAAGTTAATATGCTGTGGATTATGTATCAAACCACCCAGACACATCAAAGACACAGTTGTCTGAATACTTTTGCAAGACACTGTATTTAGGGTAGGCACTAGTAAAAACAGCATTGTCTGATGTCACTATGTAAAGTTCAGGCAGTTGTCATCATACACCCACTCCTAGTTCTCACATGCTTGTTATTTACCCTCTACGACATGGTTCAACCTCTTCCAGAACGCTGTCCACGCGTTTCCATTCAAGATGAATGTTGTTCCCTTTTCGTGCAACGTTGAGTGTGAACAATCAACCCCTCTGTCCAAGCACTGAATCTGATGACAAATGTGTGTTCAAATCCTAAATACACAAAGCTGTCGTGTCTTATGTTATAATTCCTTTAGTTGCTCCAATGTAATGTAAAGCATTTTTAGGAGGTATTATGTTATTTTCTTCTGTCTTTGTCCCAATCCAATAGTGCAGCTGACGCATCACATTCTATACTTTATTATCTGATTGGGAATCCCAAATACAAAAGCCTGTTTAGCTGAGCTGTGGAGAATAAAGTCCTTAACTGAGTTGCTGTCTGAAATGGTGATGGAAACTACTGCTATATTATACTATTCTTTTAGTTTCTTCTAGTTTATTTTTCCCTTATCTCAGCCTGATACATAAAACATGTAGAAATGTAAATGTAAGATCTTTCTCTCTCTCTCTCTCTCTCTCTCTCTCTCTCTCTCTCTCTCTCTCTCTCTCTCTCACTAACTCTCTCTCTCTCTCTCTCTCTCTCTCTCACTAACTCTCTCTCTCTCTCTCTCTCTCTCTCTCACACTAACTATTTCTCTCTTCCCCCACCTCTCTCTCTCTCTCTCTCACACTAACTCTTTCTCTCTTCCCCCACCTCTCTCTCTCTCTCTCACACTAACTCTTTCTCTCTTCCCCCATCTCTC
Source organism: Salmo salar (assembly GCF_965601325.2). NCBI lineage: Eukaryota > Metazoa > Chordata > Actinopteri > Salmoniformes > Salmonidae > Salmo > Salmo salar. The sequence continues at coordinate 82,606,792 of NC_138304.1, read as the reverse complement.
TCTCTCTCTCTCTCCTCTCTCTCTCACTAACTCTCTCTCTCTTCCCCCATCTCTCTCTCCTCTCTCTCTCTCTCTCTCTCTCACTAACTCTCTCTCTCTTCCCCCACCTCTCTCTCTCTCTCTCTCTCACTAACTCTCTCTCTTCCCCCACCTCTCTCTCTCTCTCTCTCTCTCACTAACTCTCTCTCTTCCCCCACCTCTCTCTCTCTCTCTCTCTCTCTCTCTCTCTCTCACTCACTAACTCTCTCTCTCTTCCCCCACCTCTCTCTCTCTCTCTCTCTCACTAACTCTCTCTCTTCCCCCACCTCTCTCTCTCTCTCTCTCTCTCTCTCTCTCTGAGCAATGATCATAGTTCAGCCTCTTCTCATCTACTTCAGAGCAGTAACACTTACTCTTCAACAGAATGAATACAGTGAGCTCCAAAAGTATTGGGACATTTTTTCTTGATGTTTTGGTTCTCTACTCCAACACTTTGGATTTGAAATAATACAAATGCCCAATAGAAATTAATGGTAAATAATGTATTGTGTCATTTTGGAGTCACTGTTATTGTAAATAAGAATAGAAAGTTACAGATGCACAAATATCATACCCCCAAGACATGCTAACCTCTCATCATTGCAATAATAGGGGAGGTTATTCACATCCAAAGTTGCTGGAGTACAGAGCCAAAACAACAACAAAATTGTCACTGTCCCAATCCTCTTGGAGCTCACTGTAGGTGAAAGAAGCATTAATTATTAAAAGTCAATTCATTCAACAGGCTTCCACAGTGGAGTTGTGATTCCACTGTGGATAACTGTGCTCTTGCTCTCTCCCTCTCTTTCTTTCTCTTTCTCTCTCACTCTCTCTCTCTCTTCTACTTTTTCTCTGTCTTACTCTCTCATTTACCGCTCTCTCTTTCCCTTTCTCTCTCTCTCTCTCCTTTTTCCTCTTGTTCTCTCATTCTCTCTCTCTAGAGAGGTAGGAGGATATTTTAATAAAGGCATTACAAATGCCATTGATTTGTTGGTGCCTTGGCATTGATACAAGGAAGTAAAAGTCCCAAGAGATGCTCTCTCTGCAGAGATACACGGCGTCAGCCATCGTACAACATCCACTCAAAGGACTTTACTAAGAAGTAGAAATCGATACACTGTCCCAGACAATACTTGTTTATGATAAAACAACCTGTTGGTTGTTGTTTTTTCAAAATGGAAAGAAATTATACATGAATAGCTACTCACTTAATTCCATCACATACATCAGTTACCTAGTTTCATACCATATTACCCTCTACTACACAAAACCCATCGATTCATATTTATAGTAGGGTTTAAAATGCATGATGGGTGTAAAGTTCAATGAACAACCACATTTTCCCCCACTGAAAATAACTCCTCAAATGCCAGGGCTCCCTTATTAAAAGAGATTCCTATCTTAAGAGTCTATTGACTTTGCACCCATGCGTCAATCTAAGTAACATAATAAAAAAATCCCCATCAAAATCCATCAGTTTAAGCTGGAGATATGTCTCAATCCGCCAATGTCGTCCTTCCCCATCTGCGGTGGAAGGTAGCCAAGCTACTGCTGTGTTTGTCAGACCATGAGACATCCCAAAAATTGGTCTTCTCACAAAAACATATGTAGCTTCCGAACGGTTTGGCCTATGAAAAGGATTGTGTTCTCTGTTTTGCTCTACAAGCCCCACGGGACTCGCCTGAAGTCGGAAACACTGATGTCCCAACTTCTGTCTGTAGTGTCCAAACCGTTTGGGCTACAAACTAATATGGCCCCACTGTGGAAAGGGGAGACTCTCACGAACATGATGGTGTTCTCAGTTTTGTGTTTTCCACAAGTGGCACGGGACTCGTCTGAAGGTAGCTCATACTAATGCATGGAAGTAGTTTTGTGCCAAGAAAAATAAGGGGTTAAATATGTGTGAAAACCTTATTCCTTATGGTTTTCATGTCTTTTTTTCCATTTATGAATGTGTTATTCAATTCATTTCTATTGGCTACAGTAGTAAAGGCTACATTCAATATTTTATCAAATGTTTTTTTGTATACCCAGAGGTCCTAATATTCAAATAGGCGGTTAATGGAAGTTGAATTGTGAAAGCATGGTTTCTAGGGAACAGTGGGTCATCCCGTATACGTTCTCAACAAACATCTCTCCACTAACAATCCATAGAGTAGCAACTTTCTCAGGAATTTTCTACAGGGAAACCTCCATGCCCAGAAACCATCTGTCAATGTAAAAGTTTGGTATTTATTCCGACTCTCAAAAGGCCTTTCTCAGCACAGACTGTCAGAGCCCTGAGGAATGGGGATGTATTTTATTACAGACACATCTGTTCAGGAAGGGAGAAAAAACTCACATATTTCAGTGAGCTAACATTAATTTCTCAGCCCAGCCTTTCTTCCAGTCCACAGTGTCTCTGCACTCTGTAACAGAGGTGGTTCAGTGAATCACACTCATGACGAGTAACCTTTCCTTGAGACCCATTGACTTGTGTTAGCTCCCCTGGGCTAGGCTGCCTAGGGTTTTAGTTTAGCAGGATAACATAGTTGTGTGGCTAGTAGAAGACCCGGGCTTGAATCCAGGCAGTCACAGCGGCCCTATCAAGAGTGTGCAAAGCTGTCAAGGCAAAGGGTGGCTACTTTGAAGAATCTCAAATATAAAATATATTTTGATGTATTTAACACTTTTTTGGTTACTACATGATTCCATATGTGTTATTTCATAGTTTTGATGTCTTCACTATTATTCTACAATGTAGAAAATAGTAAAAATAAAGAAAAACCCTTTAATGAGTAGGTGTGTCCAAAGTTTTGACTGGTACTATAAGTATTCAGACCCTTTGCTATGTGACTCAAAATTGAGCTCAGGTGCATCCTGTTTCCATTGATCATCCTTGAGATGTTTCGCCAACTTGATTGGAGTCCAACTGTGGTAAATTCAATTGATTGGGCATGATTTGGAACGGCACACACCTGTCTATATAAGGTCTCATAGTTGAAAGTGCATGTTCGAGCAAAAACCAAGCCATTAGGTCGAAGGAATTGTCCATTGAGCTCTGATATAGGATTGTGTCGAGACACAGTGCCAAGCTTGTAGCGTCATACCCAAGAATACTCAAGGCTGTAATCGCTGCCAAAGGTGCTTCAACAAAGTACCGAGTAAAGATTCTGAACACTTACAATTGAAGTCGGAAGTTTACATACACCTTAGCCAAATACATGTAAACTCAGTTTTTCACAATTCCTGACATTTAATCCTAATAAAAATTCCCTGTGTTAGGTCAGTTAGGATCAACACTTTATTTTAAGAATGTGAAATGTCAGAATAATAGTAAAGAGAATGATTTATTTCAGCTTTTATTTCTTTCATCACATTCCCAGTGGGTTCAGAAGTTTACATACACTCAATTAGTATTTGGTAGCATTGCCTTTAAATTGTTATATTAGGTCAAACGTTTCAGGTAGCCTTCCAAAAGCTTCCCACAATAAGTTGGGTGAATTTTGGCCCATTCCCCCTGACAGAGCTGGTGTAACTGAGTCAGGTTTTTAGGCCACCTTGCTCGCACACGCTTCTTCAGTTCTGCCCACAAATTTTCTATAGAATTGAGGTCAGAGCTTTGTGATGGCCACTCCAACACCTTGACTTTGTTGTCCTTAAGCCATTTTTCCACAACTTTGGAAGTATGCCTGGGGTCATTGTCCAATTGGAAGACCCATTTGCAACCAAGCTTTAACTTCCTGACTGATGCCTTGAGATGTTGCTTCAATATATCCACATAATTTTCCATCCTCATGATGCCATCTATTTTGTGAAGTGCACCAGTCCCTCCTGCAGCAAAGCACCCCCACAACATGATGCTGCCACCCCTGTGTTTCACGGTTGGGATGGTGTTCTTCGGCTTGCAAGCCTCCCCCCTTTTCCTCCAAACATAACGATGGTCATTATGCCAAACAGTTCTATTTTTGTTTCATCAGAACAGAGGACATTTCTCCAAAAAGTACAATCTTTGTCCCCATGTGCAGTTGCAAACCGTAGTCTGGCTTTTTTATGGCGGTTTTGGAGCAGTGGCTTCTTCCTTGCTGAGCGGCCTTTCAGGTTATGTAGATATAGGATTTGTTTTACTGTGGATATATATACTTTTGTACCCGTTTCCTCCAGCATCTTCACAGGGGCCTTTGCTGTTGTTCTGGGATTGATTTGCACTTTTCGCACCAAAGTACATTTATCTCTAGGAGACAGAACGCGTCTCCTTTCTGAGCGGCAGGTCGGCTGCGTGGTCCCATGGTGTTTATACTTGCGTACTATTGTTTGTACAGATGAACGTGGTACCTTCAGGCATTTGGAATTGGTCCCAAGGATGAACCAGGATGAATTTATTTTCTGAGGTCTTGGCTGACTTCTTTTGATTTTCCCATGATGTCAAGCAAAGAGGCACTGAGTTTGAAGGTAGGCCTTGAAATACAGCCACAGGTACACCTCCAATTGACTCAAATTATGTCAATTAGCCTATCAGAAGCTTCTAAAGCCATTACATCATTTTCTGGAGTTTTCCAAGCGGTTTAAAGGCACATTCAGCTTAGTGTATGTAAACTTCTGACCCACTGGAATTGTGATACAGTGAATTATAAGTGAAATAATCTGTCTGTAAACAATTGTTGGAAAAATGACTTGTGTCATGCACAAAGTAGATGTCCTAACCGACTTGCCAAAACTATAGTTTGTTAACAAGAAATTTGTGGAGTGGTTGAAAAACTAGTTTTAATGACTCCAACCTAAGTATATGTAAACTTCCAACTTCAACTGTATGTAAATTAGATATTTGATGATTTTTTTTTTTATACATTTGTAAAGAATTATAAAAACCTGTTTTTGCTTTGTCATTATGGGGTATTGTGTGTCGATTGATGAGGGGGAAAAAAACAATTTAATCAATTTTACAATAAGGCTGTAGCGTAACAAAATGTGGAAAAAGTCAAGGGGTCTGAATACTTTCCGAATGCACTGTACGTATACAATTTAGCACCACGGACAGCTCCGCATTCAGTGCTGTACAGAGAATTTACACCACAGATTCAGCACCATGGTCAGAGTTAATTAGTAGCAAATGCAGATATCTTTTTACTCTGCATAAGCGGCACACACACTCTGACCCGCTGATCAAAGGAACAAAGCTGCAGTGAGGTCACCATGTTTGTGCCACAGATTGAGCCTCGGAGAAGGGAGGCTGGGCCATACAGACACAGGACAGATTGCTCACTCTCACACACACACACACACACACACACACACACACACACACTGACCCCGTCACAGAGGATGAGAGGCTGGCCACAGAGAGAGGAGACAGGAGACAGAGTGATTCTTCCTGCTGCTAATCAGGAGGCTGATGTGAAGAGGCAGGGGAGAGAATGGAGTCAGCGTTGTGAGTGACACCTCATTGAGGAGGCATGACGTTCCATCTATCCCCATGTTTCCGCATGCTTGCCTCGGCGACACACAGTTGATGATGCCGGCGTCATGATGCACAGACAGAGACACTCAATCAATAGGGAGCTTCAACAAAACACCACTCTGAACACACACAGGTTCTAACACTCAGAGACTGTCAGTCTCATAGTCTGAGATAGGGTTTGAGTGACTTCATGTTCTTTTTAGGTGACAGGAAGAATATGGTTAGGGGTAGCAATGTAACAATCATGGTGCAGCTTCATGTAATGATTGTGGTGACTCTTCAACACATGTACTGTACAGACTCAGTCAATGTTTATTCAATCAGGAACTGCTGTCAGGGTTTGAATGGATGTCAAATACAATTTGAACATTATTTTAGAAAATGTCATAGAGTAAGGGTCTGCGTAAGTTGTCACATGTGCAGACTTGGTCAAGGTCTTTTTCCATGTCACGATTGGACAGAATTCCAGGAAATGTCATATGGTGTGTACATGCTGTAACAAACAGGGTTTCCACAGATGAAGAATCCACAAGGAGAATGACACCATAGGCCACCATAGTGCATATAAATTACAAACAAGCAGAAGAGTCCCTGTTTAAAGGCAGAATTGGGTCTGTAAAAAGAGCTGGATTGCTAACTAAGTATCCTGCATTATCAAACAGAAACCCCTTCCTCCTCTGGGACAGAAGATAATCAGTATATAATCTATTTCACTCTTCTATTTCACTCTGTAAGTCTATTACCTTGTATCAGATCAGAAGATAATGATCTGTTTGAACCACTGGATGTTGATAGGCAGAGTCTCTTACAGCATATGAATATTCCTTTACGTTTAGTAAAGATTTAATGTCACCGGAGATGTAAGCCATGGAGCAGCCGTCATTTGGATCAGGTGTTCATCTTTTCCTATTGGATGCACTAAACATCTTTTACTTTCTGGATGCTGGTCCACTCATCATGGCACATTGAGTTGAGTGGGGTGCCCATTCTAGTAATTATATTCCTATGATTATTACATAATCATCAACACAATCTGCAGAAATGTCAACTAGAACAGAAACTAACTTCCCTGTCCACATGAAGTGGATACATGATATGCATTACAGTGTATCTCCAACTACATCTTATCTTGGCTTTGTCATTGGTAGGAAAGGTTGATGCTTATCTGGTATACTGTACTCCACAACAGAGGTGACATTGACAATGTGTACCAATTTACAGATTACAGATATGTATCAATTCATTTTCTGTAACCAAGGTTGTGGAGGAGGTAAGAGACGGGTTTAAATCAAATCAAAGTTTATTTGTCACGTGCGCCAAATACAACAGGTGTAGACCTCACAGTGAAATGCTTCCTTACAAGCCCTAACCAACAGTGCAATTTTAGGGTAAAGAATAGGTATTAGGTAAACAATAGATAAGTAAAGAAATAAAAAAAACTGTAAAACGACAGTGAAAATAACAGTAGTGGGGCTATATACAGGTGGTACCGGTACAGAGTCAATGTACTTGAAGAATTTAACAAAGAAGTTGTTGTATCCTCACTGTTGGTCCTTCAGCACCACCCTTTACCTTTACAATACGACCAAGAGAGGTTAAACAAACATCACAAACAATGACACAGCTCTGAATAGGCTCTCTTTCTGGTGTTCGTTAAGAAACCCACTGTAACGCCCTGGCCATAGAGAGGGGTTTTTGTTCTTTATTTTTGGTTAGGCCAGGGTGTTACATTGGGTGGGCGTTCTATGTTCCTTTTTCTATGGTTTTGTATTTCTTTGTTTTCGTCCGTGTGTGGCTCCCAATCAGGCACAGCTGACGTTCGTTGTTGCTGATTGGGAGTCACACATAAGTAGCCTATTTTTCCTTTGGGTTTTGTGGGTGATTGTTTTCTGTCTCGTTTGTGTTTGCACCTGACAGTACTGTTTGGCTGTCGGTTTTCTTGTTTTTTGTATAGTGTTCTGGTGGAAGAGTGGGGTAACAGCAATAACTGGCAAATCTGGTGCAGTCCATGAGGAGAAGATGCACTGCAGTACTTAATGCATCTGGTGGCCACACCAGATACTGACTGTTACTTTTGATTTTGACCCCCCACCCCCCTTTGTTCAGGGACACATTATTACATTTCTGTTAGTCACATGTCTGTGGAACTTGTTCAGTTTATGTCTCTTGTCTACACATCCAGAAACGCACACGAGAAACATGATCCACTCTGACCTCAGAGCCAGGTCAGATGAGAGGCATTGAGGTGGAGGAATGAATTAATGAATACAAGAGGAGGAGAAGTGGGAGGATGGTGAAATAAAGGAGAAAGGGAAGAAAAAGAAAGGAGTGGGAGAGAAGAGAGTGAAATAGGGGCAAGCTATTATGACTTCTAGAAAAAGAACACCTAGAGCACACACAGAAGGGAACAGATGCAATTTTCCTTTTCCAGTTATGTTATCATTTCTTGGAGATATTATCTCCATTTGATGAGGGAAAATACCTTTTAAAATGGAGAGAATCGGTCAATTCCTGTGTAAATTGCTGGGAGAATACCATGTCCCTGTCTTGTGATAAAACATCTGGTACTGAGTGAAGAACAACAAAAAGGATGTTTCAAACATTGTATTCATATTCCTCTCACTATTATACAGAACACAAAGAACAGATTAAAGACGACATTAAAATAGCATTTGGACGCGTTGCTCTTGAACAACAGCCAGTCTCTAAAAGTCTTCCAAAAATGGAAAGAAGAGAGAAACATCCCATAAAATGATGCAACTATGAAGTTTTCAGTTCCTAGTGCTCTTTATCCACCTGTTAGTCAGTGTCTGTTGATGTAAGGATCACATGGTTTCACTGACCTTTAATACCTATGGTAATACTGTTCTCATGTGGCTGTCAGCACTAACCCACTAGTTTAATCTCAGTGCTGGAGGAATCAGACTATTTATCACACGGAGGGGGTCTCCTCTCTTCCTCTCCTCCTCCCCTCCTTGTCTCCTCTCCTCTTTCCCCTCTGCCAATAAGGTTTGAAAGAGATATCAGCCGCTGTAACGAAGCACCAGGGATCAATGGAAAAATGCTGCTTAGAATTCTGAACACTTATCTTCTCCGTACAGCGCCACGTGCCATCTGACATGGCCCACGTTTCCTAGGCACACACAAACACAATCACAGGTCTCACCCTCTCCCCTCCTCCACTTAATTAAGCATGTTCTTCAAAAAAGCTCCTCAAACACCAGACTATGGAAGAGGGTGGATCTCCAATTTGGCTCGCGATCATATGTTTAGCTAATGCAGAATAACCTTTTCTATTGAATTTCATAATCCAAAAAAATGGATCCTGTGTTTTTTGAGTAATAAATACGCTGCTATTCAACTGACTGCCTGGCATAAAAGCCTTTCATTGTTGGCCTGCTGCAGTTCCATGTATGTGAATAAGAAATATCAGAACGAGCAATGTCAGGGTCAGGAATATAGATGTACAATGAGTGTACACTCTTTCTATTACAGACTGACCAGGTGCAAGCTATGCTCCCTTATTGATGTCACTTGTTAAATCCACTTCAATCAGTGTAGATTAAAGGGAGGAGACATGGTAAAGAATCACTATTAAGCCTTGAGACATGGATTGTGGATGTGTTCCATTCAGAGGGTGAATGGGCAAGACAATAGACGGAAGTGCCTTTGAACAGGGTATGGTAGTCAGTGCCAGGCACACTGGTTTGAGTGTGTCAAGAACTGCAACGCTACTGAGTTTTTTACACTCAACAACGTGTATATCAAGAATGGTCCACTACCCAAAGGACATCCAGCCAACTTGACACATCTGTGGGAAGCATTGGAGTCAACATGGGCCAGCATCCCAGTGGAATGCTTTCACACTTTATAATCCATGCCCTGACAAATTGAGGCTGTTCTGAGGGCAAAAGAGAGTGCAATGCAATATTAGGAAGGTGTTCCTAATGTTTTGTACACTCAATGTATGTATATATATATATATATATATATATATATATACACACAGTATATAATGGTATGTATAGACAGTATGGACAGTATATGAATAGAAAAGGTGTGTACAGCAGTAGTTATATAGGATGAACCATGACTACAATACTGTATTATACATATAAAGTGTGTGAAACAGTACGTAAACATTATTAAAGTGACCAGTGTTCAAAAACTCTATGTACAGGGTAGAGTACCGGGTGGTAGCTGGCTAGTAACAGTACGTTCAGGGCAGGGTACTGGGTGGAGGCCAGTTAGTGGTGAATGTTTAACAGTCTGAAGGCCTGGAGATATTTCTCAGTCTCTCGGTCCCAGCTTTGATTCACCTGTACTGTCTTCTCCATCTAGATGGTAGCAGGTCCATTTATGCTCCCTTTATGTGTTACAATCAGAGTCAATGAGGACTGGTGCCAACGTGAGCTTAAAGTACCAGAATGTTTTTGTGTGTGTGTGTGTGTGTGTGTGTGTGTGTGTGTGTGTGTGTGTGTGTGTGTGTGTGTGTGTGTGTGTGTGTGTGTGTGTGTGTGTGTGTTTGCGTGCATACTTGTCTGTGTACGTGCATCCATACGTATGTGCTCTTTACAACTGTGGGTAAAATCAGTTGAGTTCAACATCACCCTGAGAGAGAAAGGACCGCAGTGCCTTAATAAACACCGCCTACATTATCTCCATGCAACCGCAATTATCCTGTCAGATTCACAGCCGGAGGTCATGTGACCAGCCAAGAGAGAGAATATCCTACAATCTAACATGTCAACCTCATAGAGATAGATAAAAAATCGAATCAAATTACATTTTATTTGTCACATGCGCCGAATACAGCAACCTTACTGTGAAATACTTACTTACAAGCCCTTAACCAACAATGCAGTTCAAGAAGTAGGGTTAAGAAAATATTTACTAAATGAACTAAAGTAAAAAAATTCAAAGCAACACAATAAAATGACATAACAATAACGAGGCTATATACAGGGGGTACCGGTACCGAGTCGATGCGCGGGGGTACAGGTTAGTCAAGGTAGTTTGTACATGTAGGTTGAGGTAAAGTGACTATGCATAGATAATAAACAGCGAGTAACAGCAGTGTACAAAACAAGGGGGGGGTGTCAACGTAAATAGTCCAGGTGGCCATTTGATTAATTGTTTAGCAGTCTTATAAATTGGGGGCAGAAGCTGTTAAGGAGCCTTTTGGATCTAGACTTGAAACTCCGGTACCGATTGCCGTGTGGTAGCAGAGAGAACAGTCTATGGTGACTGGAGCCTTTGACCATTTTCTGGGCCTTCCTCTGACACTGCCTAGTATATAGGTCCTGGAAAACAGGAAGCTTGGCCCCAGTAATGTATTGGGCCGTACACACTATCCTCTGTAACGCCTTACGGTCGGATGCCGAGCAGTTGCCATACCAGGCTGTGATACAACCGGTCAGGATGCTCTCGATGGTGCAACTGTAGAGCTTTTTGAGGATCTGGGGACCCATGCCAAATCTTTTCCGTCTCCTGAGGGGGAAAAGGTGTTGTCGTGCCCTCTTCACGACTGCCTTGGTGTGTTTGGACCATGATAGTTTGTTGGTGATGTGGACACCAAGGAACTTGATGGGGGCCTGTTTGGCCCTCCTTTTGCTGTAGTCCACGATTATCTCTTTTGTCTTGCTCATATTGACGGAGAGGTTGTTGTCCTGGCACCACACTGCCAGGTCTCTGACCTCCTCCCTATAGGCTGTCTTATCGTTGTCGGTGATCAGGCCTACCACGGTGGTGTCGTCAGCAAACTTAATGGTGTTGTAGTCGTACTTGGCCATGTAGTCGTGGGTGAACAGGGAGTACAGGAGGGGACTAAGCACGCACCCCGGAGAGGATCAGCGTGGCAAATGTGTTGTTGCCTACCCTTACCACCCGAGGTCGGCCCGTCAGGAAGTCCAGGATCCAGCTGCAGAGGGAGGTGTTTTGTCCCAGGGTCCTTAGCTTAGTGATGAGCTTTGAGGGCACTATGGTGTTGAACGTTGAGCTGTAGTCAATGTACAGCATTCTCACATAGTGCGATTGAGATTGCATCATCTATGGATTTGTTGGGGCGGTATGCGAATTGGAGTGGGTCTAGGGTGTCTGGGATGGTGTTGATGTGGGCCATGACCAGCCTTTCAAATCACTTCATGGCTACCGATGTGAGTGCTACGGGTCGGTAGTCATTTAGGCTGGTTACCTTCTCATTCTTGGGCACAGGGACTATGGTGGTCTGCTTGAAATATATGGGTATTACAGACTCGGTCAGAGGTTGAAAATGTCAGTCACTAGCCAGTTATACCGTGCATGCTCTGAGTACACGCCCTGGTAATCCGTCTGGCCCTGGGCCTTGTGAATGTTGACCTGTTTAAAGGTCTTGCCCACATCGGCTATGGAGAGCGTGATCACACAGTCGTCTGGAACAGCTGGTGCTCTCGTGCATGCTTCAGTGTTTCTTGCCTTGAAGAAAGCATAAATGGCATTTAGCTCATCTGGTAGACTCGTGTCACTGGGCAGCTCGCAGCTGGGTTTCCCTTTGTAGTCCGTACTAGTTTGCAAGCCCTGCCATATCCGACGAGCGTCAGAGCCGGTGTAGTAGGATTCAATTTTAGTCCTGTATTGACGCTTTGCCTGTTTGATGGTTCGTCTGAGGGCATTACAGAATTAGTGTCCCGATCCTTGAAAGCGGCAGCTCTAGCATTTAGCTCGGTGCGGATGTTGCCTGAAATCCATGGATTCTGGTTGGGATATGTATGTACGGTCACTGAGGGGATGACGTCGTCAATGCACTTATTGACGAAGCCGGTGACTGATGTGGTGTACTCCTCAATGCCATTGGATGAATCACGGAACATATTCCAGTCTGTGCTAGCAAAACAGTCCTGTAGCGTAACATTCGTGTCATCTGATCACTTCCGTATAGAGCGAGTCACTGGTACTTCTTGCTTTAGTTTTTTATTGTAAGCAGGAATCAGGTGGATAGAATTATGGTCAAATTTGCCAAATAGAGGGCAAGGGAGAGCTTTGTATGTGTCTCTGTGTGTGGAGTAAAGGGGGTCTCGAGTTTTTTTTCCCCTCTGGTTGCACATGTGACATGCTGGTAGAAATTAGGTAAAACGGATTTAAGTTTCCCTGTATTAAAGTCCCCGGCCACTAGGAGCGCTGCTTCTAGATGAGCATTTTCTTGTTTGGTTATGGCCTTATACAGCTTGATGGGTGCGGTTCCAGTGCCAGCATCGGTTTGTGATGGTAAATAGATGGCTACGAATAATACAGATGAGAACTCTATGGTAGATAGTGTGGTCTACAGCTTATCATGAGGTACTCTACCTCAGGCGAGCAATACCTCAAGACTTCTTTAACATTAGACATCGCGCACCAGCTGTTATTGAGTTTGAGGTTGAATTTATTTTTATTTTTACAGGGACAGTGCACATTAATCAACGCTTCATTAAAAGTGCCGGTTTTAGCCAGCTGGCTAATTTTCAACCGCAGTCCTTGGGCAGGTAATTAAAAACAATTACAATAACAATACAGACAATCAATGAGCAGTGAGCGACATAGAACAAGCAACATAGAACAAGCAACACGTAGCACGCAGACAGAGCAATAGCACAAAAAGCAAAAAAAGAAATACATAAAAGCAACAGTGTTTCCACACCTCACATGCTACAGACAACATGGAAGCGGCAATACACAGCTAGGGGTTATGTTCACAAATAGACACACAACCCCACGCCTCATCTTACCAGACGTAGCTGCTCTGTCCTGCCAATGCACGGAAAACTCAGCCAGCTCTATGTTCTCTGTGTCGTTCAGCGACCACTCAGATAATATTAAAGTTTTTAATGTCCCATTGGTAGGAAAGTCTCAACCGTAGATCATCGAGTTTGTTTTCCAGTGATGTTGCACATTGGCCAATAGAACCGATAGTAATGGAGATTTACTCACTCATCTATGAATCCTAACAAGGCACCCCAGACTTCTACCTCTGTATCTCCGCCTTTTCTTCACGCTAATGACAGGGATTTGGGCCTGGTCTCCGGAGAGCAGTATATCCTCCGCGTCGGACTCATTAAAGAAAAAATCTTTGTCCAGTTCAAGGTGAGTAATCACTGTTCTAATGTCCAGAAGCTCTTTTTGGTCGTAAGAGACAGTAGCAGCAATTTTATGTAAAAAACAAGTTACAAACAATGCGAAAAAACTAACAAAATAGCATAGTTGGTTAGAAACCCGTAAAATGGCAGCCATCTTCTCCGGCACCATTATCAGTTAGAGGACTCATCTTTGTATCTGTTCCATTATAACATCTGTGACAGCATGGGCAGGGCCATTGAGGCTATCTCCATTTGAAAGTAGTCAATTTTCTTTTTCACGATTGGCTGATCCCTCCTAATGACCCAGTTGGACATGACTGGAACAGGGTCACCAGGAGGGTTCAGCCAATGAAGTTGGAAGTCCCAGCCAGTTGACTATATTAAAATGGTGGAACCCCTCAATGGCACTGCCCATGCTAATACAGCCTAGTCGCCACTCGAGGCCTCTATCATTCTCTATGGTCAACGTGCTAGCAGGAGTCCACTTATTATGTTGTCAATATGCTAGCAGGACGTCCACTTATTATGATGTCAACATGCTAGCAGCAGGTCCACTTATTATGATGTCAACATGCTAGCAGGACGTAAACTTATTATGATGTCAACATGCCAGCAACAGGTCCGCTTATTATGATGTCAACATGCCAGCAGCAGGTCCACTTTTTATGATGTCAACATGCTAGCAACAGGTTTACCTATTATGACCTAAAACTAAGCTGGGGTCGTGGAGTTGAAGGAAATGGCATCATATCTCAGTAAAATGTCTCAATAGATAACACTTTTTGTATTTAAAAGTAGTACTTGATTAACTTCCATAGAGGAAGCTTGAATAGGCTACGTGAATAAACTTATGCAGGTGCTTTTAACATGTATGGTTGACTTTAGACAACTGATGACGAAGGTTCTGTACTACAATAGTTGTGTACAGACTTGCACATGACCTTGATTAAAGAGCTGATGTCCACCAGCTGTTGGACTGGCTGAGGAGAGGACAGGGAGGTCTAAAGGTAAATGTAACATCGGTGTTGTACGTAGTTAAACCGGAGTGATGGAAAAAGTACCCAATTGTCATACTTGAGTAAAAGTAAAGATACCTTAATGGAAAATGACTCAAGTAAAGGTGAAAGTCACTCAGTAAAATACTACTTGAGTAAATGTCTAAAACTATTTGGTTTTAAATATACTTAAGTATCAAAAGTAAAAGTATATATAATTTCAAATTCCTTATATTAAGAAAACCAGACAGCACGATTGTCTTGTTATTAAATGTACAGATAGCCGGGGGCACACTCCAACACTCAGACATCATTTACAAACAAAGCATTTGTGTTTAGTTAGTCCGCCAGATCAGAGGCAGTAGGAATGACCATTGTGTGAATTGGATCATTTTCCTGTCCTGCTAAGCCTTTACCTTGGCATTCATGACACTTGACATCCAAGTGCTTTCAGCTGTCAAGGACATTGCTATCCCAAGGACATTGCTTTCACCCAACCTCCATCCCTAAAACAACCCTTTATACATCAGTTGTCAGATCGAGAAGCTCCTTGCTTTCAAGAGAAACCATTTTAATTACTGCCTGTCTCTGAGGTCCATCCCATATTCATGTAAGAAAACCACATAAAGGACAGTAAGTGGTGGGAAGAAGAGATGAGAAGATGGGGTAACTGAGTTTCTGTGGTCACACTCAGCCTACCACTGAAGGCGTCTTTCTGTGAGTCACACAGACCAGGCGATCAGGTCAGTGTTCTGTATAATGACGATCAGGCCAGTGTTCTGTATAATGACGATCAGGCCAGTGTTCTGTATAATGACGATCAGGTCAGTGTTCTGTATAATGACGATCAGGTCAGTGTTCTGTCTAATGACGATCAGGTCAGTGTTCTGTATAATGACGATCAGGTCAGTGTTCTGTCTAATGACGATCAGGTCAGTGTTCTGTATAATGACGATCAGGTCAGTGTTCTGTCTAATGACGATCAGGCCAGTGTTCTGTATAATGACGATCAGGTCAGTGTTCTGTATAATGACGATCAGGTCAGTGTTCTGTATAATGACGATCAGGTCAGTGTTCTGTATAATGACGATCAGGCCAGTGTTCTGTCTAATGACGATCAGGCCAGTGTTCTGTATAATGGCAATCAGGTCAGTGTTCTGTATAATGGCGATCAGGTCAGTGTTCTGTATAATGACGATCAGGCCAGTGTTCTGTCTAATGACGATCAGGTCAGTGTTCTGTATAATGGCGATCAGGCCAGTGTTCTGTATAATGACGATCAGGCGAGTGTTCTGTCTAATGACGATCAGGTCAGTGTTCTGTATAATGGCGATCAGGTCAGTGTTCTGTCTAATGACGATCAGGTCAGTGTTCTGTCTAATGACGATCAGGCCAGGGTTCTGTATAATGACGATCAGGCCAGTGTTCTGTATAATGACGATCAGGCCAGTGTTCTGTCTAATGACGATCAGGTCAGTGTTCTGTATAATGACGATCAGGTCAGTGTTCTATATAATGACGATCAGGCCAGTGTTCTGTATAATGACGATCAGGCCAGTGTTCTGTATAATGACGATCAGGTCAGTGTTCTGTATAATGACGATCAGGTCAGTGTTCTGTATAATGACGTTTACCTGTATGTGTCTGGAATATATTACAGAGAACTGAAGGAAAAGCTATAGACAACAAGTACATATGATGCTGGTGACGGATATTCACACAGCAACTGTAAATGTGTTATGTTTCAGCCTTGGTGAAGTCAATTGAAGGTTTTCTTTACAAGGTTGAGAAACATGTGAACGTATTATATCAGACCTAGAAAGTGTGTGGGGTGAAAAAAAAACTATTACAAAGAACACAATGTGAAAGAATACTGTAGTGGCCATTACTTGATAGTAAATATAAAAATGTTACATCACAGTAAATATATTAACAATCTCAAACCGAAACTGTCCATTAAAGAGGACAAAAATTCCTTGCTGGGTCTCAGGGGGAGGTAAACCTGACAAACTTGTTGGGTTTTTTTCTTAGTGCAAGGCAGAAGGGCTTGGCACCACTCTTGACTTGTATTACTGGACTAAACTGAAATAGACCACTGCATAGGAGAAAGAACATGTTAATGAAAAAATGTTTTACTGACAGACACAGGAAATTACATCCCTTCTAAATGTTTGATCAATTTGTTTGTTTTAATTTAGATACATGGCTTCTGTGTGGGTGGCAGACCAGCTCTCTCGATATCTCGTTTCCCCTTGATAAACACAACAGACCATTGTGCAAACACACCTGCTATTACAACCTCAAACCTATCACTACCCACCAATGAAGTGCTCATTGAAAATATCCTGTTGAGATCTAACTGAGTCAGACACGTCATGAAAGCACATACTGTACAGTACTGAGGTAAAAATGTTAAATATGTCAAGAATTCTTCAATTCATGAAGCACTAGCACCTATTGTGTACCACACACACCCACGCACCCAAACACGAAATGCACACACACCCATAGCTCTGCTGGCTCAGGGACGTGAACTTACCTTGAGCATAACGAGCCTGATGACAGCCGAGTCTCCTCTCTGAGGGTCATGCCTCTCATTCCAACTCACACACACCAGAGAACACCTTCCTAACTGCGGCATAAAACTAGCCTTGAATCCTCCACAGTGCTAGGTGAGTGAAACTTATGCTGCAGTACGATATTCAGTGGGGTCAGAAACAAAACCCACGTTCATACGTTCATCCTGAAGAAGCTCTCAAGGACACATATGTTTTCAATGGAAACTCAATTTCATTTTGTGGAAGGCTGTACTGAAGCAAGAGGGTCGAGAATAATGTTGGTGGGAATGAAAACAGGATATTGTGTAACGGCTGTTGTACGGAATAGACCAAGGCGCAGCGGGTTGAGTGCTCATTTTAACTTTTATTGAACACTTAACACAAACAAAACAAGGAAACGTACGAACGCACAGTATTGCAGGCTACACACAGCTATGCAAAAACAACTTCCCACCAAAAGACAGGTGAAAAAAGGGCTACCTAAGTATGACTCCCAATCAGCAACAACGATGTACAGCTGTTCCTGATTGAGAGCCATACCAGGCCAACAAAGAAATACACAACATAGAAAAACCTTAGAAATACAAAACATAGAACAATACCCAAAAACCCCGGAACACATAAAACAAACACCCCTCTTACATAAAAACATATCCCAACAAACCCCGAACCACATAAAACAAACACCCCCTGCCACGTCCTGACCAAACCACAATAACAAATAACCCCTTTACTGGTCAGGACGTGACAGTACCCCCCCCCCCCACCCCACCCCCCACACACACACACAAAAAAAACACAAAAATAACCCCAAAACAAAAATAATCCAAAACTAAAGGGAGGGAAGGGGAGGGTGGCCACCATCTCCGATGGTTCTTGTGCTACACCCCCCCCCCCCCCCCCAACCCACCTACTATGGAGGTGGCTCAGGCTCCGGCCTTACTCCCCAACCTAACCTGTCCACCCCCGCTAAATACCTATTAAATGTTACCCTTCCCGAAGTCTCTGGGCTATTGCGCATCGCTGAAGACCTCGGGCTGAAGGGCGACTCTGGCTGTGCCGATTCCGGACTGTAGGGCGACTCTGGCTGCGCCGATTCCGGACTGTGGGCCGTCTCTGCAGGGTCCGGACTGTGGGCTGTCTCTGCAGGCTCTGGACGGTGGGCCGTCTCTGTAGGCTCCGGACTGTGGGCCGTCTCTAGACGGGGCACTGTCGCCGGACGCTCTGGACGGGGCACTGTCGCCGGACGCTCTGGACGGGGCACTGTCGCCGGACGCTCTGGACGGGGCACTGTCGCCGGACGCTCTGGACGGGGCACTGTCGCCGGACGCTCTGGACGGGGCACTGTCGCCGGACGCTCTGGACGGGGCACTGTCGCCGGATGCTCTGGACGGGGCACTGTCGCCGGACGCTCTGGACGGGGCACTGTCGCCGGACGCTCTGGACGGGGCACTGTCGCCAGACACTCTGGACGGGGCACTGTCGCCAGACACTCTGGACGGGGCACTGTCGCCGGACGCTCTGGACGGGGCACTGTCGCCGGAAGCTCTGGACGGGGCACTGTCGCCAGAAGCTCTGGACGGGGCACTGTCGTCAGAAGCTCTGGATGGGGACTGTGCACTGAAAGCCTGATGTGTGGGGCTGGCTTAGGAGGCGCCAGCCTAAGGACACACACCACAGGGCTAGTACGAGGAGCAGGAGCAGGACGAGCTGGACTGGGCTGACGCACTGGAGGCCTGCTGCGTGGGGCTGGTAGTGGAGGTACCAGACTGGAGACACGCACCCCAAGGCTAGTGCGAGGAGCGGGAACAGGATACACTGGGCCGTGGAGACGCACTGGCGGTCTCGAGCGCAGGACTGGCACCACCCGTACTGGCTGGGTGCCCGCTTCCCCCTGGCAAATGCGGGACGCTGGCACCGAGCACACCGGCCTGCGAATGCTCGGCCTCTATGCCGTGCGCATCACCCCATATTACGGGGCCTGACCAGTATCACGCTGCCTCCGGTAAGCACGGGGAGTTGGCTTGGGGCTCAACCCTGGCCCAGCCAAACTACTCGTGTGCCCCCCCAAAAAAATTATTGGGGCTGCCTCTCACACTGTCCAATCGGCGCGTAAAATGTCTCATAACGTCGCCGTTCCGCCTTGGCTGCCTCTATCTCCTCCGGTGGGCGACGGTATTCACCAGCCTGGTGCCATGGTCCAGCCCCGTCCAGAATTTCCTCCCATGTCCATGATTCCTTGTAGTCCACATAGTTCCTCTGCTGCTCCTTCCCCCGCTGCTTGGTCCGTTGGTGGTGGGAAGTTCTGTAATGGCTGTCGTGCGGAGTAGACCAAGGCGCAGCGGGTTGAGTGCTCATTTGAACTTTTATTGAACACAAACAAAACAAGAAAATGTACGAACGCACAGTATTGCAGGCTACACACAGCTATGCAAAAACAACTTCCCACCAAAAGACAGGTGAAAAAAAGGCTACCTAAGTATGACTCCCAATCAGCAACAACGATGTACAGCTGTTCCTGATTGAGATCCATACCAGGCCAACAAAGAAATACACAACATAGAAAAACCATAGAAATACAAAACATAGAACAATACCCAAAGACCCCAGAAGACATAAAACAAACACCCCTCTTACATAAGAACATATCCCAACAAACCCCGAACCACATAAAACAAACACCCCCTGCCACGTCCTGACCAAACTACAATAACAAATAACCCCTTTACTGGTCAGGACGTGACATATTGAAAAGATTATTATGCACAGAGTAATGCAGTGAGTTATGGCTGAATCCTACCAATATGTTACTCAACCTTCAGCCATTGATGTTGAGATTGGCATGGCAGTTATGCAACTTTACCTCACATTGGTATTTGGCCCTTAATTGAACTCTTCATCACACCCTTCTCCAAGTGTTTGTTTTACCTGACACATCTGAAGTGGGGATGAAGCGCTGTTGAAGGGTGTCAGAGCCACAGCAGTGATGGCTCAACTAATAATCTTGGACATAAATCTAATCTCTACTCCTCAGGTTTACTCTGTCGGGATCTCTTCAAATCCATCACTCTGTGTGTGTGTGTGTGTGTGTGTGTGTGAGAGAGAGCGAGTGAGTGAGAGAGAGAGAGACACACAAGGCTTCTGCTCTCTGCTAAGCCAAACCAGGCTGAGGAATCACAGTACATGACAGACAGAGTGGACGCTGGCATTTTACAGGAAATCTTCTGGGAATAAAAAGGCCTCACTTCTGGGAAGGCCTCACTTCTGTTGGGCAGAGTTCTGGGGGAGAGAGATGGAGAGAGAAAGAGAGAGAGAGAGCGAGAGAGAGAGAGAGAATGGGAGATGGGAAGGGAGATTGAGCTATAGAGAGAGGAAGGGAGAGCAAGAGAGCGGAATAAAGAGAGAGAGTTCAGAGGTTAAACTGTCTGAGACTCTGTGGCGGATGTCTGTCCAGAGGGCCAAACATAGAATGGCCACCCTCAGGGCAGTCAAGGATCATTTTCCTAATTAATTATCAAAGTAGAAATGCGATTGTTTAAAAGCATTATGGAACTCAATGACTGTACAATGACTGTTAACATAGTGTACCATGGCAGTACGAGGGTATCTGGTACAGCTGTGAAGATGAATAATAATACTTGATATAATTATAGTGTTCTAGATGGCGAGGGGCTGCAATACTAATCGGTGCTAAAGCTTATTTTCAGCAGGGCACACAACGCACTACTTACACACACACACACACACACATTGTGTTTAATCTGAATACATGTCAACAGCTCTCCAGAGGAAACTTTAGACAACAATTTACTGAGCCCTTGAGTAAAGCAGCATCATAAAAGTTGGGGTGAGAACTTAAATCAATTAATCTATCAATCCTGAAACAATAGTCTTTAGAATATAAGAAGGCAAGCAAAAGCCTAATCTTACGACGCTCACAAGATCTCTGGAAAAAGTGACACAGATTGATGAGGGAGGATAGAAAGCAAATCAATGATCAGAAATGATGAGGCTCCTCAGAGACAGTTAGTCATTTAGCTTTAGTGAGGGAGAGGAGAGGAAAGGATGCATGGCATGCCACAGTGTGCAATAAGTCATGAGAGTATTCATCCTCGCTCCTCCTGCCTCGATGCTCAGCTTAAATGGTTTGGTTGATGACACTGTCTATGGCGATGCCAATGGTTTATACCAACAACATTAGTAAAACAATGAAATAGGTTGGGGAGATGCTGCTTCACTTCCTAAGGGAATAATATTACTGAGAAATAAGGGAATAACATTACTGAGAAATTGGAAAACAGGGTTAAAGATGCCTGCATGCCAAATGGCCCCCTATTCTCTATGTAATGCTTTACATGTGACACTGTCAACAGTAGTCCACTATATAGGGAATAGGATGCCATTTGGGACACAACCTGTGACTAACTAGCTGTGCTCAGACTTGCAGCACTCAAATTGGGTGAAGCTCAAAACCTTGAAAGCAACATGCAATCATTCATTGCTGCTGTAAACTCAATTGATAGTGATACATTGCAGTTTAATGAAAAATCCTTGTTCAAGATGATATTGTATTGTAGGCAACAGCCCACTTGGTTGTCAGTGTAATATATTTCATATACATTCATACATACGTTAACATCCATGCTGTCACATCTGCCACAGTTTTGCGTATACAATCAACAAGCATGACGCATGTACTCTGTGAATGCATAACACTATAGCATTTTGACACATACCCTATGTCCCTGTCCAATCCATTACTACCATCCCCCTTCCACCCTTCCAAACGAGACAAATCTATATTTACAACAGCCATCCATCACAGAACACTAAAGCATTTAATTAAAGGGATGAGAAGAAGTCACATCAAGGCCATGATCAACAGCATACGTTTGGCATTATCCTAACCTATTGAGCTGATGCATATTAATGTGACTCTGATGAACGATACAGTGGTTGGGTTTCTTTACAGACCAATGTACGTGTGTGTCTAATAGCCAAGTCAAATAGCATGAGGAGAAAGAGTAGAGACACCTCTTTAGACACAGCTAGCCTATGGTAGTCCCTGCCACCTTTAGAAATGACCAATCATTGACTCACAGAGCACGGATGTGTCCAGGGGATCAGACATTAACCTTTCTTGGATGTGACCAATGATGTACAGTTGAAGTCGGAAGTTTACATACACTTAGGTTGGAGTCATTAAAACTAGTTTTTCAATCACTCCACAAATTTCTTGTTAACAAACAATAGTTTTGGCAAGTCGTTTAGGACATCTACTTTGTGCATGACAAGTCATTTTTCCAACAATTCTTTACAGACAGATTATTTCACTTATAATTCACTGTATCACAATTCCAGTGGGTCAGAAGTTTACATACACTAAGCTGAATGTGCCTTTAAACCGCTTGGAAAATTCCAGAAAATGATGTCATGGCTTTAGAAGCTTCTGATAGGCTAATTGACATCATTTGAGTCAATTGGAGGTGTACCTGTGGATGTATTTCAAGGCCTACCTTCAAACTCAGTGCCTCTTTGCTTGACATCATGGGAAAATCTAAAGAAATCAGCCAAGACCTCAGAAAAAAAAGTCTGGTTCATCCTTGGGAGCAATTTCCAAACTCCTGAAGGTACCACGTTCATCTGTACAAACAATAGTACGCAAGTATAAACACCATGGGACCACACAGCCGTCATACCGCTCAGAAAGGAGACGCGTTCTGTCTCCTAGATATTAACGTACTTTGGTGCGGAAAGTGCAAATCAATCCCAGAACAACAGCAAAGGCCCCTGTGAAGATGCTGGAGGAAACGGGTACAAAAGTATCTATATCCACAGTAAAACGAGTCCTATATCGACATAACCTGAAAGGCCACTCAGCAAGGTAAAAGCCACTGCTCCAAAACCGCCATAAAAAAGCCAGGCTACGGTTTGCAACTGCACCTGGGGACAAAGATCGTACTTTTTGGAGAAATGTCCTCTGGTCTGATGAAACAAAAATAGAACTGTTTGGCCATAATGACCATCGTTATGTTTGGAAGAAAAAGGTGGAGGCTTGCAAGCTGAAGAACACCATCCCAACCGTGAAGCACAGGGGTGGCAGCATCATGTTGTGGGGGTTCTTTGCTGCAGGAGTTCTGCAATTCTCCTATTCTCGCTATACACCAAGTCACTTGGCTCTGTCATATCCTCACATGGTCTCTCCTATCATTGCTATGCAGACGACACACAATTAATCTTCTCCTTTCCCCCTTCTGATAACCAGGCGGCGAATCGCATCTCTGCATGTCTGTCAGACATATCAGTGTGGATGACGGATCACCACCTCAAACTGAACCTCGGCAAGACGGAGCTGCTCTTCCTTCCGGGGAAGGACTGCCCGTTCCATGATCTCGCCATCACGGTTGACAACTCCCTTGTGTCCTCCTCCCAGAGTGCTAAGAACCTTGGCGTGATCCTGGACAACACCCTGTCGTTCTCCACTAACATCAAGGCGGTGACCCGATCCTGTAGGTTCATGCTCTACAACATTCGCAGAGTACGACCCTGCCTCACACAGGAAGCGGCGCAGGTCCTAATCCAGGCACTTGTCATCTCCCGTCTGGATTACTGCAACTCGCTGTTGGCTGGGCTCCCTGCCTGTGCCATTAAACCCCTACAACTCATCCAGAACGCCGCAGCCCGTCTGGTGTTCAACCTTCCCAAGTTCTCTCACGTCACCCCGCTCCTCCGCTCTCTCCACTGGCTTCCAGTTGAAGCTCGCATCCGCTATAAGACCATGGTGCTTGCCTACGGAGCTGTGAGGGGAACGGCACCTCCATACCTTCAGGCTCTGATCAGGCCCTACACCCAAACAAGGGCACTGCGTTCATCCACCTCTGGCCTGCTGGTCCCCCTACCTCTGAGGAAGCACAGTTCCCGCTCAGCCCAGTCAAAACTGTTCGCTGCTCTGGCACCCCAATGGTGGAACAAGCTCCCTCACGACACCAGGACAGCGGAGTCAATCACCACCTTCCGGAGACACCTGAAACCCCACCTCTTTAAGGAATACCTGGGATAGGATAAAGTAATCCTTCTAACCCCCCCCCCCCTTAAAAGATTTAGATGCATTATTGTAAAGTGGTTGTTCCACTGGATATCATAAGGTGAATGCACCAATTTGTAAGTCGCTCTGGATAAGAGCGTCTGCTAAATGACTTAAATGTAAATGTAAATGTAATGTAAATGTGTTGTGAGGAAATTGGAAATAAGCTTTCAGATAAAACACTTTTCCAAACACCTGAGCTATTAAAACAGAGTGAGGTTTTCAACACACCAGTCGTATGCTAATGTCGTAAAAATGAATATTGTGTGCTGACCGCCGTTGTAATCACACATAAATGATTGTGTACTACCGTCACATGTAAATTACTGTGTACTCTGGCAGCTAAAGTGGCACGCAACAAGTGGAATAACAGATTACTCAAACATAGTGGTTGAACTCATGTGGTGCTTTTGAGTTGATGAGAATAGGGCATAGGCTACCAGGTAAACATGTTAAATGCTTCCATAATCCTGATGGGGGGGGGGGTTAAAATGCAGGTTATTTCCACAGACCCTTCCACACTGATGGGTAGAAGGGTTTGTCAAACTGTACATACACCTCTGATACCTCTTACATAAATTAAACATGTCCTTGTTTGTAGAACTGTTTAAACCATGACAACAATATGTAAATTATATTACACTTGTCTTAATAGTCTACTGTATATGGTTTGGTATACAGAACAATATGTGGCTTACATTGTGGCTGTAGTCAGGGGTATACAGTCTAGACTACACAATAATAACAGAAGAAGTGAGGCACGTCAACAAATACAGTAAACCAGTAAAGTACTGTAAAGTAAATACAGTAAACCAGTAAATTACTGTAAAGTTTATTTAATTGAGTCTTCACAGTCATCAATAACATTGTATAACTTTCTGTTAGTAGTAAATGTAATGCAGAGCCCCATAATTTTTTTTTTAATTGTTTAATCTCTTGCCCTAAAATCTGCTACTATCAATTGAATGACTCTGGTTCAGCTTTGTGTGTACAATGTGAGGTCAGCCTCAGCACCCAGGAAATTTGATATTTTGTGTGGATACAGGAGGCAGATATGGCCTGTACTAAACATAGCTGTGTGTGTGTGTGTGTGTGTGTGTGTGTGTGTGTGTGTGTGTGCGTGCGAGTATGCTAAGTACTCTGGTTCCTCCAGTGTCTGTGTGTGTGTTCATGGATCTAATTCTAATAGTACTTACAGTTCCAATATATTAGTACCTACCTGTCGGCCTATGTGGCTGGGATTCAAAATAAAGTAGAGAGGTGTATTTTTTACAATTTTAAAGTTCGGTTTTGTTAAGTCAATATGTGGCTGAATAGGAAATAGACGTTTGTAGGGGAGCCGTTCCCGTTCATTCTTTTGGAAATTCCTGGGTTGATCTCCAGTGCTTCTCCCAGTGGGCCTGACCTAAGACTGTCGCTGTCCAGTGTCATGTGGTGCTGAGCTTCAGAATTCCAATTCCGTCGCTCTCCGCTTGAATGGTTCTGAATCTCCTATCGCCGCTATTACAGTTAAACAACATCAGAAGTTTTACTCTTGAGACAAATATCACAGCAGTTCATTTCATAAATGTATTAGACCACAAACTAGACCATGAACTCAATGAAGCTGATACGAAACTATATTACCACATAGATATTGATTTTGATACTCAGAGAAACCTTTACAAACATTTTACTGGACATGTTTGTCATTGTCTTTCATTAATAGGCATATTTCCTTGTTGGAATTCCTGGAATAGTCATGATCTTGAAAATCATTTGTTCACAGAATACCCTTTTCAAGGTCCTTTTCAAAAGAAAACTTTTACTCTTACTTATGATTTTGCTTCCTTCTTCAATCGATTCAGTTATGGGCATTAGGTCTAGTGAAGGCCTATAAAAAAAGCAATTTTCTCTAGTCAGCCTCATTCAGTGAAGGAGAAATTACAAATTACAACCTAACCTTGAGTCAAGGATGTTCCTCCACATACAGTATGTACAAGTATCTGTTCACTACATTTGTTGACTTCTTATTCTGTGAATGGACTGAAGGACATGTTTTCAGCTTGCCATTAATTTTACGAGTGTTCGGGAAAGGTGGAGTAATTCACATTGGAAGAGAGATTTGTCAATATCTCATAAATTGGAGTCAGACACATGCAAAGAATGTTTTCGGTTGAAAAACCATCTCCTTAAGTCTCTCTAATTCATTAACTGTCACGCCCTGACCATAGAGAGCCCTCTGGGTTCTCTATGGTATAATAGGTCAGAGCGTGACTAGGGGGGTTTTCTAGTTATTATAGTTCTATGTTGGTGTGTGAGTATGGTTCCCAATTGGAGGCAGCTGAATATCGTTGCCTCTAATTGGGGATCATACTTAGTGTGTCCCTTTTCCCACCTGCGTTGTGGGATATTGTTTGTGTGAGTGCCTTTGTGCGCTACGTTTTGCATGTTCGTTAATTAACACTCCATGGAATGTCATGCCTACGAGGGATGCATTACACAGAGCAATTTGCTGTCTCTTTCTGATTTCGCTCATGCATATTATTTCAGCAAATAAACTGATACCAGAGTTCAGATAATTGAAAGAAGTAAAAAGCGACGAAGAGACTCATCTCGATAGACATATCATTTGACACAACTGACAGTGTATCCCATGCACCTCTCCACTACAGGGACATGACATATCTAAAGGGACAAAGAGGATTGAACAAGCTAAGGATGCTTTTCATGCTTTCATTATTCTAAAGCACTTTCTATGTGCTTACATGATTCTTACTTATTGTATTTTTTTTACCCACTTTTTCTCCCCAATTTTGTGACATCCAATTGTGAGCTTGTCTCATCGCTCCAACTCAACAACGGGCTCGGGAGAGGCGAAGGTCGAGTCATGCGTCCTCCGAAACATGACCCGCCTAATCTCGCTTCTTAACATCCGGGTCTGTAGTGACGCCTCAAGCACTGCGATGCAGTGCCACTCGAGAGGTCGTGCTTACATTATTCTAAAGCACAATGTATACTGAGTGAACAAAACATTAAGAACACCTTCCTAATATTGAGTTGCACCCCACTTTTGCCCTCAGAACAGCCTCAATTTGTCAGTTCATGGACTCTACAAGATGTCGAAAGCGTTCCACAGGGATGCTGGCCCATGTTGGCTCCAATGTTTCCCACAGCTGTGTCAAGTTGGCTGGATGTCCTTTGGGTGGTGGACCATTCTTGATACACATGGGAAACTGTTGAGTGTGAAAACCCAGCAGCGTTGCAGTTCTTGACACACTCAAATCGGTGCGACTGGCATCTACTACCATACCCCGATCAAAGGCACTTAAATCTTTTGTCTTGCCCATTCACCCTCTGTTGTCTCAAGGTTTAAAAATCCTTCTTTAACATGTCTCCTCCCCTTCATCTACACTGATTGAACTGGATTTAACAAGTGACATCAATAAGGGATTATAGCTTGCACCTTGATTCACCTGGTAAGTCTATGTCATGGAAATTGCGATGTTCCTAATGTTTTCTACACTCAGTGTACAGTGCCTTCAGGAAGTAATCATATCCCTTGACTTATTCCACATTTTGTTGTGTTACAGCCTGAATTCCAAATGGATTAAATTGATTTTATTTTCTCACCCATCTACACACAATACCCCATAATGACAAAGTGAAAACACGTTTTTAGACATTTTTGCTAATTTACAAAAGTATTCACATCCGGAGTCAATACAGCTCTGCCAGAGATTACAGCTGTGAGACTTTCTGGGTAAGTCTCTGAGTGCTTTGCACATCTGGATTGTACAATATTTGCCCATTATTCTTTTCAACTTTCTTTAAACTCTGTCAAATTGGTTGTTGATCATTGCTAGACAACCATTTTCATGTCTTGCCATAGATTTTCAAGCAGATTTAAGTCAAAACTGTAAACTTAGCGACTCAGGAACATTCACTCTCATCTTGGTAAGCAACTCCAGTGTAGATTTGGCCTTGTGTTTTAGGTTATTGTCCTTCTGAAAGGTGAATTCATCTCCCAGTGTCTGGTGGAAAGGTGAAGCAGGATTTTCTCTAGGATTTTGCCTGTGCTTAGCTCCATTTTGTTGATTTTTTTATCCTGAAAAACTCCCCAGTCCTTAACGATTACAAACATACCCATTACACGATGCAGCCACCCCTATGTTTGAAAATATGGAGAGTGGTATTCAGTAACGTGTTGTATTGGATTTGCCCCAAATGTAACACTTTGTATTCAGGACAAAAAGGGAATTGCTTTGCCAAATTGTGTTTCAATACTGCTTTAGTGCCTTGTTGCAAACAGGATGCATGTTTTGGAATATTTTTTATTCTGTACAGGTTTCCTTCTTTTCACTCTGTCAATTAGGTTAGTATTGTGGAGTAACTACGATGTTGTTGATCCATCCTCAGTTTTCTCCTATCACAGCCATTATACTCTGTAAGTGTTTTAAAGTCAACATTGGCCTCATGGTGAAATCCCTGAGAGGTTTCCTTCCTCTCCGACAAGTGAGTTAGGAAGGGTGCCTGTATCTTTGTAGTGATTGGATGTATTGATACACTATCCAAAGTGTAATTAATAACTTTACCGTGCTCAAAGGGATATTCAATGTCTGCTTTTTTATTTTTACAGATCTACCAATAGGTGCCTTTCTTTGCAAGGCATTGGAAAACCTCTCTGGTCTTTTGTGGTTGAATTTGTGTTTGAAATTCATCGCTCAACTGAGGGATCTAACAGATAATTGTATGTGTGGGGTACAGAGATGAGGTAGTCATTCAAAAATCATGTTAAACAATATTATTGCACACAGAGTGAGTCCATGCAACTTATTATGTGACTTGTTAAGCACATTTTTACTCCTGAACTTATTTAGGCTTGACATAAAACAGAGGTTGAATACTTATTAACTTAATTAAGACATTTCAGATGATAATTTTTCATTCATTAGTAAACATTTGTAAAAACATAATTCCACTTAGACATTATGGGGTATTGTGTGTAAGCCGGTGACCAAAAATCCCAATTTAATCCATTTTAAATTCAGGCTGTAACACAAAACATTTGGAAAGAGTCAAGAATTGTGTATACTTTCTGAAGACACTGTGTGTGCTTAACCAGCCATGACCTCTTAACACCAATCATAATCCCTACAGAAGCATAGACATCAGCCAAGAACAATAGAGTGATCTGTAGCATGTAATGTGTCACATAATACTGCCTATTAAGTACTGTAAATAATACTGTATATTTGTCTATGACTCCACAGCCGTGTGAACACTAAATGTTCACATTAAACTAGAGAGCAACAGAGTTCCACAAGAAACACATAATTGCAGTGTAATTATAGCAATGACAATGGAACAGAGACAGGTGGCATGTTAAATAGACCTTAATGTATTGTTAATGGGCTTTGTCAACTGTTTTAAACAAAAAGTATCTTTGAGAAACTAAAAGGTTATTCTGTGGTTTGGATGCTTAGGGTGGGGGTTTATATAAAAATTAGACAAGCAGAAATAAGTAGCTATTATCAATCATTAATGCACTCGGGTAGGTATATTGTAGTCATGTACAGTGACAGAGTTTTTGTTTGCTTAAGTCTTACAGTCTTACCACGATTTAAAGCCCAGAATCACTTAAATAGATTACAACAGCACAACTGTCTACTTTGACCTCGTTCAACAATCCCTCAATCATGGACCAAAAACCTTCTCATTGGACCACAGCCATTCAGGCTGTCAGATTTAGCTAAGAAAATCACATTTTGTCTAATTTCCATATTTGGTAAAGCAATCGAGGATTCCCGCATCTTATTCACTCTGACCGACAATCTGGGAATCTGATTTACTTTGTCAAACTTCAGAGAAAAGAGAGGACAGCCGTGTCTGTCTATTGGGACTGATGTGCGTGAAGAGCATATGAATAGGACCAGAGCCGTAATAGATATCTCTCTATACAGGAATACTGTATATGTGTATTTATGTAAAAGTATTCAGACCCCTTGATGTTTTCCCCATTTTGTTACGTAACAGCCTATATCTTAAACTTGATTAAATATAAAATTTCCTCATCAATCTACACACAATACCCCATAATGACAAAGGGAAAACAAGTTTTTAGATTTTTTTTGCAAATGTATAAAAAAAAAAAAACTGAAATACCTAATTCACATAAGTATTCAGACCCTTTGCTATGAGACTCGAAATTGAGCTCAGCTGCATCCTGTTTCCATTGATCATCCTTGAGATGTTTCTACAACTTGATTGGAGTCCACCTGTGGTAAATTCAATTGATTGGGCATGATTTGGAAAGGAACACAACAGTCTATATAAGGTCCCACAGTTGACAGTTCATGTCAGAGCAAAAACCAAGCCATGAGGTTGAAGGTATTGTCCGTAGAGCTCCGAGACAGGATTGTGTCGACACAGAGATCTGGGGAAGCGTACCAAAACATTTTTGCAGCATTGAAGGTCCCCAAGAACACAGTGGCCTCCATCATTCTTAAATGGAAGAAGTTTGGAACCACCAAGACTCTTCCTAGAACTGGCCACCCGGCCAAACTGATCAATCGGGGGAGAAGGGTCTTGGTCAGGGAGGTGACCAAGAACCCAATGGTCACTATGACAGAGCTCCAGAGTTCCTCTGTGGAGATGGGAGAACCTTCCAGAAGGACAACCATCTCTGCAGCACTCCACCAATCAGTCCTTTATGATAGAGTCGCCAGACGGTAGCCGCTCCTCAGTAAAAGCCACATGAAAACCCACTTGGAATTTGCCAAAAGGCACCTAAAGGACTTTCAGACCATGAGCAACAAGATTCTCTGGTCTGATGAAACCAAGATTGAACTCTTTGGCCTGAATGCCAAGCGTCACGTCTGGAGGAAACCTGGCACAATCCCTGCGGTGAAGCATGGTGATGGCAGCATCAGCCTGTGGGGATGTTTTTCAGCGGCAGGGACTGGGAGACTAGTCAGGGAAAGATGAACAGAGTTATGTACCGAGAGATCCTTGATGAAAACCTGTTCCAGAGCGCACAGAACCTCAGACTGGAGCGAAGGTTCAACAGGATAACGACCCTAAGCACACAGCCATGACAATGCAGGAGTAGCTTTAGGACAAGTCTCTGAATGTCCTTGAGTGGCCCAGCCAGAGCCCGGACTTGAACCCGATCGAACATCCCTGGAGAGACCGGAAAATAGCTGTGCAGCGACGGTCCCCATCAAACATGACAGAGCTTGAGAGGATCTGTAGAGAAGAATGAGAGAAACTCCCCAAATACAGGTGTGCCAAGCTTGTAGCGTCATACCCAAGAAGACTCGAGGCTGTAATCTCTGCCAAAGGTGCTTCAACAAAGTACTGAGTAAAGGGTCTGAATACTTAATACTTGCATAAATGTGATAAAACCTGATTTTGCTTTGTCAGTATGGGGTATTGTGTGTAGATTGATGAGGGGAAAAAACGATTTCATCAATTTTCGAATAAGTCTGTGACAAAGTCACAAAGTCAAGGGGTCTGAATACTTTCCAAACACACTGTATATACAGTACCAGTCAAAGGTTCGGACACACCTACTCATTCCAGGGTTTTTCTTTATTTTTACTATTTTCTACATTGTAGAATAATAGTGAAGACATCAAAACTATGAAATTACACATTTGGAATCATGTAGTAACCAAAGAAATCAAAATATATTTTATATTTGAGATTCTTCAAAGTAGCCACCCTTTGCCTTGATGACAGCTTTGCACACGCTTGGCATTCTCTCAACCTGCTTCATGAGGAATGCTTTTCCAACAGTCTTGAAGGGGTTACCACATATGCTGAGCACTTGTTGGCTGCTTTTTCTTCACTCTGCAGTCCAACTCTTCCCAAACCATCTCAATTGGGCTGAGGTTGGGTCATCTGATGCACCACCATCACTCTCCTTCTTGGTCAAATTGCCCTTACACAGCCTGGAGGTGTGTTTTGGGTCATTGTCTTGTTGAAAAACAAATGATAGTTGCGTAACATTGCAGAATGGGATGGGGTATTGCTGCAGAATGTTGTGGTAGCCATGCTGGTTAAGTGTGCCTTGAATTCTAAATAAATCACAGACAGTGTCACCAGCAAAGCACCCCGACACATCACACCTCCTCCTCCATGCTTCACGGTGGGAACCACACATGTGGAGATCATCCGTTCACCTACCCTGCATCTCACAAAGACAGCGGTTGGAACCAAAAATCTCAAATTTGGACTCATCAGACCAAAGGACAGGTTTCTACCGGTCTAATGTCCATTGCTCGTGTTTCTTGGCCCAAGGAAGTCTCTTCTTCTTATTGGTGTCGTTTGAAAGTGGTTTCTTTGCAGCAATTTGACCATGAAGGCCTGATTCATGCAGTCTTCTTTGAACAGTTGATGTTGAGATGTGTCTGTTACTTGAACTCTGTGAAGCATTTATTTGGGCTGTAATCTGAGGTGCAGTTAACTCTAATGAACGTATCCTCTACAGTAGAGGTAACTCTGGGTCTTCCTTTCCTGTGGCGGTCCTCATGAGAGCTAGTTTCATCATAGCGCTTGATGGTTTTTGCAACTGCACTTGAAGAAACTTTCAAAGTTCTTGACATTTTCCGAATTTACTGACCTTCATGTCTTAATGATGGACTGTCATTTCTCTTTGCTTGTTTGAGCTGTTCTTGCCTTAATATGGACTTGGTCTTTTACCGAATAGGGCTATCTCCTGTACACCCCTACCTTGTCACAACACAACTGATTGGCTCAAACGCATTAAGAAGGAAGGAAATTCCACAAATTAACTTATAACAAGGCACGCCTGTTAATTGAAATGCATTCCAGGTGACTACCTCATGAAGCTGGTTGAGAGAATGCCAAGAATGTGAAAAGCTGTCATCAAGGCAAAGCATGGCTACTTTGAAGAATTCAAATATAAAATATATTTTGATTTGCTTCACACTTTTTTGATTACTACATGATTCCATGTGTGTTATTTCATAGTTTGATGTCCTCACAATTATTCTACAATGTAGAAAATAGTTTAAAAAATAAAGAAAAACCCTTGAATGAATAGGTGTGTCCAAACTTTTGACTGGTACTGTATATATGTCTTTATAAAGGGAATCTACATGGATCTGTCTCTGAGTAGGACCAAACATGCAACAAAGGAAGCATAAAGGAGACATGAAGTGGATCAGTAGTTGTCACTCGTATTCATTCTAAAGGGAAGCTGCTGCAGTATCTTTAGAAAGAACACAAAAGGACCAGTAAGGTAGAAACAGTATTTCCTGTTGTTCATGAGGATAATTGGAGTAGTTTGACATCCTGAGTACTTACTTTTCCCTCTACTGACACAAGTGAACTATGTCATACATCCATTCTATACAGCCTACTACTGCAACCCTACTGAGTGAACTATGTCATACGTTCATTCTATACAGCCTACTACTGCAACCCCACAGCAACTCGCCAAAGTCTCCCCCATTTCTCCTTCCCCCAAATCCAGATAGCTGATGTTCTTAAAGAACTGAAAAACCTGGACCCCTACAAATCAGCCAGGCTAGACAATCTGGACACTCTCTTTTTAAAATTATCTGCTGAAATTGTTGCAACCCCTATTACTAGAATGTTCAACTTCTCTTTCGTATCGACTGAAATTCCCAAAGATTGGAAAGCTGCCGCAGTCATCCCCTTCTTCAAAGGGGGAGACACTCTAGACCCAAATTGCTACAGACCTATATCTATCCTACCCTGCCTTTCTACGGTCTTCGAAAGCCAAGTCAACAAACAGATTACCGACCATTTCGAATCCCACCGTACCTTCTCCGCTATGCAATCTGGTTTCAGAGCTGGTCATGGGTGCAGATGATTGCCTCGCCTGGTTCACCAACTACTTCTCTGATAGAGTTCAGTGTGTCAAATCGGAGGGCCTGTTGTCCGGACCTCTTGCAGTCTCTATGGGGGTGCCACAGGGTTCAATTCTCGGGCCGACTCTCTTCTCTGTATACATCAATGATGTCGCTCTCGCTGCTGGTGATTCTCTGATCCACCTCTACGCAGATGACACCATTCTGTATAGTTCTGGCCCTTTTTTGGACACTGTGTTAACTAACCTCCAGACGAGCTTCAATGCCATACAACTCTCCTTCTGTGGCCTCCAACTGCTCTTAAATGCAAGTAAAACTAAATTCATGCTCTTCAACTGATCACTGCTCGCACCTGCCCGCCCGTCCAGCATCACTACTCTGGACGGTTCTGACTTAGAATATGTGGACAACTACAAATACCTAGGTGTCTGGCTAGACTGTAAACTCTCCTTCCAGACTCACATTAAGCATCTCCAATCCAACATTAAATCTAGAATCGGCTTCCTATTTCGCAACAAAGCATCCTTCACTCATGCTGCCAAACATACCCTCGTAAAACTGACCATCCTACCGATCCTCGACTTCGGCTATGTCATCTATAAAATAGCTTCCAACACTCTACTCAACAAATTGGATGCAGTCTATCACAGTGCCATCCGTTTTGGCACCCAAGCCCCATATACTACCCACCACTGCGACCTGTATGCTCTCGTTGGCTGGCCATCGCTTTATACTCTTTGTCAAACCCACTGGCTCCAGGTCATCTACAAGTAAAGCCCCGCCTTATATCATTTCACTGGTCACCATAGCAGCACCCACCCGTAGCACGCGCTCCAGCAGGTATATCTCACTGGTCACCCCCAAAGCCAATTCCTCCTTTGGCTGCCTTTCCTTCCAGTTCTCTGCTGCCAATGACTGGAACGAACTGCAAAAATCACTGAAGCTGGAGACCCATATCTCCCTCACTAGCTTTAAGCACCAGCTGTCAGAGCAGCTCACAGATCACTGCACCTGTACATAGCCCATCTGTAAACAGCCCATCCAACTACCTCATCCCCATACTGGATTTATTTATTTATCTTGCTCCTTTGCACCCCAGTATCTCTACTTACACATTCATCTTCTGCACATCTACCATTCCATTGTTTAATTGCTATATTGTAATTACTTCGCCACCATGGCCTATTTATTGCCTTACCTCCCTTACCTCACTCTATATAGATTTTTATGTTGTTCTACTGTATTATTGAATGTATGTTTTGTTTATTCCATGTGTAACTCTGTGTTGTTTGTGTCGAACTGCTGAGCTTTATCTTGGCCAGGTTGCAGTTGTAATGAGAACTTGTTCTCAACTAGCCTACCTGGTTAAATAAAGGTGAAATAAAATACAAATAAAAATACTGAGTGAATTATGTCATACATCCATTCTATACAGCCTACTACTGCAACCCTACTGAGTGAACTATGTCATACATCCATTCTATACAGCCTACTACTGCTACACTACTGAGGGAACTATGTCATACATCCATTCTATACAGCCTACTACTGCTACACTACTGAGGGAACTATGTCATACATCCATTCTATACAGCCTACTACTGCTACACTACTGAGGGAACTATGTCATACATCCATTCTATACAGCCTACTACTGCAACCCTACTGAGTGAACTATGTCATACATCCATTCTATACAGCCTACTACTGCTACACTACTGAGTGAATTATGTCATACATCCATTCTATACAGCCTACTACTGCAACACTACTGAGTGAATTATGTCATACATCCATTCTATACAGCCTACTACTGCAACACTACTGAGTGAATTATGTCATACATCCATTCTATACAGCCTACTACTGCAACACTACTGAGTGAATTATGTCATACATCCATTCTATACAGCCTACTACTGCAACACTACTGAGTGAATTATGTCATACATCCATTCTATACAGCCTACTACTGCAACACTACTGAGTGAATTATGTCATACATCCATTCTATACAGCCTACTACTGAAACACTACTGAGTGAATTATGTCATACATCCATTCTATACAGCCTACTACTGCAACACTACTGAGTGCAACAGACTCTCTACCATGCCCCTTTCTGTTTCTATCCTCACGACTTCTCTCCTCCTAATCCTACTCTCTCTCGCTTTCTCTCTCTATCTCCCTCTTCCTCTCTCTCCCTCTCTCTCTCAATCTCTCCCTCCCTATAACCAGTCCCCAAACTTCTTTCTTTCTTTCTTTCTTTCTCTTTCTTTCTTTCTTTCTTTCTTTCTTTCTTTCTTTCTTTCTTTCTTTCTTTCTTTCTTTCTTTCTTTCTTTCTTTCTTTCTTTCTTTCTTTCTTTCTTTCTTTCTTTCTTTCTTTCTTTCTCTTTCTTTCTTTCTTTCTTTCTTTTTTTCTCTCTCCCTCTCTCTCACTCTCTCTCACTCCCTCCCTCTTTCTTCTATCTATCCCTTTCCTTCCCATCCCTCCCCCCATCTCTCTCCCTCTACCAAGGGAAGATCCTGCATATGCCCCTGTCTGTCTGACAGTAAATGATGATATCTGAGGCCAGTTACACAGGCCTTCCCATCAGTACCACAGAGTGACATTACTCAGAGGTGTATCCGATCTCGCTAGGCATAAGGAGGACATCACTCACAATTTTCTTTATCCACAATCGTTTGGATTCCCTGACATCTAAACGTTCCTTCTCTGGTCTCTCAATATGCTACATACAATGTAATGATCAGTTAGATTCATTCTGGACAAATGCATACAGCTCAGGAGACTGGGTGGACCAGAGAGGATCCATTTTATGTATCTATATTACTGCAGGTGGATCATGAACTCGTTGCCCAAAAGACTGTACCAGACGAATAATCAAGAATCAAATATGGCACTATACCACACAGCTCCGGGCATAGCTAATCAATCCAAGCCCTTCTGATCAATAACCTTATCAAATGTGCACTTACACAGCATTCTCTCTTCCTCATGTTAACTTTTAACACCAGCTGTAAAACCAATGAGAGACATAAACTCTTTATTGTTCCACAGGCTCTTGAACATGACTTGTGTCTATTTGTGGAGGCAGAGATCAGTGATAAAGGCACTGATAGTCAGAGTGTTTTAAAACCTGCCATACATGTTTCATTCATATTCAATATCTCTCCCGAATTTCCATATCCTTCAAGTTTGTCTCTTTGACTGGATCTGTGGGAATACGTAGGACGGGGGTCTCAGGTGGGCTAGTGATGTACTATGGCCTTTTAGACAGGCTCTGTATTTCCACTCTACTCTTGTCTGCTCCTTTGTGGCTCTCTTCAGAGAGAAAGAAGAAGAGCTCTGCTACCTGAACAATGATGTGACCTTCTGCTTCAGATGATATCCTGAGATACACTCGTCTGAATGAGACAGTCTAGTGTATAGCTAGAGGATATACTGTTGTGGAGGAAATACTGATAATAGACACTAGGAAGAGCTTGCATTTTCACCCGCTGGCCTGCCTGCCTGCCTGCCTGCCGTCACAGCCAACTGAGTTCTCTGGTTCTATGAATGAATCATCCCAGTCGTTTTTGGACGGCACTCCGCTCAGGGTGCTATTCCATTCAGGATCATTGATAGAGTGCTTTTAATTAAGGTGGCTGGGTTGCTTAGGCTGGTGGTGGAACGTTGCCGGCGGGCGATGGCAGGGCTTGCCAAGTCTAATGGAGGTATAGCATGGTACTCAGTCACTCTCATCCCCTCCCTCTGGTAGCCAGCCCTCCATTCATCCGCCTCTCATTGAGGTCCCATATGGCAAGCTGCAAAGACAAAATTGTCTATATCGTGAAAATGTATGAACACAAAAAAATTGTAAGGGCTGTCGTCGCAAGAAAACCAAGATGCAGCGGAGGTTGTGGATTCATTATGAATATTTAATAAAATGAATCACTATAAACAAAATATAAAACAGCAACGATAGCAAACAGTCCTGTCTGGTCAAAAAT
This sequence comes from Salmo salar, assembly GCF_965601325.2. Taxonomy (NCBI): domain Eukaryota; kingdom Metazoa; phylum Chordata; class Actinopteri; order Salmoniformes; family Salmonidae; genus Salmo; species Salmo salar. Next base: position 82,568,774 of record NC_138304.1, on the reverse strand, counting down.
GAACGAGACAGAAAACAATCACCCACAAAACCCAAAGGAAAAATAGGCTACTTATGTGTGACTCCCAATCAGCAACAACGAACTTCAGCTGTGCCTGATTGGGAGCCACACATAGACCAAAACAAAGAAATACAAAACATAGAAAAATGAACATAGAACGCCCACCCAATGTAACACCCTGGCCTAACCAAAAATAAAGAACAAAAACCCCTCGCTATGGCCAGGGCGTTACAAAAATAGGTCGGGGTAAGGGCTAGTAGATAGTTAGTTGAACATCTACAAACCACCTGTAGGGGACATTCCAAATAAGGTGTTATCAACTGCTCTAACTCATAAATATTCATGAACAGGTAGGCCCCCTGACATATTTTGGTAATTCATTATTTAATTAATTGGCAATTTAGAGGATTGTCTCTGTTGTTGATCACTCTTCAGATATCTACTGGAATTCAAACAAGAACCAATAAGTATCTGCTCCACTGAAGCTGAATATTCACAACCTACCTTTCAAAGAGACTTTAAGCTTTAACAATCTATATTCAATACAGTGTGTGTACATGTATACGGACTGTCCTCAACCTTTAGGTCCGTCAGCAAACTTCCTTTTATTCCTCCGTATTCTCACACACTCCGTCACACACACTCTGTCGCACACACATGCAAACACACACACAAAAACAGACACACTCAGTCACACCATTGAACACTGGAGTGGAGCCAATGTAGTGACATTGTCTGACTCACCAAACACAGTCTGAATGATGATGAGGCTCCCTCTGAGAAACAATCCTACATTAATAGGATTTTTTTATTGTGTTGCCCATATAAGTTGGATGACAGTAGGATGGTCAGTCCTGGACTGAAGGTGTCCCCATATAAGGTGGCTGATGGCAGGATGGTCAGTCCTAGACTGAAGGTGTCCCCGTATAAGGTGGATGATGGCAGGATAGTCAGTCCTGGACTGAAGGTGTCCCCATATAAGGTGGCTGATGGCAGGATGGTCAGTCCTGGACTGAAGGTGTCCCCATATAAGGTGGCTGATGGCAGGATGGTCAGTCCTGGACTGAAGGTGTCCCCATATAAGGTGGCTGATGGCAGGATGGTCAGTCCTGGACTGAAGGTGTCCCCATATAAGGTGGCTGATGGCAGGATGGTCAGTCCTGGACTGAAGGTGTCCCCATATAAGGTGGCTGATGGCAGGAGGGTCAGTCCTGGACTGAAGGTGTCCCCATATAAGGTGGCTGATGGCAGGATGGTCAGTCCTGGGCAGAAAGTGTTGCCCATATAAGGTGGATGACAGTAGGATGGTCAGTCCTGGGCAGAAAGTATTGCCCATATAAGGTGGATGACAGTGGGATGGTCAGTCCTGGGCAGAAAGTGTTGCCCATATAAGGTGGATGACAGTAGGATGGTCAGTCCTGGACTGAACGTGAAATTAATAGGTGAAATACAGTGGGGGAAAAAGTATTTGATCCCCTGCTGATTTTGTACGTTTGCCCACTGACAAAGAAATGATCAGTCTATAATGTTAATGGTAAATTTATTTGAACAGTGAGAGACAGAATAACAACAACAAAAATCCAGAAAAAAGCATGTCAAAAATGTTATAAAATTATTTGCATTTTAATGAGGGAAATAAGTATTTGACCCCTCTGCAAAACATGATTTAGTACTTGGTGGCAAAACCCTTGTTGGCAATCACAGAGGTCAGACGTTTCTTGTAGTTGGCCACCAGGTTTGCACACATCTCAGGAGGGATTTTGTCCCTCTCCTCTTTGCAGATCTTCTCCAAGTCATTAAGATTTCGAGGCTGACGTTTGGCAACTCAAACCTTCAGCTCCCTCCACAGATTTTCTATGGGATTAAGGTCTGGAGACTGGCTAGGCCACTCCAGGACCTTAATGTGCTTCTTCTTGAGCCACTCCTTTGTTGCCTTGGCCGTGTGTTTTGGGTCATTGTCATGCTGGAATACCCATCCACGACCCATTTTCAATGCCCTGGCTGAGGGAAGGAGGTTCTCACCCAAGATTTGACAGTACATGACCCCGTCAAATGATGCGGTAAAGTTGTCCTGTCCCCTTAGCAGAAAAACACCCCCAAAGCATAATGTTTCCACCTCTATGTTTGACGGTGGGGATGGTGTTCTTGGGGTCATAGGCAGCATTCCTCCTCCTCCAAACACGGCGAGTTGAGTTGATGCCAAAGAGCTCCATTTTGGTCTCATCTGACCACAACACTTTCACCAGTTGTCCTCTGAATCATTCAGATGTTCATTGGCAAACTTCAGACGGGCATGTATATGTATTCTTGAGCAGGGGGACCTTGCGGGCGCTGCAGGATTTCAGTCCTTCATGGCGTAGTATGTTACCAATTGTTTTCTTGGTGACTATGGTCCCAGCTGCCTTGACATCATTGACAAGATCCTCCCGTGTAGTTCTGGGCTGATTCCTCACCGTTCTCATGATCATTGCAACTCCACGAGGTGAGATCTTGCATGGAGCCCCAGGCCGAGGGATATTGACAGTTCTTTTGTGTTTCTTCCATTTGCGAATAATCGCACCAAATGTTGTCACCTTCTCACCAAGCTGCTTGGCGATGGTCTTGTAGCCCATTCCAGCCTTGTGTAGGTCTACAATCTTGTCCCTGACATCCTTGGAGAGCTCTTTGGTCTTGGCCATGGTGGAGAGTTTGGAATCTGATTGATTGATTGTTTCTGTGGACAGGTGTCTTTTATACAGGTAACAAACTGAGATTAGGAGCACTCCCTTTAAGAGTGTACTCCTAATCTCAGCTCGTTACCTATATAAAAGACATCTGGGAGCCAGAAATCTTTCTGATTGAGAGGGGGTCAAATACTTATTTCCCTCATTAAAATGCAAATCAATTTATAACATTTTTGACATGCGTTTTTCTCAATATTTTTGTTGTTATTCTGTCTCTCACTGTTCAAATAAACCTACCATTAAAAGTATAGACTGATCCTTTCTTTATCAGTGGGCAAACGTACAAAATCAGCAGGGGATCAAATACTTTTTCCCCCACAAGTGAAATAGTTCAAAACTGAAACTGAAAAAAACAGAAAATTATTGCTTGAAGATTATACACTGCCTTCAGAAAGTTTTCATACCTCTTCACTTATTCCACATTTTGTTGTTTTACAGCCTGAATTCCAAGTTGATTAAACATATTTTTTTCTCACCTATCTACAGACAATACCCCATAATGACAAAGTGAAAACATGTTTTTCCAATACTTTGTAGAAGCCCCTTTGGCAGCGTTTACAGCTGTGAGTCTTTCTGGGTTAGTCTCTAAGAGTTTTCCACACCTGGATTGTGCAACATTTGCCCATTATTCTTTTCAAAGTTCTTCAAGCTCTGTCAAATTGGTTGTTGATCATTGCTAGACAACCACTTTCAGGTCTTTTTTTGAAGTAGATTTAAGTCAAAACTGTAACTCAACCACTCAGGAACATTCATTGTCTTCTTGGTAAGCAACTCCAGTGTAGATTTGGCCATGTGTTTTGTCTTGCTGAAAGCATACTGAACCTTGTTTTCGTCTAGGATTTAGCTTGTGCTTAGGTCCATTCCATAAATGTTTTATCCTGAAAAACTCCCTGTCCTTAACTATTACAAGCATAATACCCATAACATGATGCAGCAACCACTATGCTTGAAAATATGGAGCGTGGTACTCAGTAATGTGTTGTATTGGATTTGCCTCTAACATAATGCTTTGAATTCAGGACAAAAAGTGAATTGCTTTGCCAAATTGTTTTGCAGTATTACAACGACCTTGTTGCAAAAAGATGCATGTTTTGGAATATTTTTCTTCTGTACAGGTTTTCTTCTTTTCCCTCTGTCAATTAGGTTAGCATTGTGTAGTAACTACAATGTTGTTGATCTATCCTCAGTTTTCTCCTATCACAGCAATTAAACTCTGTTTTAAAGTCACTATTGGCCTAATGGTGAAATCCCTAAGCGGTTTCCTTCCTCTCCAGCAACTGAGTTAGGAAGGGCGCCTGTATCTTTGTAGTGACTGGGTGTATTGATACACCATCCAAAGTGTAATTTATAACTTCACCATGCTCAAAGGGATATTCAATGTCTGCTTTTTTACTCATCTACCAATCTAGGCCCTTCTTTGTGAGGCATTGGAAAACCTCCCTGGTCTTTGTGGTTGAATCTGTGTTTGAAATGCACTGCTTGACTGTGGGACCTTACAGATAATTGTATATATGTGCCCTCGGTTCCCCATTGTCCTTGTAGATTATTGTTACCATGTCCGTTGGTCTTGTGAGTCCCAGTGCTGTTGTATCGGCTTCCATGCTACGTGTTATTGTGCACTTGTTTTACGGGTCTCGTCCCGTGTATTATTTAGAGGTTTACACCTCACTTTTTTGTTTGGGTGGAGAAAACAAAACCCCCTATTAAATATTCCTGCACTTGTCCTATAATTATACAGCGTGATAGAACCACTGCAATGTGGTCTGACCTCCAGTCTGGTATAGTTGGTCACCTTGTGAGTATGAACATTGATTTATGTTAACAAAAGCCTTATAATTCCTTTTTGACAGTGACACCGTTCTGTTTGAACGAAGCCCAGTCATTGATAATCTCACTCAATGTCATTATTCTACACAATCCCAATGAACCAAGTGACAGAAGAGACCATGTACATGAATAGAGAACAGTATCCTTCACTGTGACCTAAGGCTGCATCCAAAATGGCACTAAGTGGTGCACTATATAGTGAATAGGCTGCCCTTTCGGACACAACACTAGTTATCATGGATACATGGATCTGAATGTGTCTCAATTTCCACGTCATATGATAAAAACCCAGGATAAACACAGACATACATTAATCTAACATCAACGGTTTGACATTTGAGAGTCATTATTTCTACCATCGATAGAGCCTACACTTTCTAGCGCCGTTTTGAACCTCTAATGCAGTAGGAATAATAAGGAAGGGAGTGGTTTGTGGCACACAAAAGCAGCCGCTCACCGATATGTCAGCCAGTGGAGGCTGGTGGGAGGAGCTATAGGAGGACGGGCTCATTGTAATGTCTGTAATGGAATAAATGGAACGTTATCAAACACATCCACCATATGGAAACCCCATGTTTGACTCCGTTCCATTTATTCCATTTTAGCCATTTCAATGAGCTTGTCCTCCTATAGCTCCTCCCACCAGCCTCCAGTGATGCCTGCTCATACCGCAGTTACACCTCCAACACCATCAAAACATCTGCTATGTGGATGTCGGCCAACGCTGGTTAACGTCTTTTTGGACAGAATAATGTTGTTGCTGATGCACTTTAGCCTCATGTATTCAGAATTCACTCTGCTTTGCCAAGCAATTACATGTATCACTGTGGGATATGTAAAATGTCCACACACAATCACTGTCCTCTACTCTTACTCTCTGTGTATCTATCTGCAGCAGGCTGACTTGTTGATTTTATGCACCACATAATGGCTCGCAATTCAAATCCACTGACACTTTCTGTAAGGTACAAAAACCACAATATGATCCGGGCCAAGGGACACATTATCCTGTTTTATATGTTTTAGGATTCATTGTTGTGGGAAAGTCTCTGTCTCTATGTCACGGTTGTCGTCGGTTAAGGAGGACCAAAATGCTGCAGGTATGTGTAAACTCATCTTCTTTATTATATTGAAAGAAGGAAAACCCAAAATAAACACGTATACAAAAGCAACACACCGACAATAAACAGTCCTGTCAGGCTTGATGCTATACACGGAACAATCTCACACCATTAAACAGACAAACACACCCAACTAATATAGGACTTCCAATCAAAGGCAACACCACACAGCTGCCTTCAATTGGAAGTCCACCCCAATTAACCAAACAAAGACATACAATTAACTAGATCAACATAGAAATACATAAACAAGGAACAGTGCCCAAAAACCCCGGAATACTTAAATCAAATGCCCTTTTTAGAAAAACACCACCCCTAACCACATAAAACAAATACCCTCTGCCACGTCCTGACCAAACTACAATACCAATTAACCCTTATACTGGCCAGGACGTGACACTCTAAAAGGAGAGAGAGAGAGGATAAAAGAGGAAACGGGGCAAAAGAGAGAGGGAAGGAGAGAGAGAATGAGAGGGAAAGAGAGAAAACATTATTTTGTATAATAAAAGCCCAAACAGAAACATCAAATGTTTTTTCAAAAAGGTTTTCTGACACGGGACTTGATGACAGTTGGTTGTGATTCTGTAATCTCAGAGTCCCATACAGCCCTGTGTTATGTTATCAGATGGAGATAGTAGTGACATGTTGAATGATACCTGCTGGGAATCAAGCTTGATTCTATTATCTACATGTTGGTGATATAGAGCCTCACCCCGGTCACCTGCCATGCCATGCTGTGTCATATCATGCCATCATATCGCTACAGCTTTTTATATAATTAACATAGCTCTGTCTGTTTCTCTCTGCCTCTCCACCCTGCTAACCTCCCCTTTATCTTCCTTCTCCACCCTGTCTCCTCCTCTATCTACTACTTTACTCCCTCTACCTCCTTCTACCTCTCTCTTACCTCTCACATCTCTCCAGCTACCTCTCACATCTCTCAATCTACCGCCCACCTCTCCCCTTCTACCTCTCACATCTCTCAATCTACCGCCCACCTCTCCCCTTCTACCTCTCACATCTCTCAATCTACCTCCCACCTCTCCCCTTCTACCTCTCACATCTCTCAATCTACCTCCCACCTCTCCCCTTCTACCTCTCACATCTCTCAATCTACCTCCCACCTCTCCCCTTCTACCTCTCACATCTCTCAATCTACCTCCCACCTCTCCCCTTCTACCTCTCACATCTCTCAATCTACCTCCCACCTCTCCCCTTCTACCTCTGCCTTGTATCTTCCTTCTTTACTCCCATAGCTCCCAGGGCTCTCCTCGCATTCTTCCTCTACAGCAGCACACTGTAGGTTCAACCCTTTGATTCAATAGCCCTCCCACCTCCCCCTCTCACTCCTTCTCTCACTTCCTCCCTCTCCTCTTCTCTCTTTCATATTCTCTTTCTCTCGGTCTCCATCTTCCATTGTCTCTCCCACAGAATACCAGCTTCTTCTGATTTAAGAGCCCTTTCTCCTTCCTCCCCCTCCCTCTCTCCCTCTTTCCCTCTCCATCCCTCTCTCTTTTTCCCTTCTTCTCTCTCTCCTCACTACCTCTCCTCTTCCCACTGTTAATTAGATAAGCAGTCCTAGTTGTGAGGATGATTCAAATCCATCTAAAGCGTCTTGGTGACTACAGATACCGTAGCAGCACAGATAATGTCATTAATATTAGCAGCAGCGTAAATCCATCCACCATAACTTTGTCTCCAGACCCACCACTGCTGATTGACTAATCCTGATCCAGAAATGTAATATTTGTTATTTATAAATTGAACGTTTTAGTAATTTTTTGCTTGTGGTCTGATGACAGGCACAATGTGACGTGGCAAAAGGTCAAATGTCAAAAAGAGGAGTAGATTCAGGTGTCATTAGAACACATCCTATAGGTTGGATCACTGTAAAATGTCCACATTTTGACTGGGTCAATCCTAATGTACTCATTGTAAATTATGCACATCATCATTGTATCTCTGTCTCTACATATGCTCAAGACTCATGCTCTTTCAAGACTATTTGTACTGTGGTTTATGTGTTATAAATGTACACATCCCACTATGTGATTGATGGTGACAGTGTGACCTATTAGATCATCCGTAGACTAAATATACTATACATGACAGTGAAATTATATATATGCATCGCGAATGAAGGACACCTCATGTTATTTATTGGTCAAATTAAAATGAGCAATTTTCCATTAACAACATGTTTAAATAAAAGGAGTCCATTGTGGCTGGGAGAAAGGCACTTGAGTTGTCAAGCACTCGGTGAGCTGCGTGGACACTGTGAACTGTGTGTTGTCAGTGTCAGTGCATCTCTCTCTTCACATCCAACACCTTTCTGCTAAACAAGCCAAGCTTTGTGATGAAAATCAGCTGGCTCCTCTCTGTCTCTGTGGGGTCAGACACCTGTTTAATTCAATTCTATTTCAGTTTAAGGGCTTTATTGGCATGGGAAACATGTTCAAATTGCCAAAGCAAGTGAACTAGATAATAAACAAAAGTGAAATAAACAATAAAAATGAACAGTAAACATTGCACTCACAAAAGTTCCAAAAATAATAAAGACATTACAAATGTCATATTATGTGCAAATAGTTAAAGTACAAAAGGGAAAATAAATAAAACATAAATATGGGTTGTATTTAAGATGGTGTTTGTTCTTCACTGGTTACCCTTTTCTTATGGCAACAGGTCACAAATCTTGCTGCTGTGATGGCACACTGTGCTATTTCACCCAATAGATATGGGAGTTTATCAAAATTGGGTTTTGTATTTGAATTCTTTATGGGTCTGTGTAATCTGAGGGAAACATGTGTCTCTAATATAGTCATACATTTAGCCGGAGGTTAGGAAGTGCAGCTCAGTTTCCAGCTCCTTTTGTGGGCAGTACATATAGCCTGTCTTCTCTTGAGAGCCAGGTCTGTCTACGGCAGCCGTTCTCAATAGCAAGGCTATGCTCACTGAGTCTCTCACTGAGTCAAAGCTTTCCTTCATTTTGGGTCAGTCACAGTGGCCACTGTGTACTCTCTGTTTAGGGCCAAATAGCATTCTAGTTTGCTCTGGTTTTTTGGTAATTCTTTATGTGTCCTGAACCATTGTCAAATAGCCTATATCTGGTTAGAGACGAAGAAAGCACACACTTCTGAGAGAAGCCTATAGTGCCTATAAGTGATGGGGGACCTTGTCTGTATGTTTTAGAGAAGGGGTTATGGATATTTTTTATTTAAATGACTAAATGGTTATGGATCACTACAAATGAGGTCACTACAAATGAGGTTCTGTATCTAAGAGAAAAACTTTTATTTTTTTTCTCATCATGCAACACATTAAATTAGAATAAAGATGACACCACTTTTAGGATAGCTTAGCAATTATAATGATTCAATTTCCAATGATACATTTTTAGAAAATTGACTTTCAGAATCCAACTACTGTCAATGTGAAGAAAAACATGTTCCACTGATAAGTAAGGTGCAAATCAAGTTTATTTTTATGATGAATTTTTTTCTTTGGCGTAGGACAGGTCTTAAAGACTTACGTAGAAACCTTCAACTTCAGTGCGTCATCAGACTCACTTACTTCCTTCGCTTCACTTGGACAGTCCGATTACAACGGGAACAATACACTGAGTGCCAAGGAGGGTCACAGGGGAACGTTTGAAAGTAATATTGACCATATGCAAAATACCAAACGGATATTAGTCATCACACAGCTCCGAGGAAGTACCTGTCAAGTAAATGTACTTGCTTAATTGATATAAAGCGAATTAGATACCTGTCACCCTTCTATCCCTTGCTATATAACCTAGTGCAGTACTACAGTGTGGTCACAAAGACACAACAGGACCAAAGTGAAGGCATTAAAGAGCAGCAGAGCTCGCTGACTGGAGCAGAGATAGAACTGAGGCGAGGTTGCAACCAAGGAGGGAACCTATCGTTTGTGCGCACGCTTGAGGCACTTATATGGAGAGAAGATACCAATTTCCGCAGGTGTCAACATCGAGCTCTCAAAAGTCCTAGAGAGTGGCTAAAAACATTTAAACTCAGTTTACAAGTGCCCGAACAGGCTATTTCTACTTTTGAAAATCGAAACAAACGAAGAAAGAAGACATAAACGGCTGAAGAGTTGCACGCAACAGATTGCTGCATCATGAAATTACTGCTACCGCTTGTGATAGCTTTTCTTGCTATCGCCCAAGTTTTTTGTGAAGAAATTGGTCCAAAAGAAGATCTTGATTATTGGATGAACGATCAAATTACGGTAGGCATTAATGATTTGATGTAAGACAAGAAAATATGTTAGGCCTATTTGTTTGTCAGAATCGCCTGTTAACGAATTAAAAAAATTGACATGGGAAAATGTATGATTGGGAAATACTTTTTTAATTTGATGGCACAGCCTTGTGTTTTGTTTCGTAAAAATTATTGAATGGAATTTCAACCAATTTCTATAAAATAAAATATTTAAAAAATATTTGTATGCTTTTATAAAATAAGTCACCTGTTTGGAGAGTTTGGTCATGCGTTATTACGCATGTATACAGACAAAACATCAAACATTCTAGCAGCAACACAAATTCTATGTCGGTGAAAGATGTGTTATGATTCAATGGGGATAAAGTATGAGCTCTTAGCTCAGTGTGCTTCCACAATTACCTTAGTCCCAGAATGAAGCTCTACTCACATGTAGCGCACGTTCTCCCTTTGACATTGCGGGTTGGGCGCCTGCCAAGTCTCCGGGCGGGGCTCCTATCTCTCATAATCTGCAGTCGGTTTGGGAACATTCAGCAGGTTACGCAAAGCGTTTTAACAAGGCGAGTGGGCTATACAATAGGGAAGGAACCAACGGACCTGGAATTGAATAATTGATGGGAACTTTAATGTGCGCGGTCCATTAGCCATAGCAGTGGTTGGACTACTACTTAGACTAATGCTGACCTGTAGGCTACCCCGTCAGATAAAAATAGGTCGGATATAAAAGTTCACACGGGGGTGTCTTTACTGTTGTATATTGATTTCTCTGCGAGATTAGATCTAGTGCTATACAAGTGTACAATATTTTACGCAAAGGTATAGGTTGGAAGGCTATAAGGGAGTCAGTGTCCCCACCCCTCGCCCTATACCCTACTCTGGTGTCTAATGTTGCATTAATTCGATTTTCTCCCTCGTGCAGGACGAGTGGCTGTCATCTGACCCATTCGGAGAGATACTGCGGAGAATGACGCGGAAACCGAGGCCGCATCAGTTCTTTGGCCTAATGGGGAAACGCTCCTCCGGTAAGACTGTGCTTCCTCGCGCCTCGCGCTGTCCTCACCCTTCGCGCTCTTGAAGGCATTTTCCCGTTTATTGAAATTAAATGGAATGCCATTATTGATAATGCCCTTAATAATTACATACTGTATATCAATATATTTACGCACGTTTTGATGGGTATTCATAAATTCACAAATTAGATAATTATAGGCCTACATTGACTGAAGTTCCCCCCCTTTTATTCCAACAGTAAATCCACAGATAACCCGAAAAAGTAAGTGAAAAACGTATAATTAATTCATTAATTCATCTTTTAAATTAATCTTGGAGGACATTTCCCAGAAAATGTTGAAATTGTCCATGCATACCAACAAATGAAGCCATGATGTAGTTATAATTCGTTTTTCTGACATTATGATACACAGGGACTGTGTGGGCAGTGTGTAAGGCAGGCAGGGGTAGCCAATCAGACCATTTGGCAAAGTTGGGGAAAATCTATTGTGAGATCAACCCAAGTGATGATGGCTTTATTTGCACATGGGCCAGGTGGACCATGTGACAAGTGATGATGGCTTTATTTGCACATGGGCCAGGTAGACCATTTGACAAGTGATGATGGCTTTATTTGCACATGGGCCAGGTGACCATGTGACAACTGATGATGGCTTTATTTGCACATGGGCCAGGTAGACGATGTGACAAGTAATGATGGCTTTATTTGCACATGGGCCAGGTTTCCATGTGACAAGTGATGAAGTGTGATGAGTTAACTCCATGAGTAGGAGGGATTTAGGGATGACACAGGTCCTTTACCTGTACTTCACCAGTACTTCACCTGTACTTCACCTGTACTTTACCTGTATTTCACCAGTACTTCACCTGTACTTCACCTGTATTTTACCTGTATTTCACCAGTACTTCACCTGTACTTCACCAGTACTTCACCTGTACTTCACCAGTACTTCACCTGTACTTCACCAGTACTCCTATGTGGGTGAGAGGAGTCGTGTTAACCAGAGGGGTGACATGGTGTGAGAGGTGGGGTGAGAAGAGGGGTGAGAGGGGGGGTGAGGGAGAACACAGGCTGGTGTCACATATCAAGTGCCGTAGGCCAACAGGTCCTCATTATCATGCATGGGAGGGAGAACACAAACCAAATGTTGCCCAGCAGCAAAAAACTAACAAAATGCAGGGGTTGAATAATTATATTTATTTTTGCATAATGGTAAGTAAAAGTAGAGAGAGAGAGAGAGAGAGAGACAGGAAAATAAACCTGTCAAATGTTTTAATTAAATCACAACCCACACAGCTAACAGGTCGTTTGACGGGATTTTAGGATGCAGTAGGTGGTAGTCTTAGTTCTGCCTTGAAGACAACTCTAGTCCTTCGCTACGATACATAGTCTTAATTCTACCATGAAGACCCCTTGCTATGTCTTCCCTCTGTTCAGTCATTGAGGCATTTCCTTAATGACTCCCCCACTCAGCGATAGGAGGCAGCAAGTACCTCATAAATACGTGTAGACCAACGTGCTGCTGGAGCCTTGATGCAGGCATGACTGTACATCAGTCAGTACAGGCAAAGAGAGAGAAAGTGAGTGAGGGTGGAAGATAGAAGGATAGAGAGAGAGAGTGTAGGAGAGAGATAGAGGGAGAAAGAGAGTGAAGGAGAGAGATGGAGAGAGAGAGAGAGGGAGGGAGGGAGGGAGAGAAAGGGGGAGAGAGAGGAAGAGAGCGAGTGCTTCGATCAATGCCCCAAGGACATTTAGGCGTTCAATTATATTGGTTACGCTGATGATGGAAAGATGGACCCGAGCATCTCACCTTTCCATTTACATTTTACATTTACATTTAAGTCATTTAGCAGACGCTCTTATCCAGAGCGACTTACAAAATGGTGCATTCACCTTATGATATCCAGTGGAACAACCACTTTACAATAGTGCATCTAAATCTTTTAAGGGGGGGGGGGGGGGTTAGAAGGATTACTTTATCCTATCCCAGGTATTCCTTAAAGAGGTGGGGTTTCAGGTGTCTCCGGAAGGTGGTGATTGACTCCGCTGTCCTGGCGTCGTGAGGGAGCTTGTTCCACCATTGGGGTGCCAGAGCAGCGAACAGTTTTGACTGGGCTGAGCGGGAACTGTGCTTCCTCAGAGGTAGGGGGGCCAGCAGGCCAGTGGTGGATGAACGCAGTGCCCTTGTTTGGGTGTAGGGCCTGATCAGAGCCTGAAGGTATGGAGGTGCCGTTCCCTTCACAGCTCCGTAGGCAATCACCATGGTCTTGTAGCGGATGCGAGCTTCAACTGGAAGCCAGTGGAGAGAGCGGAGGAGCGGGGTGACGTGAGAGAACTTGGGAAGGTTGAACACCAGACGGGCTGCGGCGTTCTGGATGAGTTGTAGGGATTTAATGGCACATGCAGGGAGCCCAGCCAACAGCGAGTTGCAGTAATCCAGACGGGAGATGACAAGTGCCTGGATTAGGACCTGTGCCGCTTCCTGTGTGAGGCAGGGTCGTACTCTGCGAATGTTGTAGAGCATGAACCTACAGGATCGGGTCACCGCCTTGATGTTAGTGGAGAACGACAGGGTGTTGTCCAGGATCACGCCAAGGTTCTTAGCACTCTGGGAGGAGGACACAAGGGAGTTGTCAACCGTGATGGCGAGATCATGGAACGGGCAGTCCTTCCCCGGTTTTACAATTTACACAAACTGTATAATATAATATATACATTGTACAGTGTGCATATATATAAATATAATCTAATCTATACATTTTAAGATATATATAGTATGTTACACACAGCGAGGGGTCAAGCACTTATGATGTCCGGAGGGACAATTAAAAAGTGACTCGTGACTAGACCACCAGTGGAAGATGCACATGATACCATCTTCCCTTTATGATCGTCATGATTCCCATATCTCTGATGGGAATATTGAAGCATTTAAGTAAATTGATCACATTTGAGTTTACCCCCACTTAATTTGAATGAGTATGATGGGTGTGTTGACAGATAGGGTATCCCAGGGGTCTCCCGCAGAGTTTTATAACCCCACTACTCCCCCGTCTCCCCTACATCCCCCCGTATCCCCATTCCCTCCACCCTTATATTCCATTAGGGGCATTGACAGAGGCTGACAGAGACAACAGTCAGTCTGGGACGCTAATGTCCCCTCAGGACATACATCCTATCCCCGCCCTCTTAGGAAAACATCTCCAACCACAACCCTTTGTTCCTAAAGCTGTGGGTGGGCGCTGCTATATCCCTCAGTCACTAGGGCAAGGGGATGGAGTCCGTCAGTCAATTTGTACGATACTAGAGATCAGTAGGAGAGGTGTATTATTCACCACACTCTGTCACCATCGAGGTTATACACTAGGCATTGCATCGCTGACAAAGAATGATGGGTCCCACTTTATTTGGATAGTTCCATATAGATGATCTACACATGGTCATACTATCAACACACTATCTGTTGATAAGCAACCGCTTGTTAAGGTAACGGTTAGGTTTAGAATAAGGGTAAGGGTTAAGGTTAGGGCTAGGGTTAGTTTAGGGTTAGGGTGTAAATAATATTGGCAGTTATTGGAAGAACTCGCACCTTTTTGTTCTGCACACTAGTCACTGCATCACTCGCTGTCTGTAATTGCAGTGACAATGGTTTTAACTGTTACGGGAAGAAACTCACACCTTTTTCTCCTCTTATCTTCTCTTTCAGGGCATAAAATTAACTCCTTTGTTGGACTGATGGGTAAGAGGAGCCAAGAGAAACCAGGCAAGGGCCTCATATGAGCTTTTTACACGACTGATCGAACTGAGCTGTTCGTAGCTGGCCTGGTTACAAATCCACAATAATTGCTGGATCCGTGCTTAAAATGACAATCTGAAAATAAACTGTGCTGTGTTATTTACAAACTTTCTCTTCAACTATAGATTCATATGAGTGGAACGCACTACAGAACTACGACAAGCGCCGCTAACCGGTTGGTCTTTCTTCAGTCCTCTGCTATTGGTCCGCTTCTCATCCAGTCATTCCTACAGACAAGTGGAAGGGGTGTCTGATGCCGAGTTTTGTTTCCTCCAGAATATGTATAGTTAGTCAAACTTATTGTAAGTTACCATAATAAAATGTCTGTTTTCACATCGTGGTTTCGTAGCTGTATTGTACCTGACAGTGCCAATTTCATTTGTCCAGGAAGAAGGGAGCTTAAAGGAGGGCAGGAGTGTGATCTGAAGAGGGTTACAAAATTACGGTCGTTTTCCCCAAAATTCACAGGTTTTCCGGAAATCCCGGTTTTAAGATTAAATCAGAAGGGAAATCGTAAACCAGAAATTCTCAGAATCCTCCGATCAGGATTTCTGGGAAATCCTGGGACATTTGGGAAAGTTTGCGGAATTTTGCCCCACACGGTGTGATCTGGTACTCCTACCGTACCTTACAGAAACATAATGTTATTTAATGTATGTCACAGTATTAGTGCCATTAGCATATCATATGTTCCAGAGAATACTGTTGTCGTGGAACATCAAAGCAAAGCTCTACCCCAGGGTATGTAGAAAATTGCACTGCCAAGCCCACTGTCTAGTGCCTCATAAATGATTGTGCTGTAAATCAACTACACACTCTGGTACACTCTGGTACATGCTGCTCTTATCAGGGCACGCTCTCGTTTAAATTGACTGTAAATCAAACTGTCATGTTTATAAAACCAAGATGTATGGTATGACAGAATACTTGTGTGTGATTGTGGCTTGATATATTAAAACTATTTTCTTTATTGGTGGAACGTGAATTTCTTATTTTCACAGATAGGAATATGCTGTGAAAGAGAAGAAAGGCAATTGTGTAACTGGTGTAGATATCGTGGAGTGGTGCACCCTCTGGGGGACAAAGAAAGTAGCACACAGAGTTGTAAAATTGGGCAACTCCTCCCTCTCACACTGAAGAATATACAGTACACACATCCAGCTACTTTCCGCAGGTGCTGGAGTTGTAGGCAGACTCATGGAAAACAGAAAGGAAAACGCTGCACAATGCTGCTCATGCTCCCAGGTGATATTTATTTACAACAAAGATTCGACCCTTAGGTCTTCATCAGGCATCCTTATATCCCAGGTGGGGGTGGATGGTCCTATATATACGGGCAGTACTCAGTAACCTCACTATATGACATATATATGACACTATATGACATAGTTTCACAATATTAACATTCAATGTATCAAAATATATGATCATGTGCTCAATGCAGCTTCATGTACAAATGCAACTCATTTACCCACCCCTGCACAGGACAAAGATTTAAGATCAAGGGCCTGATTACCTGCATGTCCACCATTGTTATTTACATGTTGAAATGTCCTTGTGGTCTGTCTTACATAGGGAAACCCCGTAGAAGCTGTTATGACGTTGCCCTCTCTTTGAGTACAGGGAGCACAGTTGACCCCCTCCACCTTGCACCATCCCCCTACCTACCTCTCCCTACCCAGGCCCTGTGAAGGCGGTCGTAAATTCCAAAGGAAATGTCCTGCCGCCTGGCCCAGTTGAGACACAGAGGGGTTTCATAGGGAGACACAGGAAATTCTTCCAACTCACAGAATTGGGGAACCGAACGACATTTATGTTCTGGAGAAGGTATAAAAGATCGGTGAAGAATCCAGCTACGAACTGGTCCGCTTGGTACAATTTTGTGATACTCAGAAGAGACAATATAGCCATATTACCATAAAACTGTTTATATAATAGCCTCAGCTATGGGACTTGCATCTAAATGGTTGTATAAAATGTATTAATAAGAATAAAGCTATTTGGAATACGTTGAGATGCTATGTACTGATGTTAATGTGATAGAATGTATTTCTGTTCAAAGCTTAAATCAGTCATCGGCACGCCCCCCAGGGACACAGACAGGACCAGGCGTCATGTGACAAGCCTGTTCTATGTTCACGTATAAAACCCCCACTCTGGGTTACTTTCTTCAGACCAGCTTACTTCAGAAGAGAGAGCCAAGGTTTGACCATCCAATTCCTCTACTGAAAGTTAACTATACCACATGGTTAAACTTTTAGACTATCGAGACCGACAGAATAATAACAAGTCTTTGATATTAATTAATAGTCTGCAGCTAGAAATTATATCATTGAACGCGAAGACCGACGAAACATCCATTCTATAACGACATTAATGAATGTCGCTTTGAAAGATCCATTCTAACCGAGAGAGAGAGAACAGGACAAAAACTCTGCAACAGGACAAAAACTCTCCAACAAGGATCACACTGAGCGTAAATATATATTGATTGCAATTGTTCCCGAATGAGTGAGCGTTCATGTTTAAAGGATTAGCATATCAATTGTTAATATTTATCAACTCTGTAGTGTCTTCTCAGCTGCCCTTTATGACCCTTTGTTTAACCTCTATGGGCTAGGTGGGACGCTTGCAAAAACTTCAATTTTTCAAACATATGACTATTTTACACCATTTTAAAGACAAGACTCTCGTTAATCTAACCACACTGTCCGATTTCAAAAAGGCTTTACAACGAAAGCAAAACATTAGATTATGTCAGCAGAGTACCCAGCCAGAAATAATCAGACACCCATTTTTCAAGCTAGCGTATAATGTCACATAAACCCAAACCACAGCTAAATGCAGCACTAACCTTTGATGATCTTCATCAGATGACAACCCTAGGACATTATGTTATACAATACATGCATGTTTTGTTCAATCAAGTTCATATTTATATCAAAAACCAGCTTTTTACATTAGCATGTGACTAGCATGTGACTAGCATTCCGACCGAACACTGCCGGTGAATTTACTAAATTACTCACGATAAACATTCACAAAAAACATTACAATTATTTTAAGAATTATAGATACAGAACTCCTCTATGCACTCGATATGTCCGCTTTTCGGTGAAAGCACATTTTGCAATATTCTGAGTAGATAGCCCGGCATCACAGGGCTAGCTATTTAGACACCCAGCAAGTTTAGCACTCACCATAGTCAGATTTACTATAAGAAAAATGTTATTACCTTTGCTGTTCTTCATCAGAATGCACTCCCAGGACTTCTACTTCAATAACAAATGTTGGTTTGGTCCCAAATAATCCATTGTTATATCCAAATAGCGGCGTTTTGTTCGTGCGTTCAAGACACTATCCGAAAGGGTAAATAAGGGTGACGAGCATGGCGCAATTCGTGACAAAAAAATTCTAAATATTCCATTACCGTACTTCGAAGCATGTCAACCGCTGTTTAAAATCAATTTTTATGCCATTTTTCTTGTAAAAAAGCGATAATATTCCGACCGGGAAAGCGTGTATACGTACAAAGAGAGAGAAAATAAAAACATCTCGTGCCCTCGTGCACGCGCCTGAGTCTCAGAGTACTCTGACCAGCCACTATCCAAACGCGATAATGTGTTTCAGCCTGGGGCTGCCTCGATATCATTCAGCTTTTTCCCGGGCTCTGAGAGCCTATGGGAGCCGTAGGAAGTGTCACGTTACAGCAAAGATCCTCAGTCTTCAATAAAAAGAGCCAAGATGAACAACAACTTGTCAGACAGGCCACTTCCTGTTCAGAATCTTCTCAGGTTTTTGCCTGCCATATGAGTTCTGTTATACTCACAGACACCATTCAAACAGTTTTAGAAACTTTAGGGTATTTTCTATCCAAAGCCAATAATTATATGCATATTCTAGTTACTGGGCAGGAGTAGTAACCAGATTAAATCGGTACGTTTCTAATCCGGCCGTGTCAATACTGCCCCCTAGCCCTAACAGGTTAAGAGGCCGCCATGCCTGTTTAGCCCACTAGGGCACATTCCTCTACCCTTTCTTTGTAACGATAACTACTGTTTGTATGCTTTCTGTGAATTACTTAGTTTAGTAAATAAATGATTTTAAGACAATTGATGTATGGATGACTTTGGTAAAGGCTGGATTCGTGCAGATACAACAATTTACGACGTTTGGAATGAGACTGGACGCGAGGTAAAATACACCATTTAAACCAGAAGATAATCGGCCTATACTATAATATAATATAATATAATATAATATATAATGTTATAATATAGGAAAGTTATATTACGAAAATTATAACTTTGTAATCTGAATATTTTCCTTGGTGCCCCGATCTCCTAGTTAATTACAGTTAAACGATTAATCAGTTTAATCGCATAATAATAATTGCAGGGAGTTAATTGATAAACATGTCTTCAGTTTAATGGTGCCCAAAGACACGACAAAGCCTTAAGACACGGATCAGTGAGCACCGCAGCAATATACAGACAGGTGAGACAAAAAATCCGGTTGCTGCTCATTTTGTACAGCTGGACATCCTATTAGTTCTCTGAGATACATTGGAATAGAAATGGTCAAGATGTCACACAGGGGAGAGGACATTGAGAGGAAACTTCTTCAAAGGGAATCTTTCTGGATCCACAGGCTCAACACACTGTCTCCTCTTGGCATGGGTGTGAGTGTGATATTGAGGGCTGTAAATACTGATCACATTCCCTGTGTATGATCATATATTTTGATACATTGTGAAACAGTCATACATTTTTTGCCATATTGTTTCAGGAAGTGATGTCACTGAGTACTGCCCCTATATAGGACCTTTCACCCCCACCTGGGATAGGGATGCCTGATGAAGACCTAAGGGTCGAAACGTTGTTGTAAATAAATATCACCTGGGTGTTATCACCAGAGTGTGCAAAGCTGTCATCAAGGCAAAGGGTGGCTACTTTGAAGAATCTCAAATATAAAATATATTTTGATTTGTTTAACACTTTTTTGGTTACTACATGATTCCATATGTGTTATTTCATTGTTTTGATGTCTTCACTATTATTTTACAATGTAGAAAATAGTAAAAATAAAGAAAAACACTGGAATGAGTAGGTGTGTCCGAACTTTTGACTGGTACTGTCATACATTTTTTACTTCCTGTTTCAGGAAGTGATGTCACTGAGTACTGTCCCTATATATAGGACCTTCCACCTGGGATAGGGATGCCTGATGAAGACCTAAGGGTCAAAACACTGTAAATAAATATCACCTGGGAGCATGAGCAGCAGTGTGCAGTGTTTTCCTTTCTGTTTTCCACATTAGGATACCCATTGTACTTAGAATGCATTCCCAATATATCGCGTTATACTTAAGTCGTATGCTAGTGCGGATATTGTAATGCAAACTCATGAAGATCAGGACAACACACACAAAAGAAAACACGTCAGATAGACATTTTCAAGGGTATGGAGCACTTTTTATATCAGTAGTGGTTAGGATGAAATACAGTAGACAGACACATAGCATTATATACATAACTTTAGACATCTAATGTTGTAGTTTCTTACATTTCCATAAGTCTAGACTAGATGGATCGTAGTTGAGAAAACAAAATGCAACCAATGCACCATGGTTAGCATCCAACTTCCAGCTTGTCTTTTGGTTTCACTATTTTCCTTATGTAATGTAACCCATTATACGAGTCTGTCTCAAGTATGTTTCATCTTCAATTGAATCATGTTGTTCCCAGCTTGACATTCAATCTGTAACACATTCTATTAATATCTCAACGACACACTCACGCAAGAACCCACACATAAATACAAAAACACACATCCACGCACACACACTTTATTATGGTTTATAGACCACTATTACACCATGTCATGGTCTTGCTCTCATTAGGATAATAACTTAAAACAAAAACGGGGGGGGGGGGAGTAAAAACATGTTCTGTTCTGATTAAGGCCCAATAGTCAAGCTTTTAATAGTTGCTTCAATAAAATACAATTTTTTTAATGGTGAGTGAGTGCTGAACATTATCCTTTTCAATAAGAAATGTTCAAAGAAAGATAACCTTGGGGATTGGTCAAGGCATCAAAGCATTAAAAGGTTTAATCATAATTCTGTTCTGACATTTAAAATGTTTAAAAGACACATGAGTTAAATTAGGGTACTTCTCTTTATCAGGTTGGGTAAAGAACAGGAGAATGTCTATCTATACCAGTGGAGGCTCCTCAGAGGAGGAAGGGCAGAACCATCCTCCTCAGTGAATTTCATAAAAATGGTAAAACGCTTTAAAAGTTGTTATTTTTAGATGAAACAATACTATAACAAATATAATTATGTCACCAAATAATTGATTAAAACACACTATTTTGCAAAGAACGGCTACAGTAGCCTCAACAGCACTCTGTAGGGTAGCACCATGGTGTAGCAGGAGGACAGCAAGCTTCCGTCCTCCTCTGGGTACACTGACTTCAAAACAAAACCTAGGAGGCTCATGGTTCTCACCCCTTTCAATAGACTTACACAGTAATTATGACAACCTCTGGAGGATGTCCTCCAACCTGTCAGAGCTCTTGCAGCATGAACTGACATGTTGTCCACCCAATCAAAGGATCAGTGAATTAATCTAGTACTGAAAGCATAAGCTATAGCTAGCTAGCATTACAGTGCATTTGGTGAGTAGTTGACTCAAAGAGAGAGAAAGACAATAGTTGAACAGTTTTGAACAAATTAATTTATTCCATATGCTGGAGAAGCAAGAGAGAAGTGTAATAGAGAGAGATTGTCGTTTTTAAGCTTGTAAATGCAGCTAGCTAGTTTAGCCTACTGAAACAACCTGCCCAAACAGCAGGATGCTATGTTAGCTAGCTGGCTATGACTATCCAACACAACACTGGAACTCTTCCAAGTCAAGGTAAGCTTGTGGTTTTACTAATTTATTGCCACCGGGGCCCGACGGTTTAACCGCTTACTGTTGCTGTATGATTGTAGTGGGTTTACTAACGCATTAGTTCTATTAGCTATGTTGACTAGGACGTTACTCTAGCTAATATAGTGACAACGATGTAGGCTGTGTGTAGTGGTTTGGCTTGGAAAGGTTTTTCAGATGGTCACATACAGCTGATGTGTTGTGCCTTGACGTCCACAGGCGACGAGAAGAGGTGAGAGGAGGAGAGCGCAGAAGGAATAAAACGCAAGAAGGAATATAACATGGCTGTGTGTTTACGCGTGATCAGCGGTGTATTTATTCCGCGAAATCTGTTGAAAATAAGTTTCTTAAACGTAAGAAAACGGAACAAACGGGGAGAAACATAGTTGTGACATTGCTAGACATCGCAAGAGTCACTGATAGTGACAGTCCATATGAGACCCAGGCCGTGCAGGGTGTTACCCTCCAGTCTAGGCGGGGGCGCTGTTTTCAACTGTTGGACTAATGATTACGTCCTATATCAGCTAGACGCAGGCAAGAGTGTGCAGAGTGGTACTGAATGTCTCTGGACCTGTGTGCACCTACGTTATAAACTTTCATTCGTAGGCTAGGTTGTAACAACCTCATGATGAGTATAGGGAAAATGTATCACTCAGGATGCCTGAATCTATTGATGTTACATTGAACTGGGTGAATGGAATATGAATGACAGGCATCCAATATGCTGTAATAGAACGGCACTGACCGCAACTGATCTATACCTATAGCTATCCTGTCTATTGTCTCCTGTGACATAATCAAGTCATCTTCTTGCACGGAATTGAACCTATTACAGCCTGCTCCCTATCTGGGTAAGAGGCAAAAAGACAATTGCAGTACCGGTTATACACATCTAACTTAATGTAAATGACAGGAAAAAGCACTCATTAGGAAGAGTTAAATATCATGTTAAGGTTTAGCCAATGTCTGAAGCTGTTAAAATATGTATGTGATTTAGATATGATAATATGTAATCACCATATCGGTGAAAGCATTACAGTAGTAGTGCTACTGAATCCCAGATAGATGGCCTACAGCATCATTCCAGTCTTCCAACATGATCACCTATTCCTAGTGAAACAGCCGTTTCCCAAACCAGTACTGACCCTGTAACTGTTATTAACACTGGTTAAGTACTAGAGCTTGATGATTCCTCCATAGGGCTGCCATAATTATCACATAATTGTGTAACCGACAATTATGCTCAATAACATTAACTAAAAAATTGTCTTATAGTCTTAATACATTCATTTTAGGAAAAGGGGGATTCAACTTTAGATTCAAGTTTCAGGAGAATGGGGGATTCAACTTTATATTCAAGTAGACATAATTTACCCAATAGCAGTTTTACATGAAGTGGGTAAAGTTGGTAATCATTTTATGAGCAGAACGGCACGGTTGGGAGAAGATTCATTTCCAAAAGTTCCAAGAGGTCAAATCCATTCGTTTTTGAGACAGGGATGTCACCAATGCTGTGTTCTAGTCATTAGGTTTGTCGTAGCTAATTAGGTATGTTGTATCTAAAGATGCATTATAAACCATTACAAGGTCAAAAGATTTTTAACAAAAATGACAATAACCGTGGCCATAAAAATTGAAAAAAGCAAGGTACACATACACACAGTCAGACACACACAAGTGCATACGCACACAGCAGACTCGCGTGTACACAGGTACGCTGGGACAAGCCTAATCGTTACCCAAAATTCCATAAAAGTCACAACTTTAGCATCAGAGTTTCCAGATCGGTATGTTGTGTGGGGGAGGTGTAGTAATAATGGCAGAAGTGATTGACAGCTGACACGGTCTACGTTCCAATATCCATACTAACATACCACTTAGAGTGCATGCTCAACAGACTGCTTCATTCTAAGTGCTACGCTAGTGAGGGTATTGGAAAAGAGCCACTGTTGTTGCTGTATCACTGGTCTTTGTCAGGCTTGTAGATGGAGAGGGTTCTGGCTGAGGGGTCTGTAGCATTGATCCAGCGGGGCATCCAGTAGTGGCTGAGCCACTCGGCCTGGCCCGGGTAATGCTTCTCAAACACCTGGCGGTAGAAGTACGCCTCTTTGGTTCTGGGAGGGAGGAACGGGAACGTCTTAGGAGACTTCTCCAGCTGGAAGTCGTTCACCTTGGAGGAGAGAAAGAAGGAGTCAGAATGTGTGTGGGTGTGTGTATGTCATGTCCCAGCGTGCCTGTGTGTGTGTACACGCGAGCCTGCTGTGTGTGTATGTCGTGTGTGTCTGACTGTGTGTATGTGTACCTTGCTTTTTTCCATTTTTACTAACGACATGCCACTGACTGAGTAAAGCCAGAGTGTCTATGTATGCGGATGACTTAACACTATACACGTCAGCTACTACAGCAACTGAAATGACTGCAACACTTAAAGTGCTGCAGTTAGTTTCAGAGTGGGTAGCAAGGAATAAGTTAGCCCTAAATATTTCTAAAACTAAAAGCATTGTATTTGGAACAAAACACTCACTAAACCCTAAACCTCAACTAAATCTTGTAATAAATCATGTGTAAATTGATCAAGTTGAGATGACTAAACTACTTGGAGGAACACCACATTGTAAACGGTCATGGTCAAAATATATTGATACAACAGTAGCTAAGATGGGGAGAAGTCTGTCTATAATAAAGCGATGCTCTGCCTTCTTAACAACACTATCAACAAGGCAGGTCCTACAGGCCCTAGTTTTGTTGCACCTGGACTACTGTTCAGTCGTGTGGTCAGGTGCCACAAAAAAGGAGTTAGGAAAATTGCAATTGGCTCAGAACAGGGCAGCACGGCTGGCCCTTGGATGTACACAGAGAGCTAATATTAATAATATGCATGTGAATCTCTCCTGGCTGAAAGTGGAGGAAAGATTGACTTCATCGCTACTTTTATTTATGAGAGGTATTGACATGTTGAATGCAACGAGCTGTCTGTTTAAACTACTGACACACAGCACGTACACCCATGCATACCCCACAAAACATGCCACAAGAGGTCTCTTCACAGTCCCCAAGAACAGACAATGGGAGGCACACAGTACTACATAGAGCCATGACACAATGGAACTCTATTCCACATCAAGTAACTGATACAAACAGTAAAATTTGATTTAAAAAAAAAAACGGATTAAAAAAAACCTTATGGAACAGCGGGGACTGTGAAGCAACACAAACATTGGCACAGACACATGCATACAAACACGACAACATACGCACTATACATACACATGGATTTAGTACTGTAGATATGTGGTAGTGGTGGAGTAGGGGCCTGAGGGCACACAGTGTGTTGTGAAATCTGGGAATGTATTGTAATGTTTTAAAATTGTATAAATTGCATTAATTTTTCTGGACCCCAGGAAGAGTAGTTGTTGCTTTGGCAGCAGCTAATGGAGATCCATAATAAATACAAATATACCTCAGACTCCATCTGGTCCTGCAGGCTGTTGTACCAGGACTTCTTGACAGACATCATTCCGTCACTGAAGGCCTCTTTACGTCGCCATAGGATCTCGTCTGGGATCAGGTTCAGACCTTTAAACGAGTCTCTGAGGAGGTGCTTCTCCACTCCATCCTGGTTACACACACATACCTCAGTGAAACTGAACTGTGTTTGGAATTATAGCACTGGAATCCTTTACATGTTTAGAGAGATATTTGCTGCAAGGACTCTGATTTGCAGAACGTTTACGTTTTTGTTAGACATCAGGTATCCTATGGAAAGGAGAAGGGCCACAGTCTGGTTTCAATGTTGGGTTGTAATTCTAAATACTTGCTACACCAGAAGTTACTGGTAATCTGTAAGAGGAATGTATATGGTGGGGTTAATTAAGGTTGGATATGAGCCAGGGGCTTGGAATGTTACTGAGTAACGGAAAAGGCAATCACATGGTTGTGGTCACTGATAAGGGTGGAGAGCTGTGGATTAGTGAGGAATGGGGGCCGAGGTCAGGTCACTGATAAGGGTGGAGAGCTGTGGATTAGTGAGGAATGGGGGCCGAGGTCAGGTCAGGTCACTGATAAGGGTGGAGAGCTGTGGATTAGTGAGGAATGGGGGCCGAGGTCAGGTCAGGTCACTGATAAGGGTGGAGAGCTGTGGATTAGTGAGGAATGGGGGCCGAGGTCAGGTCACTGATAAGGGTGGAGAGCTGTGGATTAGTGAGGAATGGGGGCCGAGGTCAGGTCAGGTCACTGATAAGGGTGGAGAGCTGTGGATTAGTGAGGAATGGGGGCCGAGGTCAGGTCACTGATAAGGGTGGAGAGCTGTGGATTAGTGAGGAATGGGGGCCGAGGTCAGGTCACTGATAAGGGTGGAGAGCTGTGGATTAGTGAGGAATGGGGGCCGAGGTCAGGTCACTGATAAGGGTGGAGAGCTGTGGATTAGTGAGGAATGGGGGCCGAGGTCAGGTCACTGATAAGGGTGGAGAGCTGTGGATTAGTGAGGAATGGGGGCCGAGGTCAGGTCACTGATAAGGGTTGAGAGCTGTGGATTAGTGAGGAATGGGGGCCGAGGTCAGGTCACTGATAAGGGTGGAGAGCTGTGGATTAGTGAGGAATGGGGGCCGAGGTCAGGTCACTGATAAGGGTGGAGAGCTGTGGATTAGTGAGGAATGGGGGCCGAGGTCAGGTCACTGATAAGGGTGGAGAGCTGTGGATTAGTGAGGAATGGGGGCCGAGGTCAGGTCAGGTCACTGATAAGGGTGGAGAGCTGTGGATTAGTGAGGAATGGGGGCCGAGGTCAGGTCAGGTCACTGATAAGGGTAGAGAGCTGTGGATTAGTGAGGAATGGGGGCCGAGGTCAGGTCACTGATAAGGGTGGAGAGCTGTGGATTAGTGAGGAATGGGGGCCGAGGTCAGGTCACTGATAAGGGTGGAGAGCTGTGGATTAGTGAGGAATGGGGGCCGAGGTCAGGTCACTGATAAGGGTGGAGAGCTGTGGATTAGTGAGGAATGGGGGCCGAGGTCAGGTCACTGATAAGGGTAGAGAGCTGTGGATTAGTGAGGAATGGGGGCCGAGGTCAGGTCACTGATAAGGGTGGAGAGCTGTGGATTAGTGAGGAATGGGGGCCGAGGTCAGGTCAGGTCACTGATAAGGGTAGAGAGCTGTGGATTAGTGAGGAATGGGGGCCGAGGTCAGGTCAGGTCACTGATAAGGGTAGAGAGCTGTGGATTAGTGAGGAATGGGGGCCGAGGTCAGGTCAGGTCACTGATAAGGGTGGAGAGCTGTGGATTAGTGAGGAATGGGGGCCGAGGTCAGGTCACTGATAAGGGTGGAGAGCTGTGGATTAGTGAGGAATGGGGGCCGAGGTCAGGTCAGGTCACTGATAAGGGTAGAGAGCTGTGGATTAGTGAGGAATGGGGGCCGAGGTCAGGTCACTGATAAGGGTAGAGAGCTGTGGATTAGTGAGGAATGGGGGCCGAGGTCAGGTCACTGATAAGGGTGGAGAGCTGTGGATTAGTGAGGAATGGGGGCCGAGGTCAGGTCACTGATAAGGGTGGAGAGCTGTGGATTAGTGAGGAATGGGGGCCGAGGTCAGGTCACTGATAAGGGTGGAGAGCTGTGGATTAGTGAGGAATGGGGGCCGAGGTCAGGTCACTGATAAGGGTGGAGAGCTGTGGATTAGTGAGGAATGGGGGCTGAGGTTAGGTCACTGATAAGGTTGGAGAGCTGTGGATTAGTGAGGAATGGGGGCCGAGGTCAGGTCAGGTCAGGTCACTGATAAGGGTGGAGAGCTGTGGATTAGTGAGGAATGGGGGCCGAGGTCAGGTCACGTTGAGGGAGAAGGAACACTTTATTACCCACATCATTGCGCTTCCTGCCTAGCAATAAAGATGTCATGTTTAGAGGGAAGGAGGAGACTTCCTAAAGTGGGGTAGATATACTTGGGCTGGTGAGAACATGGCTTTGTCTGTTCAGCTGTCTGACCCATTGGGTGAATAAACTTGGTTTGAGCTTTTCATAGTTGTCCGTCAGTTTTTACTCTGTTATTTAGAACCTAACAGTACATTACTTCTGATTTCATACTCCATTATCTAGAGACAAATGTAGGGGATAGGGAGATTGGGATAGTGAACATATGGTGATAGGGCTGAGAAAACTGACCTTAGGTTGCCTCATCTCCTCAGGCAGGGAGAGGTAGTACGCTGTGAACCTGTGGTCCAGGAAAGGCACTCTCAGCTCCAGACTGTAGAGAGAAGAGGAAAGTCAGAATCCTAGATCTTCTGTATTAAACCTATAGCTTCTAGAAAGAAAGAAAGAAAGAAAGAAAGAAAGAAAGAAAGAAAGAAAGAAAGAAAGAAAGAAAGAAAGAAAGAAAGAAAGAAAGAGAGAAAGAGAGAAAGAAAGAAAGAAAGAAAGAAAGAAAGAAAGAAAGAAAGAAAGAAAGAGAGAAAGAGAGGAAAGAGAGAAAGAAAGAAAGAAAGAAAGAAAGAAAGAAAGAAAGAAGAGCAAATAGCGGTCTGACAAGTTTGAGGAATGGATGTAAAAATGAATGAATGTATTGAAAAATAGGTTGATGCCCCTACCCGTGTGCAGCGGTGGTGCGGTCTGCTCTCAGCACGTCAAACAGGTACAGCTCCTTCAACAGACGAACACTGTCCTCTGCTGCTGCCTTGGGAGTGGGAGCCTGGAACAGGAAACACAACAACTCAGCTCATATTCCCAGAGATAACAACTGCTTCCAGGGTTGGGTTCAATTCCATTTTCAATTAAGTCAGACCAGGAATTTCCCATTGATTTCTAATAAATGTTTTCAATTCCTGCACTTCCTGAATTGACTACTGCATTCACCACAACACTGTCTGGTACATGAAATTTGGTGAGTTGGAGAGAAGGACACATCTCTGATGTGGAACAGACTAACAGTACCTTGTGGAAGTAGATGTACCCTTGTGTCAGCTCATCAGAGCCCTCCCCAGAGAAGATCACCACGCTGTCAGTCTTCTCACGAATGTACTTTGACACTAGGTACATGCCTGCACAATGAGAAAGGATTATTGGAAACAGAATTGAGTTGAAGTACTCCCTTGGCTATAACTTAAGCCTTGCCAAATATAGTGTACATTTCTTATAAAAAAGGTTATTGCGCCATCTAGAGGCAAATAAAACCATCTGTATTTGGCAGGAAAAAAGTCAATGAAAGTAAACTGATCATCACATGAACTTTGGTCTTTACTTCAAGTTTGCACTTTTGGGACTGCTCGATTGTACCAGACAAACTGAATCACGTATTTCATCCACATATTTGGCCAAGGTCTGGCTGATTGCTTCTCTCTATTGACAGGCTTTTACAGGCCACACTCACTAATCTCCCAGGATTCCACTGGGATTCAAACCAGCCAATCAGGAGGAAAAGGAATGCAGCCTGGCCAGACTCCCTTTGTCCAGGTCAGTGGGCACATTCACAAGGTACAAAGAAGCTGTCTAGTGTCTCGGTATTTCCCAAATGTGTCATCCTCATAGCCTATTAATTCAGCTTCAATGGGACAGCACTTCTGATTGGTGTTTGGAGGTCTAGGCCGATCTAAGATGGGACAGTGTGCTCTCTCACCGACAGAGGCGCGTATGGTGGTGATGTCATAGGTCTCCAGGTGAAAGATGACCTCCTCCACGGCTTTGAGACCCTCCTCGGGGGTGAAGTTGACCTCGTGGTGCTCACTGCCGATGTAGGACGCCACCTGGAACGACACAAGACATTCATTCACATCGTATCCATCTATTGCCTTCAATTTATTGAGAACACATACTCTTTTACAATTACAGGGAGCAATGACTTCACAGGCTTCTTCACAAAGGAGTCTTTGGTATCATATTTGTATTATTCTATTATGTTGCGTTTTTATTATTTCAAATTCTCATTTGTAATGCCCTGGGAGCTGTAATGTATTGGGTAAAAAGTGATAGAAAAATAAAGTTTGATTATTACTGATTATGAAGTTATATTGTTACGAAACTGATTGACTAGCCTGCTAATATTGTTGCGGCTCGCTAAGTCTAGAAGTCTTAGGCCTAGTTAACTGGTCTGTAACTTGATTTAAGATGTGCAACTATGTGAGAAATCAGCGTATGAGGTCAGTGCTGTATGTTCATGTGCCCAGGAGACAGCAAACTTACAGGGATCCAGGGCCAGCTCCGTCCTGACTCCTATTTATTTACAAAAATAAACTTCAAAAACTGCTCCAAAACTAAAAAGGTTAACTAAAACAAAAAAGACTTGCAGGCCCGAGAGGCTCTATGGCCACCTCTCTCTGAATCATTCACGCTCAACCTGATTGCCTATACCTGTGGGCTTCATCAAGGCTTGACAGAGCACCTGGACCCGGTAGCTGCTGCCCCCTTGGGGATGGAGTGTGGAAGTGGTAGTGTTTAATCATGCTCCTAAGACCTAACCTACCCAACCTGTTCCATGACAATATCATCACCATTATATTATAAGGCAGAGTCTCTCTATGGAGGCTGGAGGGAGCCTCTCACCTTGCGAGCAGCCAGGATGTCTGGGCTGTCTTCAGCCCCGATAGCGAAGGTCTGGATGGGGTACTTTAACTTCTCCTCTTTGGACAGTTTGACCAGCGTAGCTGCCACCAGACTGGAGTCCAGACCACCTGGTAGAAACATATAGTAACAGTCATATACATCATTTACTAGATTATCACACGTTTAATTTGACCTATGGTGTAAAGATAATAAGAATGTATTCTCATTTCTGTATTTGCACAGACAAGCATTAGTGAAAACAACAAGTAACAGACCTCAAGCATTACTAACTCAAGCCACAAGCTTTCATGTGTGACACTACACAAAGAGGCAAACATACTCTGTAATCCTCATTATTTGTACCTGAGAGAAGACAGCCGATCCTCCTGTGGGCCATGAGGCGTTTCCGGACAGCGTTCTCAAACAAAGACCGGATGTTGCTCTTCACTGTCTCTGGGGCAAAACCTACAGAGGACAGCAAGAGATCTTACTGTCATCACACAGGGACCAGTCAACTGAATGGTTGAAGACCAGCAAATCAACTCTAGCATACTACACATCCAACTCCTATTGTCAGTGACTACAATGATTTCAGTTGGACAACAGGCTTCATTCATGGCAACACCCTCAATACCAAAAACGTACATCCTGAAATAACAATCAGTGAGCCATTCCTCCCTTCATCTTATGTGTCAAACAACATTTGTCATCTTTCA
This sequence comes from Salmo salar, assembly GCF_965601325.2. Classification (NCBI taxonomy): domain Eukaryota; kingdom Metazoa; phylum Chordata; class Actinopteri; order Salmoniformes; family Salmonidae; genus Salmo; species Salmo salar. The sequence continues at coordinate 82,537,883 of NC_138304.1, read as the reverse complement.
CTGATAGCTAGCGACAGGTAGTGGCACTGTTAAATAATCTGTAACCTTGGCCGCTGTCAATCATGATGCTGACGTTATGGAAATACTATGGATGGGTGTGTACCTGAGGGAAGCCTCTCTACCGTGTCATAGACAGCGTGGTTGGGCTCCTGGGTGCAGCAGTGGAAGCGGTCCATCTGAATAGACTCTACCTTCCCTGTGGGCTTCAGGTCAAACACCTCAAAGTGTCCTGGGAGGAATGGAGTGATCTTAGGAGGTGAGGACATTGAGTGGGTGATATGAGTCAGACCTGGGAACAAACAGAAAAAGCATGTGTTTAAGAACAAACATGGTCACACTTTACATTAAGTTGTTATCATACCTGTGTAGTAACACTGTCATTACACACTAGTAACAACATCTTAACATTTTGTTACAATTGTACTTGACCAAGTGAATTTCCATTGAATAGCAATAGAGTTGAGCAGTTTATTTTTGTTCTACACTCTGTGACATTAAAGTTCATCCTATCCTATCCTGAATAGGTATTGTTCTTTAATCCACTTTTGCAGCAACCAAAACCGCTCAACCCCAATGGAGATATCAAGTAAGTAGTCCCCTCTCACCTTTTGCCTCAGAGCACACAGCCAGGAAGCCGTCGTCAGTCAGTAGTTTGAACATGGGCCGCACGCCATACGTATCCCTCCCCAGGAAAACCTTCCTATTGGCTGTGTCCAGGAGGACGAAGGCGAACACTCCATCCAATAGGGATGCCATCTTCTGAATGCCGAAGCGCTCGTACAGGTGAAGCAGGATCTCACCATCTACTTTGGTCTGGTAGTCAGTAAACTCAAACCGCTCCTTCAGCTAAAGAGGGAGGAAGATGGAGAAAAGTATCAGGATTATTATGAGACATAAGACATTACAAGTGGTCATACATGCTCATGACATACACTCACCAACATATTTATTTGGACAGTGAAAACTTTTCATTTGGCTCTATCAGTGGTGGAAAAAGTACCCAATCATCATACTTGAGTAAAAGTAAAGATACTTTAATAGAAAATGACTCAAGTAAAAGTGTAAGTCACCCAGTAAAATACTACTTGAGTAAAAGATTAGACTATTTAGTTTTAAAATATACTTAAGCATCAATAGTAAATGTAATTGCTAAAATATACATAATTTAAGCATCAAGAATAAAAGTATAAATCATTTCAAATTCCTTATATTAAGCAAACCAGACGGCACAATTTTCTTGTTTTTAAAATTTACGGACAGCCAGAGGAACACTCCAACACTCAGACATAATTTACAAACGAAGCATTTGTGTTTACTGAATCCGCCAGATCAGAGGTGGTAGGGATGACCAGGGATGTTCTCTTGATAAGAGCGTGAATTGGACCATTTTCCTGCTAAGCATTCACAATGTAACGAGTACTTTTGGGTGTCAGGAACAATGTATGGAGTAAAAAGTACATTATTTTCTTTAGGAATGTAGCGGAGTAAAAGTAAAAGTTGTCAAAAATATAAATAGTAAAGTACAGATACCACCAAAAAACTACTTTGGAAGTACTTTAATTTATTTACGTAAGTACTTTACAACACTGGGCTCTATACTCCAGAATATGAGGCGACAGTACAGAATGTCCCCTTTTATTTGAGGGTATTTTCATACTTACAGTGCCTTAGGAAAGTATTCAGACCCCTTGACTTTTTCCACATTGTTATGTTGGTTACAGCCTTTTTCTAAAATTGATTAAATAAAAAAAATCCTCAGCAATTTACACACAATACCCCATAATGACAAAGTGACACTTTGCTATGAGACTCAAAATTGAACTCAGATGCATCCTGTTTCCATTGATCATCCTTGAGATGTTTCAACAACTTGATTGGAGTCTATCTTTGATAAATTCAATTGATTGGACATGATTTGTAAAGGCACACACCTGTCTATATAAGGTCCCACAGTTGACAGTGCATGTCAGAGCAAAAACCAAGCCATGAGGTCCAGGGAATTGTCCGTAGAGCTCCGAGACAGAATTGTGTATTGAGGCACAGATCTGGGGAAGGGTACCAAATAATTTCTGCTGCATTGAAGGTCCCCAAGAACACAGTGGCCTCCATCATTCTTAAATGGAAGAAGTTTGGAACCACCAAGACTCTTCCTAGAGTTGGCCATCTGGCCAAACTGAGCAATCGGGGGAGAAGGGCCTTGGTCAGGGAGGTGACCAAGAACCCGATGGTCACTCTGACAGAGTTTCAGAGTTCCTCTGTGGAGATGGGAGAAACTTCCAGAAAGACAACCATCTCTGCAGCACTCCACCAATCAGGCCTTTACAGTAGAGTGGCCAGACGGAAGCCACTACTCAGTAAAAGGCACATGACAGCCCGCTTGGGGTTTACCAAAAGGCACCTAAAGACTCTCAGACCATGAGAAACAAGATTCTCTGGTCTGATGAAACCAAGATTGAACTCTTTGACCTGAATGCCAAGTGTCACGTCTGGAGGAAAACTGGCACCATCCCTACGGTGAAGCATGGTGGAGGCAGCATCATGCTGTGGGGATGTTTTTCAGCAGCAGGGACTGGGAGACTAGTCAGGATCAAGGCAAAGATGAACGGAGCAAAGTACATTAAGATCCTTGATGAAAACCTGCCCCAGAGTGCTCAGGAACTCAGACAGGGGTGAAGGTTCACCTTCCAACAGGACAACGACCTAAGCACACACCCAAGACAAAGCAGGAGTGGCTTCAGGACAAGTCTTTGAATGTCCTTGAGTGGCCCATCCACAGCCCGGAGTTGTGGATGCTACAATGATTACAGATAATCATGAATGAATCGTGAATAATGATGAGTGCGAAAGTTACAGATGCACAAGATTCATGCCCCCAAAACATGCTACCCTCTCACCATTACAAATAACAGTGGAGTTTGGCATTTTTAGGGGGTATGATATTTATGCCTCTGATTCTTCCTCACTCATTATCTAAACAGTAAATCAGATATGTATGAAAATACCCTAAAATAAAAAGTTACATTCTGGTACTGTCACCTCATATAAAACATTTGATCTCAAATCCATAATGCTGGAGTATAGAGCCAAATGAAAAGTTTTAGCTTCACTGTCCAAATTAATACATAGGGTAGTATACATGCTTATAACCGAATCACAATTGTAAGTAGTGTATGCACAATCACATCCAACAATTGTGCATGTTACAAAAGATGTGAGATAATAATTGAATGCCATTTTTTTTTTAAGACAGATAATACCATTATCAATATGATCTTTGAAGATATTACGACTTTCTTCCCTCCCTGTTTTCACAAACTCACATGAACAAAAGTTGACTTAACTTCTTTGGCCACATAAGTCCCTTTGGCATAGAAATAGTAGCTTTTAAAGAAAGGAGGAGTTAACTGGCCTAAAGCCATACTATATCCCTGCTTCGTGACCTGCAAGTAGAAACTCAATATGTTCCACACCAAAACTTGGCCAGATACTAGAGTTCCTTGAGGCCTGGTACCATCTCCAATCCTACAGTAGCCTGGGGTCCAGAAGTTTGGATTTCAGGCAATACCTTTCTATATGTCTATGGGCCGTAACTACTGTGTGATTTGTAGATCTCCTACCATAGCCTGGGATTTGTGACATAAAACAACAGTGACACAATCTGGATTCCAGGCTATACCTTATATGTCTATAGGCCATAACTATTGTGGTGTTTGCAAATCTACTTAGCCTGGGATTTGTGAAACAGTGAAACAATGTGGATTGCAGGCTAGACCTACCGTGTGGTGGTTGTAGATCTCTCCGTTGTAGACAAGCCAGAGGTAGGGGAACTTCTTGATGCGGATGGGCTGCATGCCATACAGCTGGTCTACAATAGCCAGGCGATGGAAGCCGAAACAACAGTTAGTGAAGCCGTTGATGTTCTCAAAGCGAAAGGCGTCGGGGCCCCGGTGGGCGATCTTCATAGCGCTGGTGCACTGAACCGACAGGCACTCATCACTGCCAAACAAGGCCCATATACCACACATCCTGGGGCTGGAGAGGTGAGAGAGTGGGGCGGGGGAGAGAGAAAGAGGGAGGTGGTGTAATAAATACATGCAACAAGAGGCAGAGCGGATGGTCCAGAGACTAGTGCCCCTTTTGTAACTGTTCTTTACAACCTTTCAACCAGTGGAGGCTCCTCTGTAGGAAGGGGAGAACCATCCTCCTCAGTGAATTTCATAAAAATAGTAAAACATGTAAAAAGTTATCCTTTTTAGATAAAACAATACTAAATATAATCACGTCACCAAATAATTGATCAAAACACACCATTTTGCAAAGGTCTACAGTAGCCTCAACAGCGCTCTGTAGGGTAGCACCATGGTGTAGCCGGAGGACAGCTAGCTTCTGTCCTCCACTGGGTACAGTGACTTCAATACCAAACCAAAGAGGCTCTTGGTTCTCACCCCTTTCAATAGACTTACACAGTAATTATGACAACCTCTGGAGGATGTCCTCCAACCTGTCAGAGCTCTTGCAGCATGAACTGACATGTTGTCCATCCAATCAAAGGATCAGAGAATTAATCTAGTACTGAAAGCATAAACTAAAGCTAGCTAGCATTGCAGTGCATGTGGTGAGTAGTTGACTCAAAGAGAGAGAAAGACAATGAAAATGGAGGAGAAGCAAGAGAGAAATGTATATAGAGATTGTCGTTTTCTTTTCACTTTCACTTATTTAGCTAGCAAATGCAGCTAGCTAGTTTAGCCTACTGAAACACCCTGCCCAAACAGCAGGATGCTATGTTAGTTAGCTGGCTATGACTATCCAACACAACACTGGAACTCTTCCAAGTCAAGGTAAGCTTGTGGTTTTACTAATTTATTGCCACCGGGGCCCGACGGTTTAACCGCTTACTGTTGCTGTATGATTGTAGTGGGTTTACTAACGCATTAGTTCTATTAGCTATGTTGACTAGGACGTTACTTTAGCTAATATAGTGACAACGATGTAGGCTGTGTGTAGCGGTTTGGCTTGGAAAGGTTTTTCAGATGGTCACATACAGCTGATGTGTTGTGCCTTGACGTCCACAGGCGACGAGAAGAGGTGAGAGGAGGAGAGCGCAGAAGGAATAAAACGCAAGAAGGAATATAACATGGCTGTGTGTTTACGCGTGATCAGCGGTGTATTTATTCCGCGAATTCTGTTGAAAAGCGTTTCTTTAAAAGTAAGCCAACGGAACAAACGGGGAGAAACATAGTTGAATTTGTCCAATAGAAACTCTCGTTTGCATCTGTCTCTGGACCTGTGTGCACCTACGTTATAAACTGCAATTCGTTAGCTAGGTTGTAGCAACCTCATGATGGGTATAGGGAAAATTAGAGAATCGTATAGTAAGTAGCCTGAACCTATCGATGTTACATTGAACTGGCTGAATGGAATATGAATGACAGTCATCCAACATGCTGTAATAGAAATAAGGCCATGGTCATGAAAAATAAACACCACACTATCATACCATACCTTTTACAAAACTATTGATGTCAACGTATTAAACTGTGTATTGGAAATAGTATTACTAGCAGTATCAGAGTTAGACATCAAAAACTGCCCTTTATATATATATATATATATATATATATTTATAAATAAATAAAAGGATTTGCAATAACCTCAACTGTTAAGGTTCACCATTATAATAATGGTGGTAAAATATACTCATATCTGCTGACCCACACAGTATAACTGTAACCATTTAAAACATGTACACAAAAATATAAAACATTACATAAAAACAATATTAAGGTTGTTCTTGTTCCGTAGTCTCATTGACCACCTAGAAGTTTATAACCACAGTGCGCAACATGATAAATACAAGATTAGCGATAGCTAAGATTGCAAAGGGAATAGCAAAACAAGAAGGGTATTGGAGTGGATAAGTGTGTGGCTAAGTCTAAAAACCTCTTATGATTGTTCAACAGTGCTTTCAAATCATCCCATTCTCCCAATACTATGAAAAAGTGGAGCATTCACATGCATGTATATGGAGAACATTCTGGTGCATCACCTTGGCACTGACACAGATTATTCTAGAATTGGGTGTGACATACAAAGTTAAATATTTAATAATAATGTTCCCCAAATCAGACAGCAGATTCAACCAAAAAAGCCACATCTCGTCAGTAGGATGTATCGTGTGAGTAACAGCATAGAAAACCAAAATGCAACCGTCTCAAAATTCTCTCAAAGTTAGGAGTATGGCCTCAACACTTTGGAAATGTTTTAGTTAATTTACTGCAATTCTACACATTTTGCCATGGTCAGAGAGAAATGTTTGTAGTTAATGTGCTATCTGAGTGAGAGTGACTAACAAAATCAATGGGGGTCCCCCCCGGACTGTAATTCGACTATGACTACCACAAGTTTAGATAGCTGGCTAGACTAACTTACCAATCTAAAAAAATGTTAGCTGACGCGGGCTAATCGAGTGACTGGCAACATAAAAACTGCTGATTCACAACCAAATTACACCTTGTATAGTCTACTATAACTCTCAACAGTAAATTGAGACCCCGACTGAGTTGGGGGGGTTGATCCGCCAGTTGCCCATCCCAACTTAAACTGTCTTGACTGTCCACTAAAGCACCTCTAAAAATACCATCCAGCGGTAAATCTTATTTAATAACTTTCCAACTGTATTACACTTAGTCATTATAAGTGTCACTGCTAGTGACAGTCCATATGAGACCCAGGCCATGCAGGGTGTTACCCTCCAGTCTAGGCGGGGGCGCTGTTTTCAACTGTTGGACTAATGAGTACGTCCTATATCAGCTAGACGCAGGCAAGAGTGTGCAGGGTGGTACTGAATGTCAGTCTGTCACCTCAAATATGTCTCTGGACCTGTGTGCACCTACGTTATAAACGTTCATTCGTAGGCTAGGTTGTAACAACCTCATGATGAGTATAGGGAAAATGTATCACGTAGTAGCCTGAATCTATTGATGTTACATTGAACTGGCTGAATGGAATATGAATGGCAGTCATCCAACATGCTGTAATAGAAATAAGGCCATGATCATGAAAAATAAAAAGCGTCCTCCTTATCTTAACCGGCACCGACCGCAACTGCTTTCAATTGAGAAGGAAGAAAAATTTGAAGGGTTATACAACGGACTATTGGACATATTGTACCTTCGCTAATCAGATAGGAAACTATAACACAACACACTGACACTTTTTACAAAACTATTGACGTCAACGTATTAAATTGTGTATTCGAAGTAGTATTACAGTTAGACATCAAAACCGGTTTCACAAAGCGAGTCCATCACATGTATTAAACAAATACTGTGTAGCTCTGTGCTCCACACGTGGTAATGTTAACGTATGTGCCGCACAAACTACCCGGCAATAGAAAGGAAGAGCAACGGTTCACTCCGTGATAAACACACATTGGATTGAAATGTGTCTAAAACGCATGAACAGTTTAGTGAAAGACATACCTTTATTTCGTTGACACAGTAGGGTGAATTAATACTATTCTCCTCAGCGCCCCGAAATGATGCAACGACAGAACTTCTGTACACGGTAGTACTTCACTGAACTGAGAGGCGTGACTTGCAACGACAAGTCCGGTTGCATCACTTTATGGTTCCATTTGAGATTCACATTCATTCTGGTTAGTTTGCGAGCCAAAGGTAACATGTTACTATAAACATACTTTTGGTCATGTAGTGTATGTGGACACCTGCTCGTCGAACATCTATTCATTAATCATCGGCATTCATTTGGAGTCGGTCTTATTCTAGCAAGGACATAGTTTCAGTTTATACTGAACAAAAATATAAATGTAACAATTTCAAAGACTTCACTGATTTACAGTTCATATATGTAAATCAGTCAACTGAAATAAATACATTAGGCCCTAACCTATGAATTCACATGATTGGGCAGGAGTGCAGCCGTGGGTGGAGCTTAGATGGCATATGACCGCGCCCCCCCCCCCCCCCAAACAAATGTGTATAACATTTTAGAGAAATAAGCTTTGTTCGTGTATGGAACATTTCCAGGATTTAAAAAAAAAATTCACCTCATGAAACATGGGACCTACACTTTACATTTTTGTTCAGTGTAGTTAGGTTTTAGAAGTGACCATGTACAATTTAACAAACACTGAAATATCTGTTCAGTTTCTCACCCTTCATAGCCAATTTTATATTGACATGCTCCTCTACATTTGGTCTAAAACACAAAAAAGTACCTTAAAATGCAACCCTAATTATCTTGAAAGAAAGAAATCGCACTACTTTGGTTAAAGCTGGCATTTATTTAAGTCTCATCGTTTCAGAATTACCAGTACATCAGGATTGTTTGGAGTGCTTGTTGTTCGAATGAAAGACTGGCATTTAGACAGGACAGATCAGAGGATATATAATAGAACTGCCAAAAATTGGAAAATTAACATTGTGCATTAATTCATGGGTAGATAAGACATACATGGATGTTTTGGGGGGATAGTAACAGCACAAAAATGTGATGCACTCAGTCCTCTAAGCACATGCTTAAAACTTGGACTGAGAATAAGCTTTGTAGTTAATGACAGTGTATAGCTATACTAAAATGAGAATAGAAATCTGCCCATAGGTTATTGCAATAACCTCAACTGTCAAGGTTCACCACTACAAAATAATGGCGTTAAAATATACTCATATCTGCTGACCTACACCCCCAGTATAACTGTAACCATTTAAAACATGTACACAAAAATATAAAACATTACATAAAAACAATATTAAGGTTGTTCTTGTTCCATAGTCTCATTGACCACCTAGAAGTTTATAACCACAGTGCGCAACATGATAAATACAAGATTAGCGATAGCTAAGATTGCAAAGGGAATAGCAAAACAAGAAGGGTATTGGAGTGGATAAGTGTGTGGCTAAGTCTAAAAACCTCTTATGATTGTTCAACAGTGCTTTCAAATCATCCCATTCTCCCAATACTATGAAAAAGTGGAGCATTCACATGCATGTATATGGAGAACATTCTGGTGCATCACCTTGGCACTGACACAGATTATTCTAGAATTGGGTGTGACATACAAAGTTAAATATTTAATAATAATGTTCCCCAAATCAGACAGCAGATTCAACCAAAAAAGCCACATCTCGTCAGTAGGATGTATCGTGTGAGTAACAGCATAGAAAACCAAAATGCAACCGTCTCAAAATTCTCTCAAAGTTAGGAGTATGGCCTCAACACTTTGGAAATGTTTTAGTTAATTTACTGCAATTCTACACATTTTGCCATGGTCAGAGAGAAATGTTTGTAGTTAATGTGCTATCTGAGTGAGAGTGACAAACAAAATCAATGGGGGTCCCCCCCGGACTGTAATTCGACTATGACTACCACAAGTTTAGATAGCTGGCTAGACTAACTTACCAATCTAAAAAAATGTTAGCTGACGCGGGCTAATCGAGTGACTGGCAACATAAAAACTGCTGATTCACAACCAAATTACACCTTGTATAGTCTACTATAACTCTCAACAGTAAATTGAGACCCCGACTGAGTTGGGGGGGTTGATCCGCCAGTTGCCCATCCCAACTTAAACTGTCTTGACTGTCCACTAAAGCACCTCTAAAAATACCATCCAGCGGTAAATCTTATTTAATTACTTTCCAACTGTATTACACTTAGTCATTATAAGTGTCACTGCTAGTGACAGTCCATATGAGACCCAGGCCATGCAGGGTGTTACCCTCCAGTCTAGGCGGGGGCGCTGTTTTCAACTGTTGGACTAATGAGTACGTCCTATATCAGCTAGACGCAGGCAAGAGTGTGCAGGGTGGTACTGAATGTCAGTCTGTCACCTCAAATATGTCTCTGGACCTGTGTGCACCTACGTTATAAACGTTCATTCGTAGGCTAGGTTGTAACAACCTCATGATGAGTATAGGGAAAATGTATCACGTAGTAGCCTGAATCTATTGATGTTACATTGAACTGGCTGAATGGAATATGAATGGCAGTCATCCAACATGCTGTAATAGAAATAAGGCCATGATCATGAAAAATAAAAAGCGTCCTCCTTATCTTAACCGGCACCGACCGCAACTGCTTTCAATTGAGAAGGAAGAAAAATTTGAAGGGTTATACAACGGACTATTGGACATATTGTACCTTCGCTAATCAGATAGGAAACTATAACACAACACACTGACACTTTTTACAAAACTATTGACGTCAACGTATTAAATTGTGTATTCGAAGTAGTATTACAGTTAGACATCAAAACCGGTTTCACAAAGCGAGTCCATCACATGTATTAAACAAATACTGTGTAGCTCTGTGCTCCACACGTGGTAATGTTAACGTATGTGCCGCACAAACTACCCGGCAATAGAAAGGAAGAGCAACGGTTCACTCCGTGATAAACACACATTGGATTGAAATGTGTCTAAAACGCATGAACAGTTTAGTGAAAGACATACCTTTATTTCGTTGACACAGTAGGGTGAATTAATACTATTCTCCTCAGCGCCTGAAATGATGCAACGACAGAACTTCTGTACACGGTAGTGATGACTCTGTACTTCACTGAACTGAGAGGCGTGACTTGCAACGACAAGTCCGGTTGCATCACTTTATGGTTCCATTTGAGATTCACATTCATTCTGGTTAGTTTGCGAGCCAAAGGTAACATGTTACTATAAACATACTTTTGGTCATGTAGTGTATGTGGACACGTGCTCGTCGAACATCTATTCATTAATCATCGGCATTCATTTGGAGTCGGTCTTATTCTAGCAAGGACATAGTTTCAGTTTATACTGAACAAAAATATAAATGTAACAATTTCAAAGACTTCACTGATTTACAGTTCATATATGTAAATCAGTCAACTGAAATAAATACATTAGGCCCTAACCTATGAATTCACATGATTGGGCAGGAGTGCAGCCGTGGGTGGAGCTTAGATGGCATATGACCGCGCCCCCCCCCCCCCCCCCCCCCCAAACAAATGTGCATAACATTTTAGAGAAATAAGCTTTGTTCGTGTATGGAACATTTCCAGGATTAAAAAAAAAAATTCACCTCATGAAACATGGGACCTACACTTTACATTTTTGTTCAGTGTAGTTAGGTTTTAGAAGTGACCATGTACAATTTAACAAACACTGAAATATCTGTTCAGTTTCTCACCCTTCATAGCCAATTTTATATTGACATGCTCCTCTACATTTGGTCTAAAACACAAAAAAGTACCTTAAAATGCAACCCTAATTATCTTGAAAGAAAGAAATCGCACTACTTTGGTTAAAGCTGGCATTTATTTAAGTCTCATCGTTTCAGAATTACCAGTACATCAGGATTGTTTGGAGTGCTTGTTGTTCGAATGAAAGACTGGCATTTAGACAGGACAGATCAGAGGATATATAATAGAACTGCCAAAAATTGGAAAATTAACATTGTGCATTAATTCATGGGTAGATAAGACATACATGGATGTTTTGGGGGGATAGTAACAGCACAAAAATGTGATGCACTCAGTCCTCTAAGCACATGCTTAAAACTTGGACTGAGAATAAGCTTTGTAGTTAATGACAGTGTATAGCTATACTAAAATGAGAATAGAAATCTGCCCATAGGTTATTGCAATAACCTCAACTGTCAAGGTTCACCACTACAAAATAATGGCGTTAAAATATACTCATATCTGCTGACCTACACCCCCAGTATAACTGTAACCATTTAAAACATGTACACAAAAATATAAAACATTACATAAAAACAATATTAAGGTTGTTCTTGTTCCGTAGTCTCATTGACCACCTAGAAGTTTATAACCACAGTGCGCAACATGATAAATACAAGATTAGCGATAGCTAAGATTGCAAAGGGAATAGCAAAACAAGAAGGGTATTGGAGTGGATAAGTGTGTGGCTAAGTCTAAAAACCTCTTATGATTGTTCAACAGTGCTTTCAAATCATCCCATTCTCCCAATACTATGAAAAAGTGGAGCATTCACATGCATGTATATGGAGAACATTCTGGTGCATCACCTTGGCACTGACACAGATTATTCTAGAATTGGGTGTGACATACAAAGTTAAATATTTAATAATAATGTTCCCCAAATCAGACAGCAGATTCAACCAAAAAAGCCACATCTCGTCAGTAGGATGTATCGTGTGAGTAACAGCATAGAAAACCAAAATGCAACCGTCTCAAAATTCTCTCAAAGTTAGGAGTATGGCCTCAACACTTTGGAAATGCATAGAAAATACAGGGTCAGCATGGATTGTGTAAAAGCACCAGCAGCCCTTGTCAATACTGTAATATATACTAAAATATGGCTTTATTGACATCTCTCTCACACTCAACTTAAACCAGGTATGGGCAACGTCAATGTGGGTGGGGGCCACAAAATCTGAACTCATCACGAGGGGCCACAGTGGCTCGCAGGTCTGAGTACCCACATCCATAACCACACATGCAGCGACTTTGCAAGCAAAACATTTTAGCGGCCCTGACAGGGGAGAGAAAATGTTTTAGTTAATTTCCTGCAATTCTACACATTTTTGCCATGGTCAGAGAGAAATGTTTGTAGTTAATGTGCTATCTGAGTGAGAGTGACTAACAAAATCAATGGGGGTCCCCCCCGGACTGTAATTCAACTGTGACTACCACAAGTTTAGATAGCTGGCTAGACTAACTTACCAATCTAGAAAATGTTAGCTGACGCGGGCTAATTGAGTGACTGGCAACATAAAAACGGCTGATTCACAACCAAATTACACCTTGTATAGTCTACTATAACTCTCAACAGTAAATTGAGACCCAGACTGAGTTGGGGGGGATTGATCTGCCAGTTGCCCATCCCAAACTTAAACTGTCTTGACTGTCACCTAAAAATACCATCCACTGGTAAATCTTATTCAATAACTTTCATACTGTATTGCACTTATTCATCGTGTCACTGATAGTGACAGTCCATAGGAGACCCAGAGCTATTCAGGGTGTTATCCTCGTGTCCAGGCGGGGGCTCTGTGCTCAAACAGGCCTGTAGCAGGAGTCTGGCTGCCACATGCGCAAGTCCACTAGGATCTGGTTGAGCTTCTGCATCCACACGTTCCTCTCGTCCTTGGTGTCGGCACACAGCCAGTTCCTGCAGGTACACAGAAAGAGTCATGCGTTTCAGTATACTGGACCGGAGACCCAAGTCCAATTCAGTTTCCTTCTCCCTTAAGTGTGCACTCGTTCACTTCCTTGAAGGATTTGAAGGCATTGGATTGGTTTAAGAAATATGTTAATACTAGACATTGCCTACACCAATCCAATTGTTTTAAAATCTTTGAGGGGGAGTAAACAAGTGCTCACTTCAGGGAGAAGAGTGCAAAAAAATAGAAAACTTGGACTCAAGTGCATTAAATGTCAAAATCAGCCAACATTCTCCATGCAAAGTATTTGCCTACAAAACACAGAGCGATGGCAACTTTGACCAGAGACTTACTTGGTGACACACATTGTGTTTTTACACTGGCTGACGAGCGTCTCTATGTCACTCTCTCTCTGAGGCCGGACGGTGATCAGCTCAAATGTGTTGGGCCGGGCACAGAACTCCCTGTTGGCTGGCTCCACCTTACAACTGGTGCAGTTGGCCAAGTTGATGCGACCTATTGGGTTCTAGAAAGACATGGATCCGTCCAAAGAAATAGATCGACAATTAAAATATATAAAAAGCTACTAATTGAAGGCAACATGATTTGGCATATGGGTACATTAAAACTATCAAGAATGAGCTAAATAAAGCCTGAAGGCTCATTTCCACTGGAGTCCTACAGTATTGTGAAATGAGGCTCACAGGGCTTATCATTCAAGAATAAAGGCTCCAATAATAGTGATCAAAGGCAGGTTGGCTTCCACGTACTCTCTTACCTTGCGTTTCTCATCATCAGGGTAAGTCCAGTAGGAGATGGTGTGTCCTGACAGGACACACCATCTCCTGTGCCATGCTCCGAACCCACTCACATCCTCAAACATCGTCTGAAAAACAGAAGGAAGCTATTGAAACTGCTTGTGTAATAAACCTTGACTGAGACATGAAGACGTGAATGCCTAGGCTTGGTCTCTGCTTCCTCTGTGATCTAAGCAGGGTTCCTATAAACACACTGACAATTGCTGTGTAAAAAAGGATTGATAAATACATTTCATTGATTGATACGCTTTAGCTCAGCATGCCAACAGTCTTGGGGTGTGCAGGGGCCCCGCGTTTAAAGCCAGTGTGTACTCACCAAGAAGCCCCTCTCCTCCACCAAGGAGCCCACCTCACACTGCATCTTCAGGTAGAGGTGTCCCTCCAAGGGGCACAGGAAAGGCACCTACAGAGTACAGGATATGTAACAGTCCTCAGCTGAAAGACTACCAACACCACCACAAAATGCTTCCATCGGGTGACAGGACAGATTGTGTTAATATTGGGCTTTAGACTGAAATGCAAAACTTGTCTTCTTGTAGGGAAGATTCAATTGGATGGTGAAATACATTAACTGGACACTGTGATTGAAACACCCCAAAAAACATCCAGCACAACTTATTTTCCATACAACAATACCAACCAACGTGTAGATTGAGGTTAGAAATGTTAGTTGGTGCCACAACAGAACCACATTATGTCACAAACCCCAAAATATTAAAGTGGTCGTGGATCGATTAGCAACCTTGCTGTGAAACATGTCTCTGAGAAGCGCTCTTTCAATGCCTTCATATTTGATCTAAAAGAGAGAAACAAGGTGTGTGTGTGAATGAGTGTCAGAGTCTGGCAGGTAGCACACAGACCGTGCAGGTGGCAGAACAACAAACAGAAAAACTCAGATTGGGAGGCCTGTCTCCCTGCTCAGGACAACTGTCAGTTCCAAACTCTACAAATGTTACCCCCGCCTCTATGATTAGCTGGCATTGTGTGCAGAGATACAGCCAAACTGGAAATAGAGGGTGAATTCAGGATATAACGGAAGTGACTGCATTGTACAACAGTGAAAGAAAATGAGTTAATAATAATGTTCTATTTTATATATATATATATATATATATTTTTTTTTTTATGTAACAAAGGTCTTTGGATTTTACCTTCTCCAATGAGAACGTGTTTTTCCCAATAGAGGCTAGCGTTAGCTTGTGAGACCCAACCAGGACAAAGTTACTGGTGCGTACTGCATTAGGGCCCCCAGGACTGGCCACCACTGCAAAGAGCATTAGGACGATGTTTTAGCAATGTTTTTGTAATTGAGCAGACATTATCATCATCCAGAGACTTGCAACAATAAGTTCAACTTAAGTAGGTGAGACAACCACACATCACAACTGCAAGTAAACCCTTGATAAAAATATCCACTAGCAGCAGTTATTTAAACAAGCACAGTAAGACATCAGGGTTTAAATTCATCAACTGAAAAAGTATCCTTACCTGGAGTCAGACTGCTCTTCTACAGGAGCAGAGATGTTAGAAAGAAAGGCATGTTTTGAATCATTTACAAGATTGCTGACTGTGCATACAACATACATGACAGCATAATCTACACAGTAACAGAATATTACTATAATGCATTCAACGATGCAATTCTACATTTTTCATGTGGCAATCATTCCTACCAAATCGCCCTGAACAGATCCGATAGGTGTTCAAACATTCTGCATATGACCACAAGGCAGTACTGTCTAGAGGTGGGTAAGAATGAAAGCTTACAGTGATGGCAAGGAACCTCTTGGGAGTGATGGCCTAGAAAGAGAAACAGTGATTCAGTTTCAGAAGAGGTTACGTCGGGACACAAACAAGTGAATGGGTAATTCAAATCACTGACTAAGCCAACTGCATTGTCAACTGTGAACAAAGCCTTCCATCCTACAAAAGGGACCCTTCACCATGTGTTGGAATGAAAAGTGGAGCCTGTAGGCCTAGTGTGTGTGTATTTGGCAGCAGCAGGCCCAGGGCCTGGTAAGACCAGAATTAGTTGTGTTCTACTACCGAGTAGTAACATTACACCCACACAAAAAGGTGAGTGGGGTTTTAAAATCAGTCCCTACCGACAAGCACAACTCGTGGGCCTCGTGAACATGGCTCCAGAGAATCTGAACACACACCATCTCATCTTAGAGACAGGACGTTGTTTGAAAATGGCTCTAAATGCATATTCTGATGCATAACAATGGCAGTGTATTCAAGCCGAAACTAGCAGCTAAGATACAAGACTATGCTCAGTTCCAACCTTCAATAAACTGATTTGTACAGTTTAAGGCACATTTGAGAAAATCTAACTACCTTTGACTTGCTGGGCTTCTTCCTCTTGTCAAGGTTCAACTCACGCTTCTGCACCTGAAGAAATAACCAGGGTTAGAGTAATATCCCAGATCAAAGTCAGAGTCCTCCTCAAACAATATCTGCATTTGCCGAAAGTAGCAAAAACTCACCAGGCAGTAAACCTCAATATCAATTGCAAAGTCATTAGAGACGTCAGGCCTAAAATGGAAGCCAGAGAAAGACATTAGAACATGACAGTGGTACTATTCTACAGAATTTCAGAGAATCTGTGTAGTTTAACTCACATGGTGAACTTGGTAGAGAAGGTGATGGCGTCTCCACTGATAGCGCTTCGTGTGCTGGCTAGAGGAGTAGCAACTGTATTCTCAGCTCCAGCACGGATCATGATGAAGAAGTAATGGCTGGACCACTCTGGAAAAAACACAAAATAGAAAGAAAACTTAATGATTTCAGTTTAACCCACTATACATGAAGTATATGTAGATTTGGATCTTGTTCGACAGTACAATGTGGGAAACAGGAGATCAATATAACTTTGTCCCCTAAAGGCAATTTGGTTGCAGGCAAATTACAAAAAAATAACCTTCCTCAATTTTTTAAAAAGAGATAATCAAGTAACAATTGTTGTGTGTTGGGTCTCTACCTGGATTGTTAGCAGTGGAGCAGACAAAGTCAGCTTTGAGGGGCAGTCGTAGTTCCAGGAGGGAGATGGATCCCTTGGAGGCTGTGACCCCCATGTCCCCACCCTGCTCCCTTTGACTGCTAGGACCCGCTCCCTTCAGACGGTCCAGCTCTGCCTTCAGGGCCCCCCGCTTCTCAGCTGGAGGGAGACAAGAATAAAAGACAGATAAGAAAACTGAATGCAATGTTAATGCGAAATGCATGTAGATAATCTCAAGAAGTAACAGCCGGTCCCCAAGGGGTATGGAGCAAATTGGGATTGGCTGTCAGTATGTGCACTCATGTTGTTGTAGGGGTGGAATGGGAACTCACTGGCTATAAGTAAAAGCCTCTCAGCCTCTGCCTCCACCTGCGAGCCTTTCCCATGCTCCTCATCAGTACAGCAGTTCAGGGCCTGGCTAGCCTGGCTGATCACCGTTTGCTGCAGGTTCAGCTCATTGGTCAGAACCTACAAGGAATCAGAAAGAAGACATCTCATTGGTCACATGGAATGAGGAAATCAACATCAGTGGTCAGAAGAACCTACATGGAATGAGGGGGAAAGCTTTTAAGGGATGTACTTACTAGAGGTCATATCTTTTGCACTCAGCACTTACACTTGATTCTATGAAATCAGGTTTTTGTACAGAGTGAGATCCTTCTCACAGTATGACCCCTGAATTGTTCTTGTGCTGGCATTGTGTTACCGAGTCAGTTTCTATCCAGACAGACTGTCGGTCTGCACAGTGCAGGACCATTCCTTTGCTTGCTGTCAGCACGGCGTGTTATAGGGACCATATGTGCAAATTACGGCCGGCACTCTGTTCAGAGGTGCTAAGTACTCTTGGCCGGCAGACGCACAACAATCCTACCGGTCTGTTCATGCCTTTACCTTCATCTTCTGTTTGATGCTGGTGTGTCCTTGGCTTCTGGGTTCCTCTGCTGCTCTACGAGACACATCCTCCTTCCTCACGATGACCTGCCTCACACGAGGCCTCTCCGTACTCTCCTTGATCCTGGTCGACCTGTACGCATCAATACTGGAAGAGAAAGGAAAACATATGTAAAGACTGAAATCAATAGTTTTATATGGCAATATTATTTTTGGACGATATCAATATTTGACAAAATATCGATTTGAAAGAAAATATATATTAAAACAAGTTTGCTATTGTAGGTAGCGTTAGCTTGTGCTAGTCAGCTGTACCTGCGCCAAAACGCCAGTATTTTCCTCCTATAGCTCGTTACCCCATCTTCTTAAATAGCGAGCCAACCTTTTCAGCACTTTCATTTCACTGACTGATCAAAATGCGTTTTCTCATGCACTCTTTTCTCTCTGCAGCAAACAGTGAGCAATATGTTTGGAAAATCAAATCGCAATATCCAATCACAACACAGAGAATCGCAATAGTATCGATTCATATCAGCACCTAAGTATCGTGAAAATATTGTATCATGAGGTCCCAGGCAATTCCCAGCCCTAGTTGTGTCTTGAAATAAAATAAAAGTTGTTAATGTATCAGTAGAAGGGGTGAAGCTCAGCCAGCTACATTAGAGTTTGGGTATGGGCTTTAACAGGTTGGTTACCTGTAGGGCAGGTTGTGGCCATCATCGGTCTCTAGGCTCTCTGATGACCCAGCCCGGAGCATGCGAGCCCTCTGGAACTTACTGGGTCTGGAAACACTGTCAGGAGTTAGGCTCTTAGCGTTGAACGAACTGGCTGGGGTTGACATCTGGGCAGGGATATACATGAAAAAGTAATTAGGTTGGCCCCAAAAAATACATCATTCGCCATAACACTGTATCTAGTCCATGGGCGCAAATAAAATGACAAGCTGGCATTAAAAAGTAGTTGTACGTCCAAGACATTAAATGGCTAAAAGATTTTACTACTTTGTATGCTTTTAGTTGTTTCCAGCTTTGTACTTTAACTCACCATCATCTTCACTGGGCTCTTGACGACAGCAGCCACAGTCGCAGAGAAGGGGGCGAGGATGGACATAGAGGAGATGTTCAATTTATCTTCCTCCTCACCACTCTGCACCTCGCTCTGGTCATGGAGCCCGTCAAAGATCCCGTTGATCACGTCGGAGTTGATGGACTGGTCCACGTTCACCTCTAGCTCTTCTTCGTCTGCAGTGAGACAATCGTGAGTGGAATATTATATAGTGACGCCTACGGTATAAACTTAGATTGTAAGGACTGCTCTAATTAAGTTTGTTGTTGACCGAAACCATAGGACATTAAAACGCTGTAACTTGCATCTGATTCAAGCATCCGAAGATTTTTATGATCAGTGTACTCTTCGAAAGCCAAGTTAGTATGATCAAGTAGTATACTCAGTAAGTACAGTACCTGATTCCTCCACTGAGAATTCTACTCGCTTCACAGGGCTGGAGGTTGGGTTGGTGGCAGCAGGTACATTGGGTTTTTTGGGTGCTGCATTCAGGCTATCCAGAGGGGAATTGGTTTGCTCATCAGGCTGCTCAATCAGATCCTGAGAAGAATTATTAGAGGGTAATTTAACATTTCCTTCCTAGTTGCTTTGCAGTCATCCATCATACAACAGTCTGTACATATAAAGTTTGGTCCAAGCGTGGTCAAAATAAATATACTTCACCACCAACCTTGGCCTCTGTGTTTCTCTTGTTGTCTGCCTCTTCATCCTTGATCTTCCAAATGTTCCCTTTCTGGAACCGGTTACGAATCTGAGCAAGTTCCGACTCGCGCTCCTGCAATAAAGAATGAGAATATGATGGTGTTTTAAAAAAATGTATTACAAAAAACACAAGGAAGGGGTGACATTAAAGTATTAGAAAATGAAGGACAAACAATACAGCATCAAGACACGATCAAACATGTATCAGTCTTTCTGCAACAGAGCCAGCCTTGTGTATGGGTGCTTGTGCATGATAGTGAGCTTCGATGATTTTATGCCCCAAATATTCAACATTTTGTTGGTGGCAAGAATTCTATATAATAATTTTAGCTAAAAAGCACAAAGTCTAGAATCGTGTGTTGTTTTATATATCAACTCATACACCCTGTACCATGGAATCAGTATATCAAAGATCTCTTCCCAACTATTTTGCAACTGAATGGCACAGTTGTCAACATCCTGGTCCTCAAATGAAACTGGTATACATTCCTATTTATGCTATTTTATTCCTCTGCCAGTTTTGATCCTTTATATTGAGCAGAAAGACCAGTTCCCCATCTCCTCCTCCTGCCACCTGCCGCCTCCATTTTTGGGGCAATGCGGTAATCAATTGGTTGTACTCTTGGATTGAGCAGACCTTCCCGTACAATTCTGATAACTCTACCATTACAATTTACAATATAATTTAAGAACAAAATACCCTTTTCAAACATCTTTCCCATAAAGACAGGTATTTTATCAACCAGCACATGAGTTCAGCCTTAATATTTGTTCTATCTTTTCAGGGGGTTGAAATTGAAATTGTAGCCAGCTCTGCAATGCTTCTTTGAAAAAGACATACTTTTTTCAAAGTATAATTTTCAATTCATCGAAAATTAGAAATGGCAATGTGCACATTAATCTACTTGAGAACCATGTAGGGTTCAAGTAAAACTTTTGAATGAGTGAAGCTTTTAGAGAGGTTTAGTGCTTTTATATTTAACCATCTCAACCCACCCAATTCATATTCATTATATAGATAGACATGCTTTATTTTGTCTGGTTTAGAGTCCCAGATAAAGTGAAATAGTTTTTGCTCATATGATTTGAAAAACAAATCAGGAGTAGGCAGCACCACAAGTAAGTGAGTAAACAGATATGACTAAGGAATTAATCAGGGCAATTTTTCCATAAACAGACAGGTATTTACCTCTCCATGGTTACAGGATCTTGTCTATTTTTTGTTTTCTATTGAAATTCATTGCGGAGAGTTTATTAATATATTTTGTGATATGAATACCGAGTATGTCTACTTCACCATCAGCCCATTTTATAGGTAAGCTGCAAGGTAATGTAAAAGTTGTATTTATGGATCCAATATGTAATATTGTACACTTATAATTAGGTTTTAGTCCAGAGAGTCCAGAAAAGTTATCTAGATCTTCAATGAGATATTGCAGGGATCTAGCTTGTGGACTTAACATAAAACTTGAGTCATGGCATACATGGACACCTTTGTTTTTAAGCCTTGGATTTCTAATCCTCTGTTGTTATTGGATCTGATTTTAATAGCTAGCATTTCAATGGCCATAACGAATAGATATGGTGACAGCGGACACACTTATTTGGCTCCTCTTGACAATTCAAAACTCTGAGAAGTAGCCGTTATTTACTATTTTACACCTGGGGTTGCTATACATAATTTTACCCATTTTATTAGAGAATTACCGAAATTGAAAAAAATCCAGGCATTTATAAATAAAATCCTGTCTTACTTTATCAAATGCCTTTTCAAAATCCGCTATAAAATAACATTCCTGGCTTCTTATGTTTCATGGTGTTTTATTATTTCTAGTAGTTGTCGTATATTATCTCCAATGTATCGTCCATGTAAAAAACCTGTCTGATCAGGATGAACAATAACTGGTAAAACACTTTTAATTCTGAATGCTATTCATTTTGCTAGTATTTTTGCATCACAACATTGTGGTGTAAGGGGCCTCCAGTTTTTTTTTAAGTTATTTTTTTTTTTTAGATAGAGCGGGTCTTGATATTTGCCATCTGGGTCTAGTTTAAATAGAGAAATCAGACCTTCCTGCTGAGTACCTGACAGACTACCATTTCTATAGGAGTAGTTAAAAACAATCTAACAATGGAGCTTTTAGTATATGAAAAAAATACTTGATATACCTCTACCGGTATGCCATCAAACCCTGGGGTTTTTCCAGACTGAAAGGATTTAATAGCCTCAAAAAGTTCTTCCTCTAATTTGGCCTTCGCACTGAACTTTCTGTACATTTGTTAATTTTCTATATTATTTGGAAAGAATTCCTAACCGTAATCTTCCTTCAGTGGGAGAGGATGAGACGGAAGAGAGAACATCTGCCTAAAATAATTAGCTTCCTCTTAAAATATAATTCGGAGAATCATAGATATTACTGAAGACGGAGTTGAGTTTCTGCTAATTATTTTTGTTAGCGTTCCTGTATTGGAGATTCAGGAAGAATTTTGTGCATTTCTCTCCATATTCCATCCAGTTTGCTTTATTTTTGTAATAGATTACATTAGATTGTTCTTGAATAAGTTCCTCAAGTTCTTTTTGTTTTTCCTCTAACTTATTTTGTATCTCTGTAGTATCGTTTTTATTGCTATCTACCTGTACTATTAGTTCATGGATTTCCCTTGTTAGTCTTGTTTTTTTATTATTGATGAATATTGAATCGAATGACCCCTGAAGGTACATTTAAAAGGTATCCCAAACAATAAGGGGATTTGCTGAACCTATATTGTAATGGAAAAATTCAGTTATAAATGATTTTGTCTTAGTTAAAAATAAGTTGTCCTCCAGTAAACTTTGATTAAATTTCCAATATCTCCGTCCACGTGGAAAATCTATAAGAGTTATGTGAATGCCAATTTGATGACGATCCGATCGCATTCTGTCTAATATTAAAACTTTAACCTTTGATGCAAGAGAGAAAGAGACAAGAAAGTAGTCAAGACGACAAGCTTGATTAAGTCTCCTCCATGCATCTCTCACTAGGTCGGGGTTTTTTAGTCTCCAAATATCCACTATTTCTAATGTGTCCATAATATTTGTGATTTCCTTAAGGGCACGGTGATGATAGTTTGTAGAGTGATTTCCTTGACGGTCCATTGAGGTACTTAACACTGTGTTATAGTCTCCTACCATAATGATTAGGTCATTTGTAAGTTCAATAAATTGTTATAAATGCTTTCGAAGAAGTGTGGATCATCCTGGTTTGGACCATATTGATTAATGAGCCAAATCTCTTTTTCATCCAGTTTCAAATTCAAAAGGATTCACCTTCCTTGCGAATGATTCCTGATTATTTGCGCATTGAGATCAACATTTTTGTTAATTAATATCATCACACCCTTTGAGTTTCTTCGTCCATGACAGATTATTTCACCACCCCATTCCTTTTCCCACTCAACTTCATCTAAGAATCTAGAGTGAGTTTCCTGTAAACAGTATATGTTATATTCCTTTTCTTTTAGCCATGTAAAGAGTGATCTTTTTTTATAATCTGCCAAACCGTTATAAGTATAGCTAGTTATAATTGTTTCACCCCTTACCATAACTAGATACTATTCTCAGGCTAAATTAACCATAATTAGTGCTTGTAAAGTTACTGCCATCAGAGGTATTATGACGGTCAAAACTAGAGCTTTCAAATGTCTGATATTTAGAATTCAAGAAATAGGTTAATCAGATGTTTCATCAGTTTGTGAACAGTCCGGTCACAAAACAAAATATGTTATTTTCAAAAAGAGCTTACAAAAATAAAATGCCAAAGTGCTGTACAAAGGCAAAACTAAAGACATTAACCTGTTGGGGCTAGGGGGCAGTATTTGCACGGCCGGATAAAAAAAAACGTACCCCATTTAAACTGGTTACTACTCTTGCCCAGAAACGAGAATATGCATATAATTTGTAGATTTGGATAGAAAACACTAACGTTTCTAAAACTGTTTGAATGGTGTCTGTGAGTATAACAGAACTCATATGGCAGGCCAAAACCTGAGAAGATTCCATACAGGAAGTGCCCTGTCTGACAATTTGTCGTCCTTCTGTTGCATCTCTATCAAAAATACAGCATCTCTGCTGTAACGTGACGTTTTCTAAGGCTTCCATTGGCTCTCAGAAGGCGCCAGAAAGTAAAATGGGGTGTCTGCTGTCTCTGGGCGAAGAACAGCAGGAGAATTTATGAGTGGTCAGCCTGGGGACAGTGACACTGGAGATGCGCGTTCATGAGAATTCTCCATTTTTTTCTTTCAGCCTTTGAATAAATACAACGTCACCCGGTTGGAATATTATCGCTATTTTACGAGAAAAGTAGCATAAAAATTGATTTTAAACAGCGTTTGACATGCTTCTAAGTACAGTAATGGAATAGTTTGACATTTTTGGTCACGAAATGCGCTCGCACGTCACCCTTCGGATAGTGACCTGAACGCACGAACAAAACGGAGCTATTTGATTATAACTATGGATTATTTGGAACCAAAACAACATTTGTTGTTGAAGTAGAAGTCCTGGAAGTGCATTATGACGAAGACCAGCAAAGGTAATCCAATTTTTCTAATAGTAATTCTGAGTTTAGGTTGTCCCAAACTTGGTGGGTGTCAAAATAGCTAGCTGTGATGGCCGGGCTATCTACTCAGAATCTTGCAAAATGTGCTTTCGCCGAAAAGCTATTTTAAAATCTGACACCACGATTGCATAAAGGAGTTCTGTATCTATAATTCTTAAAATAATTGTTATTTATTTTGTGAACGTTTATCGTGAGTAATTTACTAAATTCACCAGAAGTTTGCGGTGGGTATGCTAGTTCTGAACATCACATGCTAATGTAAAAAGCTGGTTTTTGATATAAATATGAACTTGATTGAACAAAACATGCATGTATTGTATAACATAATGTTCTAGGAGTGTCATCTGATGAAGATCAAAGGTTAGTGCTGCATTTAGCTGTGGTTTTGGTTTTTGTGACATATATGCTTGCTTTGAAAATGGCTGTGTTACTATTTTTGGCAGGGTACTCTGACATAATCTAATGTTTTGCTTTCGCTGTAAAGCCTTTTTGAAATCGGACAATGTGGTTAGATTAACGAGAGTCTTGTCTTTAAAATGGTGTAAAATAGTCATGTTTGAGAAATTGAAGTTATAGCATTTTTTAGGCATTTGTATTTCGCGCCACGCGATTCCACTGGCTGTTGACTAGGGTGGGACGCTAGCCCAGGGACGTTAAGGTAGAAGGTCTGAGCAAATAAAGTGAACTGTACGTACCAGTTTCTGTTTCTGTGCAAGGTCAGCAGTGGTGGTGTTGGCAACCTGGGCAGCTCTCAGCCTCTCCTGCACCAGCCTGGTGTTGGGGGTCGCAGAATGGCTTACCACAGGGGTACGACCAGCCAGGCCTGCCCCAGACGGGTTTACTACAGTTGGGGTATGAGCAGCAGCTCCATGGCTGGTATCAGTGGAACTCAGGCCGGAGCGCTCCTGGCACCTCTCCCCAAAACGCTCCATGAACAATTTGACACCTGTTGGAAACAGAAAAATATCTAGTAACTCTTGGGAGGACAATGGAAGAGGACAGCAACAGACAAATGAGCAGAGACTGCATATTAAAACATCTGATATTTCAGAACAAACTAATACGCTGTCAACTTCAGCTTAGGAAACAAAGCTAAATTGAGTGCTCATTCTAGCTCACCTGGAGTTCCAGTTGCTCCTGCGGTGCCTCTCTGGTGCAGGGGAGTGGCCGGGGTGGTTTCCTTGGTGAACCTCTCTCTGGTCTGCAGGACAGAGGGCCCAGTGTTAGAGGGCTGTGTGGGGAGCTCTGACTTCCTGGGGCTAGCGTTGACCTCCAGGGCTCGGGACAGGGCCTGGTTCTTCAGGGTGCTCTGAGGCACAGGTGAGGCTGAGGGAGCACCTTTTTGGGGGCTGGGTGTGAAGGCTGAGGCTCTACCCAGGCAACTCCTCTGGGGATTGGGTAAAGGAGAGGGGAGACCTCTGCTAGTCTGTCTAGCTGGTCTGGCTTCAGGTACTTCAGTCTTCTGGGGGCTGGGGGGAACCACTCTGGTGGACTTGACTGGGGAGTTTAAAGGTTGCTGAAGAAATGCAAGAGGGAAATGTATTAACCAAACTATTTAAAATAACTTGTTACTGCTTTCTTGCAAAGCATCACCACTTCCTATCTTAATTTCTACTTTGAATCTTTTTCACATCCAAAATGTCTCCATAGAATCAGCCTCTCCCATGGGTGGACATATTACTCACACAGAAGTTATGTACATCATGATTAATAACTAAGCCAACTGTCGCATTATGACTCACCTGGTTGGAGTCCGGAACAGTAATGCTGTTTGATGACTGACTCATTTGTGTCCGGTCTGCAACCACAGAGATGGGTTTGGCACATGCCTCTCTCCTCCAAGCAGGGGTGGCGATACTGACACTACCAGGGTTCCCTTGTGCATAGTCTCTCCTACGAGGGGCGGCGTGGCTGAGGTCGTCCTCCCAGGACCCAATGCTGGCAGCGAGGTTGGCCAGTCGACCCTTCCTGCCCATGGGGGCTTCTGAGGATGCAGCAGCAGGGACACGTGTGGGGACCGGAGCCACAGCCTGCCTCAGGTGGGTCTGGCTCTTCACTGGGGACAGAGCTGCTGGGATGTCTGGAACCTCAGAGGTACCTTGAAGGGAAAAACATAGGCATTCATATTTGTCAGCCAAAAACAAATATGCTTTTAATATGATTGTAGTAGTCTAATTCCAAACTGATGTTGGTTTTCAGGTGATCTATAAAGGTTAAGCAGGTGCTACGTGTGCAAATGAAATGATCTAGCTAGTCAACAGGCCATGTGCCTTACCTTCAGAATCCCAGTACTGCCTCTGTTCAGCCAGTCTGGCCAGGCGAGACTTCATGGCAGCAGGGGTAGAGGAGGTGGGAGCCTCCCTCTGCTCTTCTCGGTTCCTCTGAAGAACCGGGCTAGCAGGCACCACCTCCACATTCTTGGTCCTCTGTGGCTGTGGAGCAGCACTCACAGCCACCTCCTCTGGTTCTGGGGCAGAGCGTGCTACCTCCCTGGCCTGCTCTGGGACAAGCTGTGCTGCCAGCATGGGTTCTGGTTCAGGAACGGGAACAGGAGGGGGGACAGCCACCCTCTCCAAAGAAGAGGCGGCAGAGTGGATGCTGGCTGGGCCCGTTGGGGGCTTCCGGTCAGTCTGGGGGTCTGTCAGAGTAGGGGTCAGGGTGCGAGGAGTCATTGAAGGCTCCCTGTTCTCCTCGCCAATCATGGTGGGCTGGCCACGTTCACCTGAACGACTCCGCTTTGAGGGAGAGGGCTTGCTGGATGGGTGAGGGGCTGGGGGGGGGGGGGTCAAGTGAGAAAGACCATAAGTTAAGTTTACACAGTGGGAAATTTCCAATCCACCAAATTAATATTTAAGTATATGCCTGGAATACCATATTAAAGCTCACAGATATACATATACAGACAATCTGAAGCATCACCATTTTGTCTACATTTGAATACAGCATAGGGAAAGCTGCAGCCATAGACCCATCCCACTGACTTGATTTGAACAGATATTTCTCAGTGAGCTGTTTCAAAGGTTAAGCTTCTGGTATGGAAAGCCATGCACGTGCAGGGCATGAAGTTCAATCACCTCCTAAAGGCTAATGGAGCCATCTAAGGTGTAAATTAAAATGATTCCCGTCAATGCAATACTCACTATCGCAGCCAGAGGGATCACAGGGCTAGAAAATGAATGTATTGAGAAATTATGTTGTATCACATTGAGAATAAATGAGTAAGATCTTACCTTTTTTGATGACAGGCACTGTGACCAGGCTGTTGCAGGTCTCAGCCAGAGGTTCCCTAGCTCGCTTGGCCATCTGTCTGTTAGCAGCAGTGGGCCTCTCTGCCATCTTCTTCTGCAGGTTCTCCCTGCGAGCACGGGTCCTCTCCAGGAGTTTCTGAACAGGTAAAAAAAACACTATTAGAAAATATAACACGTTTGCATTGAAAAGCAGTGTCTACACCATTTCTTCTTTTATTCACCAATTTAAATTAATCTAATAAGAACATAACTCAGGAGTAGCCTGACTTACAATCTGTACAGCACTGACTAGCACAGATAAAAGTGAAGGACATTACACACCATTGTAAAATTAAGTTAGTGCCATTATACTATGTTTTCCTTTCTGCTATTGCACCCATAGTGAGCAGTGGATGGCGGGGGTCTATGGCTTTAACATAGCGAATACGTTTTAGTCCTGTCACAGGGTCAAGAAAAACAACTAGGTCTGGGGGAGATAAGGCTGCAGTTCTCTACAGTCCTTCTCCCTGGCCTCCTCCTCTCCTGTCAGTTCTCACCAAAACCCTAGCTAACCTCCCAGTCCAAGGCAAACAGTCCTGAGGCATGATTTATTGCCCTGGCTGCTACAGTGCAAGACTCAACACATTCCTGCCTGTTTCAGTTGCCTAAGCGTCTCACACCCAGCCAGGATGTGTGGAAAACTCGTTAAAGTGTGTGTGTCATTCCTTAGGAATGAGCCACTTCTGACTTGTGGCTACTGGATTTGAAATCTCCCGGGCATTTCTATTGGTTGGAATGGACAATCTGACGGCCTTATGCTGGCATGCAATTTTAGTACACTATTATGAATAGGAAAGGTAGCAGGCTAACATTAGCTATAAAATTATATACGGTATGGAAGGTGTCAGGGTTTAGATGTCACTTCTATACTATTTCACTTGGCTATCTAACGTTAGTTAGCAACGTTTCCAACAACTTTCAGTTAACGTTATACATTTGAATTTAGCTAAAGTTATCTAACGTTACCTAACTACACTAGTTAAGGTATTTAAATTCACATTTGTTGAAGAACAAGTTAACGAGTTAATGTAACGTTCGTTACCAGTTACCTAGCTATGGGACACAACGTCAGGAGTCTGTATTAGTTTGACTCCAACCAATACTTCCAATGTTATGTCCTAAACGCTACTACCAGCTACCACACAAACGTTACATAGTAAGTTAACGTAGTTAACGTTGTTTTGAATCCAGGTTAACAACATTATTTCAGTGCTACAAATATGGGTTTGACAGTGACTATCAAACAAGTTTACCATCTTTATGCAATGCAACAATAAATAATGTTTTGTTGGCTAACGCGTTATCGTTAGCTGGCCATGGCAGCTAGCTAGAAACAAACTGTGCACTCACCTCGGTAAACGGATCCATCCCGATAAGAGTTTCTTTGTTCAAATCTATTGATTTAGCTAACGTATACTGAATAATCGTCGTTTGTCTATCCTAATACACTAAACGCGGACAGCTCCTCAGCCGCCGTTTCTGCAGACGGCCTTTTTTTTAACAAACAGATCTGTTCAACATTTGAATTTCAGTGCTGTGTTCACTGCGCAGACTCCGACGGTTGGAATCACGCGACAGCCAATGATAAACACGATGGGCGTAGACAGACGCAGTCTAGCCATTCAAGTCTCTCTCAATTCAATTCAAGGGCTTTATCTCTCTCAATTCAATTCAAGGGCTTTATCTCTCTCAATTCAATTCAAGGGCTTTATCTCTCTCAATTCAATTCAAGGGCTTTATCGCTCTCAATTAAATTCAAGGGCTTTATCTCTCTCAATTCAATTCAAGGGCTTTATCGCTCTCAATTCAATTTAAGGGCTTTATTGGCATGGGAAACATATGTTAACATTGCCAAAGCAAGTGAAGTAGATAATGAACAAAAGTCAAATAACTTTTATTGTTTAACAGTACACATTACATTCACAGAAGTTCCAAACGAATAAATGTCATATTTTGTCTATTTACAGTGTAGTAACGATGTGCAAATAGTTAAAGTACAAAAGGGAAAATAAAAACAAATATGGGTTGTATTTACAATGGTGTTTGTTCTTCACTGGTTGCCTTTTTATTGTGGCAACAGGTCAGAAATCTTGCTGCTGTGATGGCACACTGTGTATTAAACCCAATAGATATGGAATTGATCAAAATTTGGTTTGTTTTCGAACTCTTTGTGGGTCTGTGTATTCTCAGGGAAATGTGTCTCTAATATGGTTATACATTTGGCAAGAGGTCAGGAAGTGCAGCTTAGTTTCCACCTCATTTGGTGGGCAGTGCACACATAGCCTGTCTTCTCTCAAAGGGCTTTATTCTCATGGCAAACATGTTTACATTGCCAAAGCAAGTGAAATAAACAACAACAAAAAACAGGAAACACTACACTCAAAAGTTCCAAAGGAATAGAGACATTTCAAATGTCATATTATGGCTATATACACAGTACCAGTCAAATGTGGACACACCTACTCGTTCCAGTTTTTTTATTTTTTTATTTATATTTTATACATTGTAGAATAATAGTTAAGACATCAAAACTATGAAATAACACATATGGAATCATGTAGTGAGCCAAAAAGTGTTAAACAAATCAAAATATATCCAAACTTTTGACTGGTTCTGTATGTTGTTGTCTCTCTCTCACACACACAGTCTTGTATAGCTAACCTTGTGGGGACACACAATTCAGTCCCATTCAAAATCCTATTTTCCCTCAGCCATACTCTTACCTTAACCCAAAAGCCTAACCTTAACCCGAGCTCCTAACCCTAACACTAATTCTAACCCTAAATCCCTAGAAATATAACTTGACCTCATGGGGACTAACAAAATGTCCCCAGTTGGACTTCTGGTCCCCAAAAGAATAGTTAAACACATCCCCAATCTGTCCTATGTGTGTGTGTAGACTGGCCACGGTCGGAGACAATGTCCTCCGGAAGGCCATAATGCTGGAAGACCTGCCGGAACAGTGCCTCAGCGACCTGGAGAGAGGTAGGGAGACCAGAGAGAGGAATAAACTGGCATGATTTAGAAAATCTGTCCACGACCACCAGAATGGTGGTGGAACCGTCAGAGGGGAGATCTGTCCATTGTCTTTGTTACCGATGAGACCAGGGACGCTGAGGCACGGGATGGATTTTCCCTGCTGAAGCATGTCGGGGAGACTTAGTTTGGACACACACAGAACAGGAGTTGATATAGCGAGTAACGTCCTGCTCCAAGGTGGGCCACCAATACTTTTCAGAGAATGATTGTATATTAGGGAGATCCCAGGATGTCCAGCGACGAGAGCTGTGTGTGCCCAGGTCAACAGTCGCGTCCTTATCCCCATGGGAACGTAGAGGCGCTCAGGAGGACAGGTAGTGGGAGAAGGTTCCCTCTCCAGAGCCTGGCGAATGTCCACATCTACGTCCCAGACCACAGGGGCTATGACACGAGAGAGAACAGGAAAACAGGCCATCCAGCATTCGGGTGACCAGTCTGTGATTCTCATCTTTGACCATGAGATGGTGGGGTTATGGCGTTAGAGCCATTGGAGGCCGAGGATGATCTTGTGAGCTGGTGCACTAGTGATGAAGGGGATGTTTTCCTGATGAATGGATTCCACGGTGAGGGTGAGGGGTGTGGTGATGGTTCCGGATCCTAGTGACCGATCATCAAGGGCTTCAACCGGAAACGGACAGGAGAGCAGTATGTTCAGAGAGGAGGCAAGGGTCTGGTCAATAAAGTTCCCCGTGGCACCAGAAATCCACTAACGCTGTAGAAACAGTACATGATGGACAGCAATCTAGTGTCAGCGACACTAAAAAGGGTTTAACAGAAACTGAGATCCTCCTCCTGGGGCAGGTGTGAGTAAGATCACGTGACGTCCCTCTGCTCTCGTAGATCCCGATATGGGACGTTGTCAAGAGTCAATGTGCAGCAGGTGGGACGGAGTCAGGCGCAGGACACCGAGAATGAGTAATAAAGGTCTTTACTCAACAAAACATTCCACGTAGGGAAACAAACTCAGCTCACAAACATACGCGACAGCTTAACACGGAACAATCACGCACAAAACCAATGGGGAAACCAGAGGGTTAAATAGGGAACAATAATGAAGAAATGGAAATCAGGTGTGTACAATGAAGACAAAACAAATGGAAAAAGAAAACGTGGATCGGTGGCAACTAGAAAACCGGTGACGACGACCGCCAAACACCGCCCGAACAAGGAGAGGGACCAACTTCGGCGGAAGTCGTGACAGACGTACCAAACACTGAAGCTGGTGACCCCCTTGACCACAATAGACAGAGCC
Organism: Salmo salar; assembly: GCF_965601325.2. Classification (NCBI taxonomy): domain Eukaryota; kingdom Metazoa; phylum Chordata; class Actinopteri; order Salmoniformes; family Salmonidae; genus Salmo; species Salmo salar. Next base: position 82,506,087 of record NC_138304.1, on the reverse strand, counting down.
TCAGCCGTCTCTGTCTGCATCGCTCTGCGGGGAGGCGTGTGACCCTTACCTCCATAGGTTCAGGCTCTGCTACAGAGTGTTCACTGAGGGAGGGAGAGAGAAGCGATGTGGGTACAGTCGCTCACGAAGTACATTATCCAACCAGATGGCCATCGCGATGAGTGCCTCCAAGGAGAGGTTGTCATCACAACATGCTAGTTCTGTTTGGACCTCCTCGCGTAGTCCTCTTCAGAATAGCGTACAGAGTGCCGGCTCATTCCATCCGCTGGATGCTGCTACTGTCTGGAAGGTGAGCGGGTACTCGGCAGCGGTCTGGTCATCCTGCCGAAGTTGGAGTAGGCGTTCACCTCCCTCTGCCCTCCGGTGGATGATCAAAAATAACTCTGAACAGAGCTGTGGACCCCTCATACGAAGCCAGCTCCTCCTCACCTCTCCCAGACAGCCATAGCCCACTCCAACGCCCGCCCAGGTAGCAGAGAAATAACCGTGGCAACCTTGGACCTCTCGGTAGTGGGGGCTCCCATCTGTTGTGCAAATAGAAGGAGCACTGGAGTAGGAAGCCACGGTATGTAGATGGGGTTCCATCATATTTATCAGGGAGGGACAAACGGGCATCGCTGACCTGGGCAGACCGCTGAATGTACTGATGTGCCTCTCGGGCATGTTCGAGACGTTGAAGACTGCGAAGAACCTCTTCCATAGCCGTCCCCAGTTGCACCAGCTGGTCATGGTGCTTACGAAGTAGGTCTCCCTGTTCGTTGATCATCTGGGAGATGTTCTGATTTCCTGCTGCTTCCAGTCGGTGAGGCAGTATTCTGTAACGTGGATGCTGGGAAGCAAGTGCAGGTGGTGAGTTTGATGATAAACAGACCAATACAAACTATATGAGTAGCGTACAGACATGAACCACATAGTCAATACTGCCTGGGGAATAGAACTGAGGGAGTGACAGATATAGGGCAGGGAATCAGTCAAGTGATGGAGTCCAGGTGTGCCTATAGATGAATGCCAGGTGCGCGTAATGATGAATGCCAGGTGCGCGTAATGATGAATGCCAGGTGCACGTAATGATGAATGCCAGAACCGGTGGTTAATAAACCCGGCGACGTTGACCACCGGAGGGGGGGAGTGGGAATGGACGTGACAAATGGATGTTGATTTAACTCGTTTGACCGCTATGATTAAGCGATTTGATAAAGCAATAAGGCACAAGGGGGTATGGTATATGGCCAATATACCATGGCTAAGGGCTGTTCTTAAGCATGATGCACCATGCAGTTAGCCATGGTATATTTGCCATATACCACAAACCTCAGAGGTGCCTTACTGCTATCATAAACTGGTTACCAATGTAAATAGAACAGTAAAAAGTACTTTTTAGTCATACCCGTGGTATATGGTCTCATATACCATGGCTTTCAGTCAATCAGCATTCAGTGTTCGAACCAGGTTTATAATTGTAAATAAATCCCTTTTGTGCATTTGCATAACTACTGATAAAACCGACAGGAGCGTTTCAGTGATTAAAGTTGGACAGAGGATCCCAAAAAACACTTGGATGAACTTAAAAAAACAAATGTTAGACTATTTTCTGGCAATTGTGCTGTTATTATGTGCCAGATGTTAAGACTAAAAACCATTATAAATGTCCCATTTGTGAGATTGACTTGTAATTTCAATAGGCATAGACTATAGACTAAAATCAGGATCAATGATTGTAATTCAATTTTGCCATGGTTTGCTTAGATAAAGGCAGGTAGCCTATAATCCCTTATAGGCCTACATATCATTACAGATAGTCTACAGTAGCCTAGGCAAGATGTAGGCAAGATATAAACTGAACGATTTAGCAGCTTGCTTAGTTCAAATGAACAGAGTAATTTATTCAACATTAATTGTGAGGTGAGTTTGAGGTAAGAAGTGCTAGTGTTTCCCAATAGCCTGCTGGAATAGGCTACTGAGGATGAGGTCATAATTTCAATCACTGAATGAAATAACATGTACATGAACTGAATATGCTTGTCAAAAACAGCCAGTGTTTATTTTTGTATTTTATCCCCCTTTTCTCCTCAATTTTGCTTAACCTGGAAGCCAGCTGCACCAATGTGTTGGTGGAAACACTGCTCACCTGACAACTGAGTTCAGCCTGCAGGCACCCGGCCTGCCACAAGGAGTCGCTACAGCGCGATGAGCCAGATAATTATGTTTTACCTTTAGCCTAATCTGACTACTGTAACCGTCAATCTAATGCGTTCTAACAACTGATCGGCAATTGTGATAGAGCTTTGATAACTCCCAATTTAATTAACTAAACATGCCCATTAATAATTGCATAATAACACAAGGCTACAATTACAATAAACTGAAGATATAGGCTATTGATTAAATCAGTTTGCCAGCTCCAGGTAGGCTACACAAGTGGCACAAATTGATTTGCAAGGACCCCAGTGATATTGTCATTTCAACATATTTATTGTATCAAATGGGAGCCTATAGTAGCCTACAATGGCATATAAATTAATAAGCTACTTGATGGCCAACAGAGGCAAATGTATCATTCTCCACATTTGATGTCAGTTTTATTGAGGCCTTTTTCCCATAAAAAGAATCAGGCGAGGGAGTTCCATAACTTCCATTTCAAATTTCCACTCGGGCAGCCCCAGAGACACAAGAACTGAGCATGCATAAAACACTTCACTTGATACCGTTTTCTTTCAGCAAAGTCTACATTAGAATGCAGTTTATATACTGGGTGGTTTGAGACCGTATACCACGGGTATGACAAAACATTTATTTTTACTGCTCTAATTACGATGGTAACAAGTTTATAATAGCAATAAGGCACCTCGGGTGTTTGTGGTGTATTGTCAATATACACTGGCTACAGGCTGTATCCAGGCAATCCGCATTGTGTCGTGCGTAAGAACAGCCCTTAGTCGTAGTATATTGGCCATATACCACACCGCCTCTGGCCTTATTTCTTCATTAAATCACCTCCGAGCAAAATAATCTAAATAGTCTACCTATAACTGGTAAAAAGTTGTCATGAGGTGTGTGTGTGCTGCTCTCTCTCCTCTCAGTCACATGACTCAGACAATAGCTGTAGTGCTCTCTCAACACACACACACACCCCTCCGACCCTCCCCATCACTCACTCAGTCAGCAACAGCCTGCTTCACTGCCTGACAGGTGAAACGTAGAAATAGACCAAAAGCCCACAACCCACAACCAATACATTTTCACCCACCATATCGTTTTCAAAGTAACACAATTTGCGGAAAACCACAGACATTGCAACCCTGGTCTGGAGTTCTTCTTCTTCTTCTGCTTTGGGATTGGGTTGGCAGATCACATCCAACTTTTAATGTGGATACACCACCACCTACTGTACTGCAGTGTGAGGCCAGTCACGACCTACATTACATTTTCTTCATTAGTCCTGAAAATAGAGCCCTAGACACCACTTCCCTCCCCCCACTACACCACCCAAACCCCAACCCCGTCCAGCCTCTCTAACCCTTTCACTACCTGACACCCTAGACCCACTCCAATTTGCTTACCGCCCCAATAGGTCCACAGACGACGCAATCGCAATCACACTGCACACTGCCCTAACCCATCTGGACAAGAGGAATACCTATGTAAGAATGCTGTTCACCGACTACAGCTCAGCATTTAACAACATAGTACCCTCCAAACTCGTCATTAAGCTCGAGACCCTGGGTCTCGACCCCGCCCTGTACAACTGGGTCCTGGACCTTCTGATCTCCACCCCGCTGATCCTCAACACTGGGGCCCCAGGTGCGTTCTCAAGGGTGCGTTCTCAAGGGTGCGTTCTCAGCCCTCTCCTGTACTCCCTGTTCACCCATGACTGCGTGGCCATGCACGCCTCTGACTCAGTTATCAAGTTTGCAGACGACACTACAGTGGTAGGCTTGATTACCAACAACGACGAGACGGCCTACAGGGAGGAGGTGAGGGTCCTCGGAGTGTGGTGTCAGGAAAACAACCTCACACTCAACGTCAACAAAACAAAGCAGATGATCGTGGACTTCAGGAAACAGCAGAGGGAGCACCCCCCTATCCACATCGACGGGACAGTATTGGAGAAGGTGGAAAGTTTTAAGTTCCTCAGCGTACACATCACGGACAAACTGAAATGGTCCACCCACACAGACAGCGTGGTGAAGAAGGTGCAACAGCGCCTCTTCAACCTCAGGAGGCTGAAGAAATTTGGCTTGTCACCAAAAACACTCAAAAACTTTTACAGATGCACAATCGAGAGCATCCTGTCAGGCTGTATCACCGCCTGGTACGGCAACTGCTCCGCCCACAACCGCAAGGATCTCCAGAGGGTAGTGAGGTCTGCACAATGCATCACCGGGGAAAAACTACCTGCCCTCCGAGACACCTACACCACCCGATGTCACAGGAAGGCCAAAAAGATCATCAAGGACAACAACCACCCGAGCCACTGCCTGTTCACCCCGCTATCATCCAGAAGGCGATGTCAGTACAGGTGCATCAAAGCTGGGACCGAGAGACTGAAAAACAGCTTCTATCTCAAGGCCATCAGACTGTTAAACAGCCATCACTAACATTGAGTGGCTGCTGCCAACATACAGACTCAAATCTCTAGCCACTTTAATAATTAAAAATGGGATGTAATAAATGTATCACTAGTCACTTTAAACAATGCCACTTTATATAATGTTTATATACTGTACTCTATACCATCTACTGCATCTTGCCTATGCCGTTCCGCCATCGCTCATCCATATATTTATATGTACATATTCTTATTCATTCCTTTACACTTGTGTGTATAAGGTAGTTGTTGTGAAATTGTTAGATTACTTGTTAGATATTACTGCATGGTCGGAACTAGAAGCACAAGCATTTAGCTACACTCGCATTAACATCTGCTAACCATGTGTATGTGACCAATACAATTTGATTTGATCACATAACACATCCTATCTCTAGGAGCAGTTTGCCCACAGCCTTCCAACGCCAACGTCATCTCCAACATAGAGAACTCTGCATTCATAGCTTCTCCTGAATCCCTTTTTCTCTTAAAGACATCTCCATGTTTCTTTAACTTTTCCCTACATATCCTCTTACTCTCATCACACAGGTGCTCACATCTATGAACCGCTGCAAACGCACCACCTAGGACATTTGACTTTTCTTTACTTGATACAGCTATGATGTTTCCTTCTACCAACACTGGAATTCCACCAGTTTTATCTTTCCCCATATGTTTTAAAAACATTTTCCAAAGTGTACTAATTTCGGTCCCTCTAACAATAGTGGAACAAAATACCTGCCATGCCTCCCTTTTCGCTGTCTTAATCATTCTTCTAGCCATTGCTTTCTGTCAAGCCATTCTTAAGTACCTGTAGAATGGTCTGGAGTTCATCTGAAATGTACCATTATATTTCACATGATCAATTTTGATTTGATTGATGGAACAATCCAGCCAATGGTTAGGCGGCTGTGGTTTTGGCAGAGGAAACTGATTGGTCAGTACTCAGGCGTAAAAGGTCCTGCCCCCAGAGCAAACCTCTACAAATGAACAAAACTTTCTACAAATGTACGAATCTCTTGGTAAGGTGATAACAGTGACAGAACTCAAGAGTACATGCAGATTCAAGATATGCAAGTGTATCTTTAATTCACAGTAGAATATTCATACTCGTAAATTAACTTTATGCTTTAAATCTTATTGAATGTATTCAAATGTCAAATTACAAGTTAGCGACCATTCTTAAATCTTTCACACATCATGATACAAACTTACGAATCATACTTGCAATCATGAATCATAAATAATGTGTGATCACGAAATTCAAAATACAAACCCAGGTAGTTCTGTGCTTCTGTCATCATTATAATCCCATAATTCAAGGCCCTACCTTCAGTGAGACATTAGGAGGATGGAATTTGACCTGCCCGGTTAAATTAAGCATATGCTTTTCTTTATGCCATTGAGTCTGAGTCACACATTTAAAACATGCAGAAATACATGGAATCAGATGAGCAGATATTGAATTAAGCTACATTTATGAAACAATTTGGTGGAATTTGTATGAAATTTGGTTAAAAAGGGAAAAACATCATACAAATATGTATAAACTGTAAATACACTTTGGAATAATATTAGTTGCAAAAAATCGAATCTCTTGTCTTTTTACTGAAAACGTCATCTCACAGAAGCACAATCGTTTCTGTGTGACGTTGCCTGGGTACCATGGAAACCGCTCTTAGCTTGAGTCATTTCGTTCTTCAGTCTCAATAACAGTTTGAGAGCTACAGGAGCACGGAATGACTGATGACATTCTCAGTTAGCTGTTTGTCTGTCATCGTTAGTTGACCATCTAGCTTGCTAATCTTGTTTAGTTTGATCTAGCTAGCTAGTTAGGTTAGTGACAGTTGGTAAACTGGTTAGTTAGCTACATTAGCTAAGGTTACGTATTAGCTAGCTAACGTTAGATAGCTAAGTTACTAGGTTTTTTTGCTTCGAAGACGTTGTTGTCAAGAGGTGGTCCTCAGAACAAAGACTCGATTCAATGCTCGAATCAATAAAAGTCACTGGTATGTATGCACTTCATCTGTGTATGACTTGAATTTGCTTGAATTAGCTAACATTAGCTTTCCAATCTGGCCAGAAAGCCAGCAACAACATAAACACACTGCACAAACAGATAAAATGCTTATAATAAGTTGTGCTGCATTTCCACTCACTCTGAAACTGGCTGTTGTTTTGACACTCGTTATTTTGATGTTTTTAATAATAATAATGTATTACATTTTTAAAGCGCTTCTAGAGCAAAAAACAACAAGCACTAGTACCATGACAGGCCAACAAATAGAGACCAAGTTGAAAGCTGCATCCTCTGAAGATGGAGAGGGGCAGTTTATGGCTTGAGCGGAGTAAGCTGGTCAGAGCATGGTAGATGATGGTGCTGGAGTCTGCTGATGATCTTGTAGACATTATAGACCTCTTAGACATTATAAAGCAGTCATAACGTACATGCTTAACTTTTCAAGCACCTTTCAAGACACCAAAAGTCACTTTTACATACACAAGATAAAAAAATCTATAAAAGCACACATTTAAAAGAGTAAGCATATAAAAAGTACACCAACATTGTTATAACAAGTCTAACAATGCATTATTACTGTCAGTAGCTACTGTATTGCAGTACTTGTTAGTACATTGACATGGTCAAGGGATATTTATCCATTCTTAATGTATTTGTTCCATGACCAGCTACTGACTCATCTTTTGGAATGATTCAGCTTGGGTAACGTTATCTGAAATGGTTTGTTTTGAAATCTGTTGTTGCCATGTGATCTGCTGAAGCCCTGAATTGGTTGAGTTGTTAGTACAGTGGTTGCAAAGCTTCCACATCAGTGCTCCTGTCTGAACAAAGTAGTTACACACAGTGTGATGACGCTCCTGGTCAACCAGCCCATCTCACTGGAGCACAGGACACAAGGCTCTGCACTAGGGCTGCTACCCTATCAGACTCTGGAGACATGATGGGAATCATTTGGCGACACGCCTACATCATAACTGACTGTGCTTTGTGCATAATAGTCCCACTAAGGACTGCTGATACAGTTGTTATAAAGCTGTAACTGGAGAGGTTGTCAGAAATGTCCATTTGGATATGTCCATTTGAGGTCTATGCACTGTGATTCTATGAAATGGAGGAGGATAGAAGCAGCCTTTATTGCCTTGGGCTGAGTGAGTCAGTGTTGCTCTGCAAACCCAAACTAATGATATCACCCTCTGAGCTATTGAATAATCCTCTATTGGGTTCTGTAAACAACACATGCACACATGACATAATTCACAGAAGTCTAGCTTTAGAGCTGAACTGGCTGCAGACTGAAGAAGCTCCTCTGTCTCGTTCTGTAAGAGGATTAGCCCATGTACTGCTCAGTGAGTGAGTGAGAGAATCTAAAATAAGTAAGCTGCTGTGTCAGTGTTACTGACTCAACCCTCGGTCAGTCATCATCACTTGTTGTTTCAGAAAGGCTCCATTGGCCAGAGATGGAGCAGTCTAAGAAGTACCTCCTGAGCTCGACAGTGCCGGTAGAGATGGAGATCTCTAAGAATTACTCGAGCCCCACTGTGCCGGACAAGCAGCCTCTGAGCCCCACTCAGGTGTGCCTGGAGAAGCTGTCCTCCAGCATCCTCAAGGACCTCTTTACCACAGGAACCAGCAGCTACAATGTGCTCCTGCAGGGCGAGGAGGAGGAGAGACAGAGCCCAAAGCACTCCCCGTACCGCAGGCCCAAGAAGACGGTGAGATGTGCCTCTACATCCAGCAGGTCACACGATAACCACCGCCATCCGTCTGTAACTCCTCTGTTACTGTTGGGCCAGCAGGGCAGCGGAGACACCAGGGACACCAGGCACCCCTCCCACCACCATGTCTTCTCCTCTGCCTCAGGGGGCTTCGCCAGCAGACAAAAGGCAGCCCACAGCATCACGGTCCTGGGTAGCACCATGGGCCTGTCCCCCCGCCCTGTCGCCCGGCCACGGAAGACCTGCTTTTCTAGTTCACCCCGTACCAAGCTGCCCTCACTGCCCAGAGGAGGGGTGATGCGGGAAGGGGAGAACGCCGGGATCAAGAAGCTTTGCATCCTCACTGCCATCAAGCCGTCCAACGTGGAGAAGGAGAAGGTGAAGTTCTTCAAGTCGGACTTCAGCTACAATCCTCAGTTTGAGTACAGCAACCCTGTGTCTCCGCTGGTGCTGGCTCGCCACAACAATGCCTCCGACCGCTTCCTGACACAGGTGAGACCCATGTCAATTAAGTGTTTTTTTGGGCCATTTTAAACCATAAATCTCCCTACACATCAGCTATAACAGTGGAGAGGTGAGGAGCGAATTATCATGCCAATTACTGTTACAGGTAAGTCTAAGGACAGGAGACAAGTTTTATACAACTAAGGCAAGAGGTAGACTAGGCACAACAAACAGTAAGCACTTCCAGAGGTCGGTACAGATGACCTACCCTGTCCTAAACCATGTCCCAAGTGCCCAATGCTACTGCTGAGCCGGCTGATTTTATATAGTGAGGCACATTGTGCCGGGGTCAAGCCCAGAGCCTGTGGCCAAACAATTTCTCTCTGCCAAACCTCTTATTCTCCCAGGACTGAGCTGAAGTAAATCTGCCCACTCAGTGAAAGCCATGTAGCCAGGCAGCAGACAACCCTGACAGACAAGCTTGGATAGCTTAGCTGGGAGGAAAAGTGCTTTAAAACTCAAGCTTAGCACACCAGTCAGGGGGTGGAAAGAGACACCAGTGCTCTCTCTGTCTGAGCTGTAGTCTGGAGATCTTTCCACATTAGTATTTATCAAATGCTATCCACATTAGCCCTTATTCTGGCCAGATAGCCAACAAGCTACTCTAACGACAGATCGATAGCTGAGTGAGTATGTTAAAAGCCATGTTGTGATTACCCCAACAAGAGAAACAAGAGAAATAAGACATCGTAAAGGTTATTGGATACATGAATATTACTGCACATCTTTGTACCTCACGCAATAGTTAGCGGAGCTACAAGAATGAATTGAGGGAGAAATCAATTTCCACAAAAATATTATTTCAAGCACTACTGTAAATCACAGTGATTGTACTAGGTAGCCTGCTGTCTAACATATAGTTCAGTAGAATTAATAGAATGTAGTCTGGTCTAGTGTTTTGAGTGCGGTTGGAACTGAATAGCAACCCCTAAGGTGTTCTGTTGCATGCTTGCTATCTGGGTAACAATAGTATACTGATAGGAACCTATGGCAGCCTCTTTTGTTGAGTGAAGACTACAGAAAATGTAGGTAATTTGATCCTGTGGTGGACATTGCCGTTTGTGCTATCATGTTTACTTTCTTCCACTCCTGGTATTAGTATCGTTTTACACATTCCCATTGTGTATAACTGTGTGGCCATTCACTACACTGATGTAGAATACAACCCCTTTTTTTGTTTTGATCCTCAAAGCTGACAATCAACTGTTATTAAACTTCAAACGATGAAACACAAATTAGCCTATCTGCCCAACTTCATGTTGTTTAGGCTACCTCATGCAGTAATCTTAACCCTGATAAGCTTCAGGAACTCATTTACACTGTGTGACTTCAACAGCTAATTGTGCTATTGCGTAACCACTCCAGTTACTGTACATTTAACAGAACTGACTTGATTTCCGGTCTCTACTTGATCTCTATGGCGTGAGCGCTGGGGTGAGAGAGAGGATGATCTCTGTAATGATCTGTAGGGAGTAGGGACTGTCTCTATCAGGCCTAGTCCACAGCCCTGACCACACCACAGAGAGAAGGGAGAAAGCACTGACCTGTCCTGCCCTGGCCTTGCCACCTGACAAAACAACTCCAAGTGCTATTCCTAAAAGGGAGCTATTTATATAGCCTAATCATAGATAGCTCTTTGCTATGCAGTATATCCCTCCAAACAAATCAACTGAAGGATGAGTCAAGTTCTTGTTATTTCCCTCAATATCATCTCTCTCCTGAACTGAATCAAGCCTTTGTAGCTGTATCCTTACTGAGATAATGTCTAAGTCCTTCATTAGATTTTAGCATAATGTTTTCTGTCATTGTGTTTCTCTCCCTCTACAGGCGGTACGTATCATGGAGTTGGCCCTCCAGAAGTATGGGAATTATGAGAAGTTTGAGCAAGCCACAGGAGGCAACCTGCTCACCAAGTGCCGTATCTGGTACCTGGTCAAGAAGTACATGGAAAAGGAGGGTTGTATTGGGGAGGTGAGAGGACATGGACCAGCTGGCGTAATCTGATTCTAGATCTGTGGTCAAGGGCAACTTTTACCTGGAGAATGGTAGAAGGTACCCCTTACCACAGATCCAGGGTCAACTACAGTGCCTTCAGAAAGGATTCACACCACTTGACTTTATCCACATTTTGCTGTGTTACAGCCTGAATTTAAAATAGATGAAATATAGATTTTTTGTCACTGGCCTACACACAATACTCCATAATGTCAAAGTGAAATTATGTTTTTAGAAATCTTGAGTCAATAAGTATTCAACCCCTCTGTTGTGGCAAGACTAAATAAGTTTGGGAGTAAAAATGTGCATAAAATTCATGTAATAAGTTGCATGGACTCTGTGTGCAATAATAGTGTTTAACATGATATCTCTGTACCCCACACATCCCTCAGTTGAGCAGTGAATTTAAAACACAGATTCAACCACAAAGACCAGGGAGGTTTTCCAATGCCTCACAAAGAAAGGCACCTATTGGTAGATAGGTAAAAAAATAAAAGCAGACATTGAACATCCCTTTGAGCATGGAGAAGTTCTTAATTACACTTTGGATGTTGTATCAATACACCCAGTCACTACAAAGATACAGGTGTCCTTCCTAACTCAGTTGCCGGAGAGGAAGGAAACCGCTCAGGGATTTCACCATGAGGCCAATTTTTATTTTTTATTTTTTAATGTAACCTTTATTTAACTAGGCAAGTCAGTTAACCTGTTTAGGATAGGGGGCAGTATTTTCACGGCCGGATAAAAAAACATACCCGATTTAATCTGGTTATTACTCCTGCCCAGAAACTAGAATATGCATATAATTGTTTGATTTGGATAGAAAACACCCTAAAGTTTCTAAAACTGTTTGAATGGTGTCTGTGAGTATAACAGAACTCATGTGGCAGGCCAAAACCTGAGAAGATTCCATACAGGAAGTCCCCTCTCTGACCATTTCTTGTCCTTCTATAGCCTCTTTATGGAAAATAGAGGATCTCTGCTGTAACATGACATTTTCTAAGGCTCCCATAGGCTCTCAGAAGGCACCAGAACGGGGAATGATGACTCTGCAGTCCCTGGCTGAAAAACAGTAGGGGTTTTGGATAGTGGTCGATCTGAGAACAATGACACAGGCGCACGCGTGCATGTGAACACACCATTTTATTCTTTCAGTCTTTGAACGAAAACAACGTCTCCCGGTCGGAATATTATCACTATTTTACGAGAAAAATCGCATAAAAATTGATTTTAAACAGCGTTTGACATGCTTCGAAGTACGGTAATGGAATATTTATAATTCTTTTGTCACGATATGCGCCGGCGCGTCACCCTTCGGATAGTGTCTTGAACGCAAGAACAGAACGCAGCTATTTGGATATAACTATGGATTATTTGGAACCAAAACAACATTGGGTGTTGAAGTAGAAGTCCTGGGAGTGCATTCTGACGAAGAACAGCAAAGGTAATCCAATTTTTCTTATAGTAAATCTGAGTGGGTGTCTTGGTGGGTGTCAAAATAGCTAGCCCGTGATGGCGAGCTATCTACTCAGAATATTGCAAAATGTGCTTTCACCGAAAGCTATTTTAAAATCGGACACTGCGATTGCATAAAGGAGTTCTGTATCTATAATTCTTAAAATAATTGTTATGTTTTTTGTGAAAGTTTATCGTGAGTAATTTAGTAAATTCACCGGAAGTTTTCGGTGGGTATGCAAGTTCTGAACGTCACATGCTAATGTAAAAAGCTGGTTTTTGATATAAATATGAACTTGATTGAACAAAACATGCATGTATTGTATAACATAATGTCCTAGGAGTGTCATCTGATGAAGATCATCAAAGGTTAGTGCTGCATTTAGCTGTGGTTTTGGTTGAAAAATGGGTGTCTGATTATTTCTGGCTGGGTACTCTCCTGACATAATCTAATGTTTTGCTTTAGTTGTAAAGCCTTTTTGAAATCGGACAATGTGGTTAGATAAAGGAGAGTCGTGTCTTTAAAATGGTGTAAAATAGTCATATGTTTGAAAAATAGAAATTTTGGGATTTTTGAGGAGTTTGTAATTCGTGCCACGCCCATCATTGGATATTGGCGAGCCGTTCCGCTAGCGGAACATCTAGATGTAAGAGGTTTTAAGAACAAATTGTTATTTACAATGACGACCTACCAAAAGGCAAAAGGCCTTCTGCGGGGATGGGGGATTCAAAATAAAGTAAATAAAAATATAGGACAAAACACACATCACGACAAGAGAGACAACACTACATAAAGAGAGACCTAAGACAACAACATAGCATGGCAGCAACACATGACAGTACAGCATGGTAGCAACACAACATGACAACAAAATGGTAGCAACACAACATGACAGCAGCACAACATGGTAGCAGCACAAAAGAGGGTACAAACATTGTTGGGCACAGACAACAGCACAAAGGGAAAGAAGGTAGAGACAACATGATTGAGTCTTTGAATTAAGAGATTGAGAATAAACTGTCCAGTTTGAGTGTTTGTTGCAGCTTGTTCCAGTTGCTAGCTGCAGCAAACTGAAAAGATGAGTGATCCAGGGATATGTGTGCTTTGGGCACCTTTTTAACTGAATGTGACTGGCAGAACGGGTGTTGTATGTGGAGGATGAGGGCTGCAGTAGATATCTCAGAAATGGGGGAGTGAGGCCTAAGAGGGTTTTATAAATAAGCATCAACCAGTGGGTCTTGCGACAGGTATACAAAGATGACCAGTTTACAGAGGAGTATAGAGTGCAGTGATGTGTCCTATAAGGAGCATTGGTGGCAAATCTGATGGCCGAATGGTAAAGAACATATATTTTGGTGACTTGGTGACCAATGGTGTCACGACTTCCGCCGAAGTCGGCTCCTCTCCTTGTTCGGGCGGCGTTCGGCGGTCGACGTCACCGGCCTTCTAGCCATCGCCGCTCCATTTTCCATTGTTCCATTTGTTTTGTCTTGTTCCCCGCACACCTGGTTTACATTCCCTAATCACACTGCATATATATATTCCTCTGTTCCCCCCATGTCTTTGTGTGTAATTGTTTTGTTTTATGTTTGTTGTATCGCGCCAGTCTGGTTTTTCACCCTGGGCATTGCCTGTACCCTATTGGGGGAATTTTTGGTGAACCTTATTGTTATATTATTTGACGGTATTTTGCGCTTGTCACTTTTGCTAGTTGGCTTGATTTGTAGCTGTTTGCTCCCGTCTGTTTGTTGCTCTTGGCTAATAAAGTCGCCTGATCACCTATTCTCTGCTCTCCTGCACTTGATTCGAATGACCAGCAGCGAAAACCCTGACAAATGGTGACTTTAAAAGAGTTGAATTGCTGTGATAGGAGAAAACTGAGGATGGATCAACATTGTAGTTACTCTACAATACTAACCTAATTGACAGAGGGGAAAGAAGGAAGCCTCTACAGAATAGTGTTGACTCAGGGGTGTGAATACTTATGTAAATTAGATATTTCTGTATTTCATTTAAATACATTTGCAAAACTAAAAACATCTTTTCACTTTGTCATTATTGGGTAAAATATATTTAATCTATCTTTAATTCAGGCTGTAACACAACAAAATGTGGTATAAGGGGTATGAATGCTTTCTGAAGGCACAGTATGTTCATCCATCTAATGGTTATGTCAGAGAGCAGTTCCCAGGTGTCCCATGGCTACAAAAGAACAGCCACACAGATACAGTAGAAGGCTGACATCCCCGACGTGACAGGCAACTTGTACAAGGTTTCCATTTCCATGAGCACATCCGCTTTACAGCCCTGTGGTTTTTGTTGAGTAAATGAATAATAAGTTCCGCCACGTTCTGAGCCATGAAGGTCATAGAGACCATGGGAAACAGACATAATAAAATACTACTCTGAGCCATGAAGGTCATAGAGACCATGGGAAACAGACATAATAAAATACTACTCTGAGCCATGAAGGTCATAGAGACCATGGGAAACAGACATAATAAAATACTACTCTGAGCCATGAAGGTCATAGAGACCATGGGAAACAGACATAATAAAATACTACTCTGAGCCATGAAGGTCATAGAGACCATGGGAAACAGACATAATAAAATACTACTCTGAGCCATGAAGGTCATAGAGACCATGGGAAACAGACATAATAAAATACTACTCTGAGCCATGAAGGTCATAGAGACCATGGGAAACAGACATAATAAAATACTACTCTGAGCCATGAAGGTCATAGAGACCATGGGAAACAGACATAATAAAATACTACTCTGAGCCATGAAGGTCATAGAGACCATGGGAAACAGACATAATAAAATACTACTCTGAGCCATGAAGGTCATAGAGACCATGGGAAACAGACATAATAAAATACTACTCTGCCAGGGCCTGGTTCATCTTGTTCCTCCTAAATCTCCCAAAAGAACAAACCCCCTAAGATCACTATAATGAACTTTCTGCACACCCCAATCATAACAATTCCCACATAGTAACCCCATATTCTGCTATGGTACCGTAGCACTTATTAAGGTAGACATTTCTCAACCACATATCTCTATGTGGTGTCTTTGCCAAATAGTGCTCCATATAAAGTGAGTCTCAACATCTCTCCCTCTCTCTGTTGTCAGATAGTGGTCAATGTGACAGACGACCTCCTCTCCAGAGCGTCCATGACGGTGGTGAACAGCCGGCCCACTCTGACCATCAACATTGCCACAGCCCGGGAACACTGGCTGGAGGGCATGCTACGACACGAGATCGGTTGGTACTATAACTCCATTATACCTCTAGGGGTGCTTAGTTTTGTCAAGAGGTGCACAAATCCCAGTGTTTGTTCCAGTATTGCAGCCACACAGTAATGTAATTCAAGGGTAACATAATGCACACAGTTGTCCTGGATCAGGGAGAATGGGTCAGGAGTGCTAGGTGCAAAACATGTATTGGTTGATAAGAGACACTTCCACAACCACAGCACATTTAAATGAACACAATCATTACTCATGGTCCTGGACCACTCAATACTGAACTTGCTGTTCGCTCACAGTAATTCACCGGCCCACTAGTCTGCTCTGCTGTACTCAGCAGCACTGTTATTTTTTCTAGGATGAGGTCAGCTTGGGACTCTTCACCCTGTTGGTGCAATATAGCCACTGCGATCATTTCCTGTGTCTGTGCACACTGCCCAGGCACACACTACTTCCGGGGCATCAACAACGCCCAGCAGCCGTGGAACAGCGGAGTCGGCAGGAAGAAGCACAACCTCCGACCTTTGAACCCCACGGAGGAGGGGCTGGCCAGCATCCACTCTGTCCTGTTCCGTAAGGACCCTACCCTGTGGAGGGCCGCCTTGCTCTACTACACTGTGTACCAGGCCAGCCGCATGTCCTTCTCTCAGCTGTTCCACAGCCTGGGACGCTTCGTCCAGGACCCCAACACACGCTGGGACTACTGTGTACGAGCCAAGAGGGGACAGACCAACACCGCACAGCCTGGTAACTAACACAGACACAACCGTTTGTTGTTCACACGCTCATCCAGATGTAGTATCTTCATTTGAGCCGGTTTGCTACAGCAGGAAAATAATCCTACAGCAACAGGAAATGTGAATTATTATGTGGATTATAATTAATGGACATTTTTGTAGGGGTTGATACATCTTTCGTAAGGAAAAATCAAGTCTGAAATTTGAAAGTGTAAATTGCAAACTTCAGAAGCCTTTTTAAACCTCCGATACACTACACGTTTTAAATGTTCTGCATTGCAGGAAAGTTCTCCTGCAACAGGGTGATCAAATTAAGCTCCTACGTCTGTCCATAGGCAGTCCTGCATGCAGCTACATGCCTATCTCTTACTTGAGCTTTTCCTCCTACTGGAGTCAGTATTTTCTACCAGGCCTTGGCTGTTTTTAACTTCTGATGTAATGAATGTGGACTTGACTGTTTCAGTACGTACTGATGTCATCTCCATGGGCTTGTTGTTGTATATTTCAGGTTGTTTCAGTAAGGACCAGGTTTACCTGGATGGCATCCTGAAGATCCTGAGACACAGAGAGAAGATTGACTTCCAGTTGCTAATGTCCCTGGGGAAGGTGGGTAACAGGGGGTCTGTTTAATATATCAGACTAAGACCCATAGACGTGGCAAGAGTAGGTTTATCAGGAGGCTGCCTAACCGGCATCCTATGCCTTTTTGTGCGTAATGATTATTTTGCAAAGGGTTTGCATTACACTGCAGACAGGAGACATAATGGCGATGTTTGACTACACAGCTTTCGTATCGCTCTCCTCTCTCCCTCTCTCTCCTTCACCATAACTACAATGCCTATTTGCACATGAATTTAAATGAGATGCCAGGCTGAAAAAGCTTAGGTAAATACAGCAGTATGAGGAGAAAGCAGAGCAGACCATATTATTAATTCAGGCATAGAGAGGGAACACATGACTCAATGTGTTTCACACAGATGGGCTTCCAGTGTTACTGCTGTCTGTTCTAGGCATATCTGTATAGCACAGGTGGCCAACCCTCCTTCTAGAGAGCTACTTGGTATGCAGGCTTTTGTTCCTGCCCTGCTCTAGCACGTCTGATTCTAATGAGCTGCTCATCAGAGCATGGATTCGCAGTTCCTGGTGTGTTAGAGTAGTGGATTATGAACAAAAGCCTGCCTGGAGGAGGGTTGGCCAGTGGCACTCCCTGCTGAATAGAAACCTGCTTGTATTACATTATTCCATCTTGATTGTTTCTGTCTGTCTGACGTTTTTCTTCGCTTGTTCTAAAACACATTAGCATGATCTCGATTGTTTCTGTCTGTCTGCTTGCCCAGGTGTCGTACGAGGACGTGGATCGGCTGAAAGGCCTGGCGCAGATGGAGCCCGTGAGGATACCTCACTTCCTGCAGGACACAGCGTGCTACGCTGAACAGCTGGAGAAGATCATGGAGGTCAACCAGCTGACTGACGAGGAGCTCGGGGTGCTCATCCGAGACATGGAGGACTAGTGGGCCTGCACACTCAGTTACTCCAGCACATAGCTTTTATAGGTTAACAGCAACCGGACCAAGATCCATTTGGGATTGAAACGTTTTGTAAATAACAAAGGCATAGAGGTTGTTATAAGGTTGTTATAAAGGTATGTGTTGGAGTACGTGAGTGTGCGGGTTCTTCTGTCCCAGTACCCCGTGAAAAGTGACCATATGCTCCTCATCTGAGCATACCCAGAAATAAGTGACCCCTGACCCTCCAGTATGCCACACTTCCACCGAGCTACTGAGCTACCGAAACCTGACATCATTCACAGTGACAACCCTGCATCTCTCACTACCATCCCCAACAGGCAAAATGGTATATGATGTCATGATGATGTAGTTTCCTGGTTGAAAACTAGTTTTCTACCACGTATGGTAGCTGTGTGACGTGACTGACTTGTGCAGCGTACTGTATTGTATGTAGGGTTTCCCTCTCCATTTCTCCATCTCTCTCTTGCACCCCAAAGCTAAGTGCACTTCTAGTTTCAATATTCTGTTCCAAAGACTAATGGGTTCCTATGCTTTTACTGTGCCCTTGGTTGGTTACTGTTCTAATAGTTGATGTTCAGGGAATTACCCATGAACCAGAGAGAGTGTGTGGTTGTCAGTATCGGGCTGCAGTAAGAGACGTACAGGAGAGAGATGGCTATGGTATCATAAAAGCACAACACTGATTCATGATGTACCAGGTCACAGTGGAGGAAGGCATGTGGAAGAGGCAACCTAACGAAGCACAAGACAGCAGCATAGTGCTGAGATAGTAGGATTGTGATAGCATAGAAGTGCATTGTGGATCATATGTATTTGTGCCCCGTTGATGTATCCGGCAAGAGGTTACCTTGGTGCAGCAGCATCAATCCCTACAAACACCCATCGTCTTAAGATTTGCACTTTTCTCTCCAGCATTTATAACCTTTCACCTATGAACTTTGAACTGCTTTGTTTCAGGCAGTTTCCTTAGAGATAACCTTATAACCTTACACTGATGAACTCTCCTTGCTGCATTTTAAAACCAACCAATAGGCCTAGTGTTTTTAAAGGCACAGTACAACAGTAATATTGTACTGTAATGTTTTTCTCCGTTTTGTCAAACATGATTGACAGGTTGTTGATGTTCTTGCTTTTGGTACCTGTTATGAGAACTGAACACTGTGATATTTGATAAATATTGTTCTATTGACACTTCCACCTAGCCTGGTCCTAGATCAGTTTGTGCTGTCTTGCCAATAGTTATTTCCAATGACCATAGGAGTTGGCAGGACAGCACAAACTGATCTGGGACCAGTCTAATTTTGACCTGATGTAGGTAGCATGTTTGCTGCCGATACTTCACCACAAATGGCCCTGGGCATGATCCAACTGTATGATGAGCACTATGTATTGTATTGTACTGTATTTTAATACCTCCCGATGTTCACTGAAGCCCTGGGAAACCCTAATAAAGTGGATCCATCACATTGGAGACTTGACTTTGTGTTTCTGTCTGTTCTCAATCTGAGGAAAGAGGTGTTGCAGTCACCTTGTCGCTTCATTAATCTCCGGTTTCGCTGTGAAACGACTCCATTGTGGCCCTGTGTTTATTGGCACCTACAAGTACTGACATGCTGGACAATAGGCCTCTGTCTACACGGCTCACCAACAAGAACAGGTCCTCTTATCCTGGGCGTCCACTCTGCTCCATAGAACCTGGGTCATATTCACTAGGCATGAAATGGAAGAAAACAGGCTGAAACAGGGAGGTACTATCTCACCTTGTCCTATAAGAAATGCTTGTTTTAATTTTCTGTTGCAGAACGTTTTTAAATGTTTTTCTACTGGTGTGCTCTGATTTGTTAAATGGATAGGTGCTTGTCCTACTTGAGGAGACGACTTCATAGTGTGGGCTGGTCAGGAGGTGTTTTCTATGGTTAGATATGGGTGTTTATCAGTGGAGGCTGCTGAGGGGAGGATGGCTCATAATAATGGCTGGAATGGAGTCAATGGAATGGTATGAACCACATGCACGTGTTTGATACCATGCCATTGACTCCATTTCAGCCATTATTATGAGCTGTCCTCCCCTTAGCAGCCTTCACCGGTGTTTATAGTCTATCGGTCAAGCTTGACCTGGCTGTTATTGTGTTATACTACTAACAATGGAATCAGGTTCATTTTAACATGGAAACCAGATGATAAATGTATGAGATTCTATGTTTTACGCAAGACAATGTCAAAAGCCAAGTTTCTAAACATTCTGAGACAATTTTTCTTTTGTATGGGCTTGTTTCACATGGCTTGGAAGCCAACCATAAATATTTCACAGAGCCATTTTGTTTTAGAAGCTTGTCTGGTAAAAGTGGGTTAGATGTTTGTAGGACAGGTGTGACAGCTGAAGTGTGGGTGGGCTCAAGGAGAGGAGGCCTCTGCAGTCCACATCTTTCACCGCTAGAGGGCAAGCCCATCCACTACTTTCTCCATAGCTCTATTCGGCAGTGATATGATTCGACTATGATATGTGAAATCACTTAAAAACTGAAGAAAGCGGCAACTCAACTCCCAACATCATATACCAATGATGAAAGTAGAATTATGAACATTACAAAAGGTGCATTTTACTTTAAACACATTCCATCCTAATGTGA
This sequence comes from Salmo salar, assembly GCF_965601325.2. Classification (NCBI taxonomy): domain Eukaryota; kingdom Metazoa; phylum Chordata; class Actinopteri; order Salmoniformes; family Salmonidae; genus Salmo; species Salmo salar. The sequence continues at coordinate 82,485,656 of NC_138304.1, read as the reverse complement.
CACAGCCAGTATTGACCGATAGTAACCATACTCTTAGTGAGGATATGTTTGTATACATGACATCACAGACCGAAGGTTCCTTCTGAACTTCCTCATCCTGTAATACATGATGCTGATAGTGATGTAACCATAGCAATAGAGGATGTAACATCCCCCAAGCGCAGTTCACTCAGACATGTGCCACTGAAAGAAGAACTTGGCTGAAATGAAACGGATAAGCTGTCGCAAGAGCAGAGCTCGACACTTTCCAGGCACACTTACCTTCAGGATGTCACAGCTTCCAAAATACGAACCTCAGAGATGAATGGTCCTTATTTTCACATTAATCATCTGGTTGGAAAGCCAGGTCTACTTTTTTAGGATAGTGATAAAGAATACTCTTAAATGTCTGCCCACATGACAAAATACTACAGTTTACTATAGAATACTACAGTACTTACTATAGAATTATAACAGAAACTGTAGTATACTGTAGAATACTATACTACACACTGTAGGATCCATCGATCATGTGTATTGTAGTACTTACTATAGAATGTTGTAGTATACTGTAGAATACTATAGTAAATACTACAGTGCAATCTACAAAAAAAACGGTAGTAAATACTACAATAAGGTCTGCAAAAACACTGCACTTTTATAACTATAGTAAATACTACAGTGTTTAATTTGCATATACCCTGCCAATTCCCCTCCCCCATATCGCAGTTTGAGCCACCAACAAGTGAGAAACCTATGTATAGACCATATATTGTGTTCCCTACAGATTATAGAAAAGGGCAGAAGCTCTCAACTATCTGTACCGACCCCAGCCCTACCTACCTACAGGTTATGGAAAATGTGTTCTTTTAGTATTTCTCCAGTAGGTTTCCTGAAGAAGAAAGCCTCCACTTCTATGTCAAAGATAATAAAACAAAAACACTACAGTAAATACTACAATATAGTACAGTGCGCAAAAACACTACAGTAAATACTACAGTATAGTACAATACACAATAACATTAATTACTATAGTATATTCTACAGTTGTCTTTTACTACAGTATTTATACCATAGTTAACTGTAAATACTACAGTATACTACAGTATTCACTGTAGTGTTTTTTCAGACTACAGTGAATACTACAGTAAATTCTGCAAAAACACTACACTGAATACTATAGTATTTTTTCATGTGGGTATTGAAGTGTTATAATAACAGTCAGCCCTAGGATTCAAACCCACTTCTCTAACCTCTGTTAAGAGGCTACATTCTATCACTATCCCTAAGCTCAACATGAATAAAAATGAATAAATCAAAGTCAGCGGGTTGCAGAAGATCACTTGTATGAAAAACACTCTCAGTTTCTGTGGCTTTTACAGAGCAGCTTTGATCTGTTAAATGTCACCATTGTCTGTGTCTGGTTTTAAAACAATAACAAGGGAGGTTATTATCCTCCGATGAGGTTATTGCCCTGTTTTTCTGTCTGATTGTGAAAGTGACCAGAGACAGCGAGAGAGATAAAGAGAGTTACAGTAGTGAATGCATACATTTCATTTCATGCATTTTTTGCACTGGCCCCCCGTGGGAATCAAACCCACAACCCTGGCATTGCACACACCATGCTGGCGTTGCAAACGCCATGCTCTACCAACTGAGCCACAGGGAAGGCTTTAAAAAAGAGGGAGAAGCAATTGTGCTGACTCATCGTGACCAAGTCATCAGGGGTAGTCATCACCGTTGCATACATTTGACAATAAATATCTGCGTGCACTATTTCTGAAAAGAATGTGCATGCACACCTATTGGAAAACTGTACGCGCTTGAACAAGCATTATAACTCCGCCTGAATTCACCTTTTATGGTGATAATAATGCCCTTATTTGCTGTATACTTTGAAAGTATTGGAATTAGGCCAAGACAGTGTACCTAAAGGAAATATCAATGAAGAACTTGATCAAATGTCTTTGGAAGTGTTGGCAGAATGTTTTTTATTTTTTCGGTGACTTTTACTGTAGGCCTGTCTGACCTAAATGAACCTAAATATGCTGCACTGTCCGCAAATTCTGAAACATTGTCTACTCTGGAACAAAATGTAAACTACAGTAGGCCTACTTACAGGGGTAGCCAACACACTTCAATGCAAAAGATCAACTGTCTGTTCACCTGTTAAATTCTACTATATGTTATAAACCTCGTTCCCTTTCGGATGCATAGAGCAAAAACTTGAAATTATAATAGCCTATCTAATAGTCCCAATTAAATGAGAGATGCTCATAGTAATTTGTTGTATGGCTACTTCAGAAATATGAACTCATCATAGCCAGAAAAGGTGCAATGGTTATGATATACACTGAATTTACAAACCATTAAGAATACCTTCCTAATATCGAGTTGCACTCCCCCCTTTTGCCCCCAGAACAGACTCAATTCGAGGACACATGGACTCTACAAGGTGTCGAAAGTGTTCCACGGGAATGCTGGCCCATGTTGACTCCAATCCTTCCCACAGTTGTGTCAAGTTGGCTGGATGTCCTTTGGGTGGTGACCCATTTTTGATACATATGGGAAACTGTTGAGCTTGAAAAACCCAGCAGCATTGCAGTTCTGGCTAACCTAGTCTCAGAACATTTCATATTATTCTCTACGTAAATCCGAGACCCTCCATTTAATATGATATGTTACGTTTCGTATGGTATGTATTAATTTGTGGATGTCCATCATCCATTTCATATATGTTACGAATTACAATTTGTATGATACTTTACGAATTTGCAACTAGTTAGCATGTTAGCTAACTCTTCCCCTAACCATAACCTTAACCCTTCCCCTAACCTTAACCCTTTAACCTAGCCATCTAGCTAATGTTAGCAACAACATATTGGAATTCGTAACATATCACACATTTTCCAAGTACATAACATATTTAGCAAAGTAGCTAAAAAGTAGTAAGTAGTTGAAAAGTTGCTAATTAGCTAAAATACTAAAGTTGTCCATGACAAGATTTAAACACACAACCTTTGGGTTGCTAGATCATCAAGTTATATGCCCGCCCACCTTTTATTTTTGCCTTAAGTAGCCTTTTGTTATATGTAACCATACCAAACTTAACATATCATACTCATTTCAGTGTCTCGGATTTGACATAACTTTTTTGTTTCTACTCTATGAGACCAGGCTGGCACCTACTACCATACCCCCTTCAAAGGCACTTCAATCCTTTATCTTGTCCATTCACCCTCAATGGCACAAGCTTGGGGGAATATTTTGTGGGTACGCAATGTTAATAAATGAGGCCCCAGCTCAGCTCCCATCCATCCATCCTAGGCTTTATGGGGAAATGCAGAGACTAACTTGGAGAGAAAACACAATACTTCCATCATAGAGTTAGGAGAAGAGGAACTTCTTGGAGGGTTGCCATCTTATCTTGACTAGACACTTAGTTTGGAATCTGATTGATTGCTTCAGTGGACAGGAGTGTGCTCCTAATCTCAGCTCGTTACCTGAATAAAAGACACCTGGGAGCCAGAAATATAACTGATTGAGAGGGGGTCAAATACTTATTTCCCTCATTAAAATGCAAATCATTTTATAACATTTTTGACATGCAGTTTTCTGGATTTTTTTGTTGTTATTCTGTCTCTCACTGTTCAAATAAACCTACCATTAAAATTATAGACTGATCCTTTCTTTATCAGTGGGCAAACATACAAAATCAACAGGGGATCAAATACTTTTTTCCCCCACTGTAGTCACAACCATTTTTCCCCATCTTGCTGTGTTACAACCTGAATTTAAAATGGATTCCATTGAGATTGTGTCACAGGCTTACACACAGCACCCTATAATGTCAAAGTGGAAGTATGTTTTTAGATTTTTTTTTTTTACAAATGAATGAAAAATGAAAATCTGAAATGTCTTACATTTACATTTACATTTAAGTCATTTAGCAGACGCTCTTATCCAGAGCGACTTACAAATTGGTGCATTCACCTTATGATATCCAGTGGAACAACCACTTTACAATAGTGCATCTAAATCTTTTAAGGGGGGGGGGGGGTTAGAAGGATTACTTTATCCTATCCTAGGTATTCCTTAAAGAGGTGGGGTTTCAAGTCTTGAGTCAATAAGTATTCAACTCCTTTGTTATGGCAAGCCTATATCAATTCAGGAGTAAAAATGTGCTTAACATGATTTTTTAATGACTTTCTGTACCCCACACATACAGATAATTGTAAGTGGCTGCATCATAATATGGGTATGCTTGTCATTGGTCAGGACTAGGGAGTTTTTTTCACAGGGTGCAACTTCGGTTTTAGAAGTGGGAGGGGGGGGGGGGGGGGCATTTAAAAAAAATCCAGTTGGATAAACACTCCAAACAGCCTACCCAACCGCTCGGAGGCGACCGCGTGGTCCAAAAGCACACCGTTGCTTTGTTTTGTATCACATTCTAACGATAAAACTGTGAGGGACAAAAATGCAATTTCAGAATGTCCCCAGTGAAAGTTACGCCCCTATTTTTTTAGGATAAATATCTGAGCTAAGCACAGGCAAAATCCTGGAGTTAAACCTGGTTCAGTGTACTTTCCAACAGACACTGGGAGACAGATTCACCTTTCAGCAGGACAATAACCTAAAACTCAAAGCCAAATATAAACTGGAGTTGCTTACTAAGATGACATTGGATGAGTGGTCTAGTTACAGTTTTGACTTAAATCAGCTTGCAAATCTATGGCAACACTTTAAAATGGCTGTCTATCAATGATAAACAACAAACTTCACAGAACTTGAAGATTTTTTAAAATAATGTGCAAATATTGTACAATCCAGGTGTGCAAAGCTCGTAGAGTCTTACCCAGAAAGACTCACAGCTGTAATCGCTGCCAAAGGTGATTCTAACATGTATTTAGTCAGGGGGTTGAACACTGTAGTTCAGAGATCAGTGTGTGTGTGTGTGTGTGTGTGTGTGTGTGTGTGTGTGAGTTCACATACTGTATCCTATCTTCATCTGGACAGACAATGTGTTGGAAGGAGCTAGTAATTGGTTGCCGGGCTCCATGTCAAGTTGCCTCACTTACTTATGGTGCTGCCTACTCCTGATGATTCGTTTTTCAAATCATATGAGCAAAAATATTTTCACTTTATCTGGGACTCTAAACCAGACAAAATAAAGCGTGCCTATCTATATAATGAATATGAATTGGGTGGGTTGAGATGGTTAAATATAAAAGCACTAAACCTCTAAAAGCTTCACTCATTCAAAAGTTTACTTGAACCCTACATGGTTCTCAAGTAGATTACTAAGAAACGCTAATCCATTGTTCAAAAATTGCCTTTTTGCCTTTGTGCAGATTGCCGTGTCTCATTTTCGATTAATTGAAAATGATACTTTTTTCAAACAAGCATTGCAGACTACAATTTCAATTTCATCCCCCTGAAAAGATAATATTTGTTCTATGGCTGAACTCATGTGCTGGTTGATAAAATACCTGTATTTATGGGAAAGATGTTTGAAAAGGGTATTTTCTTTCTTAAATTATATTGTAAATTGTAATGGTAGAGTTATGTCTTTCATGGAGTTATCAGAATTGTACGGGAAGGTCTGCTCAATCCAAGAGTACAACCAATTGATTACCGCATTGCCCCAAAAATGGAGGCGGCAGGTGGCAGGAGGAGGAGATGGGGAACTGGTCTTTCTGCTCAATATAAAGGATCAAAACTGGCAGAGGAATAAAATAGCATAAATAGGAATGTATACCAGTTTCATTTGAGGACCAGGATGTTGACAACTGTGCCATACAGATTGCAAAATAGTTGGGATCCGATTCCATGGTACAGGGTGTATGAGTTGATATATAAAATGACGCAAGATTCAAGACTACATGCTTTTCAGCTAAAATTATTATATAGAATTCTTGCCACCAACAAAATGTTGAATATTCAGGGCGCAAAATCATCGAAGCTCTGCAGATTTTGTTGTGAGGATACAGAATCAATAGACCATTTATTTTGGTATTGCCCTCAGGTAGCCTTTTTCTGGTCTCAGGTTCAGGAATGGCTGAAAATGCATAACATTGATCTAAAATTGACCCTAGAAATAGTACTGTTAGGAGATCTGGAGAGACCGGGTCACTCAATTACTAATACTCTTAGTAAAAGTATTTATCTTCAACTCGCAACCTGTGGATTCTATTAGATTAGATAGATTGAAATTGTACATTAAACATCACAGCATAGTTGAAAGATATATGTTGTGTAGAAATCCAAAGAGGGTGGCCAGCAGAGATAGGTGGGATGGGCTGAGGGAAGCTGAGGGTTGGAATGTGGAAATGGAGACAAGTGGGAGTGGAGTTGCTGGGCGGGAGATAGAATGATGGTCAAAGATAAAAGTATAAAAAATAAAGTCAAAATAAAACATAATAAAAAGTATGTTTGATTGACACTGAGGGGCAGTGTTTTTACAGCTAATGTTGGTTCGCCTGATGCTGTGCAGGTGTTTGTACACATGCATATACACACACACTCTCATTCGAATACACACACACACACACGTAAATAGTGCCAGACATGCACTCAAACATATACAGTTGGCCTTGCTGTTATGATTTTAGTTGTCCTTGATGTCCTTAGTTTTTTTGCATTGTTGTTTTCTCTTTAGTAAATTTTCTTGGTTGTTGGAGCACTGGGGGGTTTCTTGGGGGTGGGGAATGAAATACATTTCATTTTTTATTATTTTTCCTTGGGGGGGGGACGGGGACTGTGGGAGGGGTCTCGGATGGTTGAGGGGCAGCTATTGGGTATGACGCTACAAGCTTTACACACCTGTATTTGGGGAGTTTCTCCCATTCTTTTCTGCAGATCCTCTCAAGCTCTGTCAGGTTGGATGGGGAGCATTACTGCACAGCTAGTTTCAGGTCTCTCCAGAGATGTTCGATCAGGTTCAAGCCCAGGCTCTGGCTGGGCCACTCAAAGACATTCAGAGACTTGTCCCGAAGCCACTCCTGCATGGTCTTGGCTGTGTGCTTAGGGTCGTTGTCCTGTTGGAAGGTGAACCTTCACCCCAGTCTGAGGTCCTGAGCAGGTTTTCCACAAGGATCTCTCTGTACTTTTCTCCGTTCATCTTTCCCTAGATTCTGACTAGTCACTCAGTTCCTGCCGCTGAAAAACCTCCCTACAGCATGATAACTGTAGGGATGGTGCCAGGTTTCCTCCAGATGTGACGCTTAGCATTCAGGTCAAAGAGTTCAATCTTGGTTTCATCAGACCAGAGACTCTTGTTTCTCATGGTCAGAGTCCTTTAGGTGCCTTTTGGCAAACTCCAAGTGGGCTGTCATGTGCCTTTTACAGACAGGTGTGTGCTTTTCAAAATCATGTCCAATCGAGATGTCCACAGGTGGACTCTATTCAAGTTATAGAAACATCTCTAGGATGATCAATTGAAACAGGATGCACCTGAGCTCAATTGAGCCTCATAGGATCTGAATACTTATGTAAATAATATATTTTTATAAATGTGCAACAATTCTAAAAACCTGTTTTCACTTTGTCATTATGGGGTGTTGTGTGTAGATTGCTGAGGAAAAAAAATGAATTTAATCAATTTTAGAATAAGGCTGTAACGTAACAAAATGTGGAAAAAGGGAAGGGGTAAGAATACTTTCCAAATACACTGTAGGTCACAGGCGCAAGTACAACAAAATCATGTGAAATTCACATTAGTTGTGTTTGCTTGTATCGTGTTGAACATGCTTGTGCTCTTGTGGTTGGATCTCATATCAAAGATGAGCACAGAAAGGGAATGTCCATTTCCTTTTATTTCATATACATTTTAAAAATGTTTTGGCACACTGATGTCTAACACTGTATCAGTTTTAAATTATTTACTGCAAAACAATGTCATGATAGTCTCTACTGTACATTGATAAAGGAAACTAAAAAGGCAATCTCGGTGCTTCAATTCACATTCGTCAGGTAAATCCACCTTTGATCCACTGCAAAACCCAGACCAAAGTAGGATCCAGTCCAGGGCAAAGTCAAGTCAGTCTGATATCACATCCTCCCTTCTGTATCTCCGTGGCGACCGCGAGCAGCAGTCACCGCTCATGTTTCGACATACTTTCTCCTCTCTCTACCACGGAAACTCTGTTTCTCAGCTCCTTCTGCGCCACGTCCACAAAGAACTCGGCCATGACAGGACAATGGTCGGACACCACCCCGCCCCAGGACCAGTTGTCAGGTATCCAGGGGTTGGTCAGGCCCTCTCGCACCACCAGACAGTGTCCTGCAGGGGGCGGCACACACATGGAGATAGACAGGTCAGAGGGTAACACATTCAATTCCTGGTGGCACTAAAATCCCTCCATAGCCAAGCTCATAACACTAACAGACAAATTCAAATCTAGCATTCATGTGCCAATGGTATGTTATTGCAGTTATAATATGTAGCGTTCATACCATTTCTAGTTACACCGACACACACAGTTACATCAGTAGACAAACAGACGTACCTGCGTAGATCTTCTTCAGTGACTTGCTGACCCAGATGTTGTCCAGACAGAGGGATCCCTTGGGGGAGCGGGTGCTGATGTTGGTGAACATGTTAGGGGACACCAGTGGGCTCAGCCTCTCCTTCCTCAGCTGGTCCAGCTCACTGCTCTGGGGGGGCAAGCCAAAGTCTCCCAACACCACCAGGCCCTTCTGAGCTGTCACACAGATGAACCACAGATGGACATGAGCAATGTAGCTACATTAGCTTTGTAACTAGGTCAATTCAACTAATACATTAAACCACTGAAGAGAAAGATGGCAAGAATAAAGGAAGAGGATGTAAGGTTAGAAAAGACAGAATAGGGTGACCTTCAGCTACTGACCTTTCAGTGTGTCCTGGATCCTGGAGGTCAGTCTGTGGGCCTTGACCTCCTCAGAGGGGTGGTTCCTACCGTTGCACTCCCAAGCCCCAGCACTCATGTGGACATTGACCATTGTCATCTCTAACGATCCAACCTAGTCACATATTAACCATTAACATAATGTTAGTCTCTCTGGCAGGACATTATATGGTTATAATGGTATTGATAGGGGTAATAAAATGAGTCATGCGTTCTGTTCGTAATTTCAGTTTAGGGAGTTCCCACCAAAAACACACTCCTTGTTGACTTACATAAAAGTGGGCGAGATACGGCCGGGGGTGGGGGTGCATCCCGTTGCCGTTGACGACAGGACTCTCCAGGACCGAAGCATCTTTCAGGTCAATCCCTGAAGAGTTGTCCCACAGGAAACCAGAATAACTGACTCCCTGGAGGAAGGGAGGACAAGACAGGAGTAAAAGAAGACTAGTTCAACTTCCAGGATGCCCTTGAACCAGTATTGGAGTCAACTCAGTCTTCAGTGAACTTCCCAAAGCCAGAGCTCAGACTCTGTACTATATCACTAAGGGTGTTTCCTGGTTAGCCTCTAAATATAAAGAGCCTGGGATATATGGCCCATATACTGTAGATATCCTCAGTTCTCCTTTCTGTTGGCTGAATGAGCCCTCTCTCACCCAGGGAGGGTATACGCCTCTCTGAGGGTATCATGTGCTGGGATTTGTATTTATTTTACCTTTATTTAACCAGGTAGGCTAGTTGAGAACAAGTTCTCATTTACAACTGCGACCTGGCCAAGATAAAGCAACAGGGGGTAACAGCAGGGTAAGAGAGGGGCACGGTCAGCATCATAGCTAGACCCAGCGGCAGATGGCCCAGTTTGATACTGAGAGAGTTGTTGGTCAGATCCGAAAGGCCAGTGAACTAGGACACTGCAGTGGAGCCTCAGACAGATATGATAACCACTGGCTCCATCTTGCTGTTGCTAAATCAGAAGAGCGTTTTAAACCATATGCAGAGGGCAGATACCACACGCACACACAAACTAAAAACAAATTAAAAAAATCGTACACACACCCCACCACCAAAAGCCATTATAAAAACTAAATTGAAATCGTACAGATCAGGGCAGCAGTGAACAGATCAGGGCAGCAGTGAACAGATCAGGGCAGCAGTGAACAGATCAGGGCAGCAGTGAACAGATCAGGGCAGCAGTGAACAGATCAGGGCAGCAGTGAACAGATCAGGGCAGCAGCATAAGAGTTATAGCGCCATTCCAGAGCATCTTAACAACACAATACAGCTCCTTGACAAACTGCAGAGGCTGGCAGTGGCAGGACTAGGAGAGGGAGGGCTGGGAGGCAGTGGCAGGACTAGGAGGCAGAGGCAGGACTAGGAGAGGGAGGGCTGGCTGGCAGTGGCAGGACTAGTAGAGGGAGGGCTGGGAGGCAGTGGCAGGACTAGGAGAGGGAGGGCTGGGAGGCAGTGGCAGGACTAGGGGAGGGAGGGCTGGGAGGCAGTGGCAGGACTAGGAGAGGGAGGGCTGGGAGGCAGTGGCAGGACTAGGAGAGGGAGGGCTGGCTGGCAGTGGCAGGACTAGTAGAGGGAGTGCTGGCAGGCAGTGGCAGGACTAGGAGAGAGAGGGCTGGGAGGCAGTGGCAGGACTAGGAGAGAGAGGGCTAGGAGGCAGTGGCAGGACTGGCTGGCAGTGGCAGGATTAGGAGAGAGAGGGCTGGGAGGCAGTGGCAGGACTAGGAGAGGGAGGGCTGGGAGGCAGTGGCAGGACTAGGAGAGGGAGGGCTGGGAGGCAGTGGCAGGACTAGGAGAGAGAGGGCTGGGAGGCAGTGGCAGGACTAGGAGAGGGAGGGCTGGGAGGCAGTGGCAGGACTAGGAGAGGGAGGGCTGGGAGGCAGTGGCAGGACTAGGAGAGGGAGGGCTGGGAGGCAGTGGCAGGACTAGGAGAGGGAGGGCTGGGAGGCAGTGACAGGACTAGGAGAGGGAGGGCTGGGAGGCAGTGGCAGGACTAGGAGAGGGAGGGCTGGGAGGCAGTGGCAGGACTAGGGGAGGGAGGGCTGGGAGGCAGTGGCAGGACTAGGAGAGGGAGGGCTGGGAGGCAGTGGCAGGACTAGGAGAGGGAGGGCTGGGAGGCAGTGGCAGGACTAGGAGAGGGAGGGCTGGGAGGCAGTGGCAGGACTAGGAGAGGGAGGGCTGGGAGGCAGTGGCAGGACTAGGAGAGAGAGGGCTGGGAGGCAGTGGCAGGACTAGGAGAGGGAGGGCTGGGAGGCAGTGGCAGGACTAGGAGAGGGAGGGCTGGCTGGCAGTGGCAGGACTAGTAGAGGGAGTGCTGGGAGGCAGTGGCAGGACTAGGAGAGAGAGGGCTGGCTGGTAGTGGCAGGACTAGGAGAGAGAGGGCTGGGAGGCAGTGGCAGGACTAGGAGAGAGAGGGCTAGGAGGCAGTGGCAGGACTGGCTGGCAGTGGCAGGATTAGGAGAGAGAGGGCTGGGAGGCAGTGGCAGGACTAGGAGAGGGAGGGCTGGGAGGCAGTGGCAGGACTAGGAGAGGGAGGGCTGGGAGGCAGTGGCAGGACTCTTAGAGGGGGGGCTGGGAGGCTGGCAGTGGCAGGACTAGGAGAGGGGGGGCTGGGAGGCTGGCAGTGGCAGGACTAGGAGAGGGGGGGGGCTGGGAGGCTGGCAGTGGCAGGACTAGGAGAGGGGGGGGCTGGGAGGCTGGCAGTGGCAGGACTAGGAGAGGGGGGGGCTGGGAGGCTGGCAGTGGCAGGACTAGGAGAGGGGGGGGCTGGGAGGCTGGCAGTGGCAGGACTAGGAGAGGGGGGGGCTGGGAGGCTGGCAGTGGCAGGACTAGGAGAGGGGGGGCTGGGAGGCTGGCAGTGGCAGGACTAGGAGAGGGGGGGCTGGGAGGCTGGCAGTGGCAGGACTGGGAGAGGGAGGGCTGGGAGGCTTGCAGTGACTAGGAGTGGCAGGAATAGGAGAGGCAGGAATAGGAGAGGGAGGCAGGGAAGGCTGGGAGACTGACAGCACAAGAGGACAGGGCTGGGAGGCTGACAGCACAAGAGGACAGGGCTAGGAGGACAGGGCTGGGAGGCTGACAGTACTAGAGGACAGGGCTGGGAGGCTGACAGTACTAGAGGACAGGGCTGGGAGGCTGACAGTACTAGAGGACAGGGCTGGGAGGCTGACAGTACTAGAGGACAGGGCTGGGAGGCTGACAGTACTAGAGGACAGGGCTGGGAGGCTGACAGTACTAGAGGACAGGGCTGGGAGGCTGACAGTACTAGAGGACAGGGCTGGGAGGCTGACAGTACTAGAGGACAGGGCTGGGAGGCTGACAGTACTAGAGGACAGGGCTGGGAGGCTGACAGTACAAGAGGACAGAGGGGAGGACAGGGCTGGGAGGCTGACAGTACTAGAGGTCTGAGGGGAGGGTTTGTTTACAACCCCCCCCCCCCCCCCCTCCACATCATCTGTACTATCCATCTTATTGACAGGACCCATCGCCACAGAATACCTCTGAAGTTTACATCAAGGGTCCATATCAGGACTAACTTCCTCTCAGGATAAACACTGCTATTTACTCCTTCTGGGGTTCGGGATGACAGAGTGTGTCATCTCAGAGAGAATCTTAAACCACTAAGACAGACATTCTGGGAACTGAAAGGTCCTCTAAAAAGGATCTCATAAATCAACCACCTTTTAAATCATACTGTACTAGACCTTTGATCCCTACAGCAGGCCTTAGATGATGTGAACTATTTTGCTACGTCTGGTCACTGATAGCAACCCCTTACTCGGTTCTGTTTAATGAGTGTAGAAAGGTTGTTCAAGAGTGTAAATGGTTAGTAAATGTTTTAGTGATAATGGCTGTGTGAACTATTGAGACGGATGGTCTGTTTCAGATGGGATGTGAGAGAGGGGTTGTGGGGGGGGGGGGGGGGGGGGGGACAGAGCGGGAGAGAGTTGGGAAGAGAGAAGCAAGAAAGACCGACAGAATGAGAAAAAAAATATTAATTAGTGCAGTGATGTAATCAGTAACCCTACCTTGTTGAACAGTCCTGTGGGTTTCTCAGAGACGATACTCTTCCAGACCCCCCGTGGTCCTCTCCACTTCCTCACGCTGTCCAACGAGCCCTGGTTCAGTTCCACACAGAACTGCAACACAATAGAGGGGTACGTTTTATTACACAACACCGGATTGGACAGTAGACCATAGAAATAGTGTACTAGTCATTCTACATTCTCATCACTCCATTTCAATGAAGTGGGCATTGCAATGGATGTAGGATGTGTATGACTACACAGAGCAGGACATCACATATCACACCTACAGTCAACACTATTTTTGTCTCTGTTTATTTATCCTCTACGATCTGTTCTTAAAATAGCCACAGAAGATATTTAAAATACATACAATTAAATGAGCACTGTTTTAGTATGAAGTGAAAGATATAACTGAAATGTCTCAAATGATACAATTTGAAATTATCTCCAGCAGTACCGTATTCTACAGGAAAGAGACTCAGGAAAAGGAAGTGACCAAATGTATTTCAGGGTGCACCAGACACCAGTAGTGTTGTAACGTGTGAAAGGTCACTGAAGTTTGGCAATGATGGAATGGGAGAAAGAATGCAAGGAAGACTTTCTCTTCCTGGCTGACCTGCTACTAGGTCTACTATAAGTCCCAGAGGGAGAGCTTTCCTATGGGGCACCAGGAAAGCAGAGGGTCTTTAACAGTGTGACTATCATCAATAAATACCCCATCATCCTCTCCTGTCGGCCCCATTAATGTCAAGAACCAACTTAGGCTGACACAGCGCCAAGCAGCTCACCATAAATGATGCTAATAACAAAGTTTCAAAATGGCAGCCGGAAGAAAACAAGCAGGATTTACTATCGTCCTTATGCCTGGATCCGACAGAAGTGGAGGGAGATATGAGGATGGATGGAAGGCAGCTCTACCCAGGAACAATAAACACACAGCCATAACTCAACCAGGGATGAACCAAGATGTGGGTAGAGAGGAGGCCTTGGCACAGGTCCCGAGACCTGCGAATGTAATCATCTAGCACAGGTATTCCCAAACTGGGGTACGCAATGCCGTCAGGGCTACGCAAAATAAAATTCATTTTTTTTACCCTTCACATTTTCAAACAGTAACTGTTACATTTATATTTTCCAAAGGGGCTATACATTTGGGTGAGGTATTTTTCTCGCCTGAGTATCCTCGTTTCACTGCCAAAAATACAATTGAACCATCTGGTGTTCAGCGAAATAACAACACAATGTCAAATACAGGTAGCCTAGTCAAATAATTAACATCCAATCACATTAACCGTTACTCTCTCGCCGGAAACCTTCACTCTTGCGCAGACATTTAGAAACATGACAATTAGAAAAATAGTAAGACATGTATAAAAGCAACAGATACCATTAATAAGGGGCTAAAAGCGTCTTATATGGTGAGCTACAGACTGGCTAGGACAGGCAAGCCCCATACTATTGTGGAGGACTTAATTCTTCCTGCTGCCGAGGATATGGCTGGGACAATGCTGGGGGAAAAGGACCAAAAACTATACAGACAATGTCTTCATCCAACACTGTTTCACAACGCATCAGTGACATGGCAGGAGGTGTTTTGAAACAATTACTGCTTCGCATACAAGCCAGTGAATTAAATGCGTTACAGCTGGATGAGTCAACAGACGTGGCGGGCCTTGCACAGCTCCTGGTATATGTCCGTTACGTTTATGGGGGGGTCAATTAAGGAAGACATCCTCTTCTGGAAACCAGGACAACACGAGAGGATATTTTCAAAATACTGGACAGCTTTGTGACATCAAATGGACTTGTGGTCAAGATGTGTTGGTATCAGTACTGATGCCGCAAAAGCCATGACAGGGAGACATAGTGGAGTGGTAACGCGCGTGCAAGCAGTTACTCCCGACGCCACTTGGGTACACTGCAGCTTCCACCGAGAGGCTCTTGATGCCAAGAGAATGTCTGACAGCTTGAAAGACGTTTTGGAAACTACAGAGAAAATGGTTAACTTTGTTAAAGCAAGGCCCCTGAACTTGTGTATTTTCTGCATTATGCAATGATACAGGCAGCGACCATTTAATGCTTTTACAATATACAGAAGTGTGCTGGTTATCAAGGAGCAAAGTATTGACCCGTTTCTTTGAACTGAGAGACGAGCTTACAGTTCTTTAGTCACCATAATTTCCCCTGGTCTGACCGCTTGCATGATACCGAGTTTCTCTCACTAAAGTTTTCTCCATGCCTGAATGATCTGAATCTAGGATTACAGGGACTCTCTGCAACTATATTCAATGTGCGGGACAAAATTGAGGCTAAGAAGTTGGAGCTCTTCTCTGTTGCATTAACAAGGACAACACACAGGTCTTTCCATCATTGTATGATTTTTTGTGTGCAAATAAACTCAAGTTTACGGACAATGTCAAATGTGATATAGAGAAGCACCTGAGTGAGTTGGGTGTGCAATTACGCAGGTACTTTCCTGAAACGGATGACACAAACAACTGGATTCGTTATCCTTTTCATGCCCTGCCTCCAGTCCACTTACCGATATCTGAACAAGAGAGCCTCATCGAAATTGCAATAAGTGGTTCTGTGAACATTTTATTTAAATCAAAAGCCACTGCCAGATTTCTGGATTGGGCTGCACTCAGAGTTTCTTGCCTTGGCAAATCGAGCTGTTAAGACACGGATGCCCTTTGCAACCACGTACCTACATGAGAGTGGATTCTCTGCCCTCACTAGCATGAAAACTAAATAAAGGCACAGACTGTGTGGAAAATTATTTAAGACTGAGACTCTCTCCAATAGAACCCTCATTGCAGCGTTATGTGGAGCCTTTCAAGCACACCCTTTTCATTAACCTGTGGCGAATTATTCATAATTTGATGAACAAATAAGGTTTTATATGGAAGATGGCTAAATACACTGCTCAAAAAATAAAGGGAACACTTAAACAACACAATGTAACCCCAAGTCAATCACACTTCTGTGAAATCAAACTGTCCACTTAGAAAGCAACACTGATTGAAAATAAATTTCACATGCTGTTGTGCAAATGGAATAGACAACAGGTGGAAATTATAGGCAATTAGCAAGACACCCCCAATAAAGGAGTGGTTCTGCAGGTGGGGACCACAGACCACTTCTCAGTTCCTATGCTTCCTGGCTGATGTTTTGGTCACTTTTGAATGCTGGCGGTGCTTTCACTCTAGTGGTAGCATGAGACGGAGTAAACAACCCACACAAGTGGCTCAGGTAGTGCAGCTCATCCAGGATGGCACATCAATGCGAGCTGTGGCAAGAAGGTTTGCTGTGTCTGTCAGCGTAGTGTCCAGAGCATGGAGGCACTACCAGGAGACAGGCCAGTACATCAGGAGACGTGGAGGAGGCCGTAGGAGGGCAACAACCCAGCAGCAGGACCGCTACCGCCGCCTTTGTGCAAGGAGGAGCAGGAGAAGCACTGCCAGAGCCCTCCAGCAGGCCACAAATGTGCATGTGTCTGCTCAAACGGTCAGAAACAGACTCCATGAGGGTGGTATGAGGGCCCGACGTCCACAGGTGGGGGTTGAGCTTACAGCCCAACACCGTGCAGGACGTTTGGCATTTGCCAGAGAACACCAAGATTGGCAAATTCACCACTGGCGCCCTGTGCTCTTCACAGATGAAAGCAGGTTCACACTGAGCACATGTGACAGACATGACAGAGTCTGGAGACGCCGTGGAGAACATTCTGCTGCCTGCAACATCCTCCAGCATGACCGGTTTGGCGGTGGGTCAGTCATGGTGTGGGGTGGCATTTCTTTGGGGGGCCGCACAGCCCTCCATGTGCTAGCCAGAGGTAGCCTGACTGCCATTAGGTACCGAGATGAGATCCTCAGACCCCTTGTGAGACCATATGCTGGTGCGGTTGGCCCTGGGTTCCTCCTAATGCAAGACAATGCTGGACCTCATGTGGCTGGAGTGTGTCAGCAGTTCCTGCAAGAGGAAGGCATTGATGCTATGGGTTGGCCCGCCCGTTCCCCAGACCTGAATCCAATTGAGCACATCTGGGACATCATGTCTCGCGCCATCCACCAACGCCACGTTGCACCACAGACTGTCCAGGAGTTGGCGGATGCTTTAGTCCAGGTCTGGGAGGAGATCCCTCAGGAGACCATCCGCCACCTCATCAGGAGCATGCCCAGGCGTTGTAGGGAGGTCATACAGGCACGTGGAGGCCACACACACTACTGAGCCTCATTTTGACTTGTTTTAAGGACATTACATCAAAGTTGGATCAGCCTGTAGTGTGGTTTTCCACTTTAATTTTGAGTGTGACTCCAAATCCAGACCTCCATGGGTTGATAAATTGGATTTCCATTGATTCTTTTTGTGTGATTTTGTTGTCAGCACATTCAGCTATGTAAAGAAAAAAGTATTTAACAAGATTATTTCTTTCATTCAGATCTAGGATGTGTTGTTTAAGTGTTCCCTTTATTTTTTTGAGCAGTATATATATATAGAAAAATTATTTATTATTATTTGTGCCCTGGTCCTATAAGAGCTCTTTGTCACTTACCACGAGCCGGGTTGTGAGAAAAACTCACTTATTCTTATGTTTAATAAATGTATCGTATAGTGTGTATGTGTGAGGCAGGCTTACAATGATGGCAAAAAACAACATTTGAGAGTGCGCTGTCCCTGGTGCTAGAGGGGGTACGCAGCTGGAGGTTGAATGTTTGAAGGGGTACGGGACCATAAAAAGTTTGGGAACCACTGATCTAGCACGGTGGGCAACTTTGATGGGGTGGGGGCCACAAAAAGAAAAATCGGAACTGCGGGTGGCAGTTGCGCCGCCAAACCCCACCCTGTAGAAAATTCCTTTTACTTTTTAGAGTTCATTTTGTGTAATTCTACACATTTTACCACAGGGTGTCAGATTTTTGTTGTTGTTTTAAAGCAACTTCCCTCCAATTCTACACATTTTTCCGTAGGGCGGAGAGAAATGTTTGCAGTTGTTAATATGACATCTTAGTCACACTGACAAAACATTTTTTTTTAAATATGGGGGCCCCCCTTGGCAGTTATTCGTCCGTGAATACTACAAGTTTAGATAGACTAATTTACCAATCTAAAAATATTTAGCTGACATGGGCTAACTGACTGACTATCAGTGACTGACATAGGAGAAAAACTGTTAATCCACAATCAAATTTCAAAATTGCACCCATTGTAACTCGCAACATTGAGACTGACTGAGCCCCCCCCCCCCCCCCCGCGGTTGATCCGAGGGCCTTGATCAATACTGTGGACAGGGGGCCATAAAACACTGTACCTGGTCACCATGGAGACATTGGATGTTTTAGCAGCTGTGAGTGCTTTATTCCAGATAGTTACTTGTTGTCATGGAAATAAGGAAGCATAGCAAATCCACACGACTACCACGTTTCACTACTGTTACACAATAGATAAATACAGTACTAGTCTGAGGGAAAGAAAACAAAAGGAAATGTGTGGGAGTGTGAAACGGGAAGATAGACAGCAATATTGTGGGGGTGTGTTCGTAAGGGTGAAAATTGTAAATAGTGTGTGTTGTGATGTAGCCAACTGACTAGATGATGGTTACCTCCATGTTACTCTACTACTGCTTGTTGTTTGGTTAGCCCAGGGTTAACAAGTGCTTGTGTGAAACAAGGGTAAGCCACCTTGGTCAGATTTAACCTAGGTTTAATGAAGACTGGGCTAAGAAAATGTGTATGTGAAAGTCCCTGTCAGTCAGCCTCAGCCCTAATGTAACTCAGGTTGACACAGTCAAGTTCTTTTGAACCTTACACTAGCAAATCCTGGTAAACAACTAGAAGAACACCAAGAGTAATCTTTTAGGGGAAAAGATGAATCATTGCTCAGTAATTCACCATAAACCACAGAAGGTTCCTTAACTAGCACTCTGGGAGGAGGACACAAGGGAGTTGTCAACCGTGATGGCGAGATCATGGAACGGGCAGTCCTCCCGGGGAAGGACTGCCCGTTCCATGATCTCGCCATCACGGTTGACAACTCCCTTGTGTCCTCCTCCCAGAGTGCTAAGAGCCTTGGCGTGACCCTGGACAACACCCTGTCGTTCTCCACCAACATCAAGGCGGTGACCCGATCCTGTAGGTTCATGCTCTACAACATTCGCAGAGTACGACCCTGCCTCACACAGGAAGCGGCGCAGGTCCTAATCCAGGCACTTGTCATCTCCCGTCTGGATTACTGCAACTCGCTGTTGGCTGGGCTCCCTGCCTGTGCCATTAAACCCCTACAACTCATCCAGAACGCCGCAGCCCGTCTGGTGTTCAACCTTCCCAAGTTCTCTCACGTCACCCCGCTCCTCCGCTCTCTCCACTGGCTTCCAGTCGAAGCTCGCATCCGCTACAAGACCATGGTGCTTGCCTACGGAGCTGTGAGGGGAACGGCACCTCCGTACCTTCAGGCTCTGATCAGGCCCTACACCCAAACAAGGGCACTCCGTTCATCCACCTCTGGCCTGCTCGCCTCCCTACCTCTGAGGAAGCACAGTTCCCGCTCAGCCCAGTCAAAACTGTTCGCTGCTCTGGCACCCCAATGGTGGAACAAGCTCCCTCACGACGCCAGGACAGCGGAGTCAATCACCACCTTCCGGAGACACCTGAAACCCCACCTCTTCAAGGAATACCTGGGATAGGATAAAGTAATCCTTCTAACCCCCCCCTTAAAAGATTTAGATGCACTATTGTAAAGTGGTTGTTCCACTGGATATTATAGGTGAATGCACCAATTTGTAAGTCGCTCTGGATAAGAGCGTCTGCTAAATGACTAAAATGTAAATGTAAAATGTAAAATGTAAACTACAAGACAGAACAAGAAAACAGTGACCACGACTGCTACACATGCTTAGAGTGACTAAACACTGAAAAATGTCAACTGTCAGTAAATATGCCAACTCAAATTGCTGCTTTAGTCATAGTGTCATAGCGTGTGGTGTGTGATGCTGCATCACAGATGGACAACTCATAAGATGTGTTGACCATATTTGCAGAGATTAAAGGTAAACAAATGACAGAAACCAATAGAAAGCCAATCAAATAATGTATTTGTGTTGGGGGCTTGTCCAGTAGTAGTGCCATCACCCCTGGAGGCAGCAGTTCAATCTGCAATTACAGCCTGGAGTCTTCTTGGGTATGATGCTACAAGTTTGGCACACCTGTATTTGGAGAGTTTCTCGCATTCTTCTCTGCAGAGCCTCTCAAGCTCTGTCAGGTTGGATGGGGAGCATCGCTGCACAGCTATTTTCAGGTTTCTCCAGAGATGTTTGATCAGGTTCAAGTCCGGGCTCTTGCTGGGCCACTCAAGGACATTCAGACTTGTCCCGAAGCCACTTCTGCGTTGTCTTGGCTGTGTACTTAGGGTTGTTGTCCTGTTGTAAAGTGAATCGTTGCCCCAGTCTGAGGTCCTGCGAGCTCTGGAGCAGTTTTTCATCATCTCTCTGTACTTTGCTCCGTTCATCTTTCCCTCGATCCTGACTAGTGTCATGACGTTGGCCTGTTGGGGAGGTTTATGACCCCCATAAATACCTTTCCCCTTTTTCCTCTCTCTACTCTACTTATGTGACTATTGAAAATCCCTTTGTTAACATAGAGTCTGGTAACATCAAAAGGTGGGAAACAACCATATTTCGGTAATCCAACCAGTTGAAAATATGCATTGGTACTTAATGAATATGATGTCAGTTCAGTTGGTGTCTGAGACATTATTACTGATGACAGGACGACAAACTGCATCTTGGAAAGTCTACACATTATAGTTATCAGATTCACATGGAATTGTTGCACAATTTAAATGTTTAAATATGAAACTATTTGTGGAAAGATTAAATGTAATTTTAGCTTCTAAAAGGAGAGAATTGGTTGTCATAGAGTAAACTCTGCTCACTCAGAGGCCCCGCCCAAGTAAACAGACATTGCTTGTAGACTATGAAACACGTCCTTCTCTTCACCACTATATAAACCCGTTGACGAAAATCTAACTTCCTGTTCCGAGGTCGTGAGGACGACGGTCTTACGTTAAATGGGCTCAGATAATAACCTAACTAAATTATCATCGTGTTCAATGTGAAGGTGATGATCGACACGCTGAAATGATGAATTTCGACTATACCATCCAGAATATAGCACAAGCTTAAAAGTATGGCAACTTGGTATGAAACGTTGAACTCTTACTCACTCCAGAAGTGACACCTCCTAGCCGTTGAGTTAGCAGCAGCCGCTGTAAACGTGGGCTAGGAAAGGACGGACGATGTATCCAGTCTAACAAACAACGATACTACAACGTATCCAGTTTACCACCAGAGACATTCTTCAGAGCACAAGAGATCCATGTTGGACAACCCGGGCCTTCTATCTACGACCAATGTACCGAAGCACAGCTCAGAGTAAATATTTATTGCATTTTCCTTTTTCAAATGGGCAGTTATTTAGAATGCATAAGATACTGTATTTACAATAGCATAGCTGCCTACGGCCCAATAGAGACACTCAAACCCAACACCCTCTTTGTAACCAGCCATCATATCTGTTCCGTCCGCTAGGGACGTTTTCCTTTATGACATCATTTGTAATCCATGTATGATCCATTCTGTGTAGATGTAATTCTGTGTGATTATTTAGGTATTTAGTAAATAAATAATTAAACCAAATTTTGTATTGCTGATTCAACTTGTTAGCCAGGGTTCGTGAAGATAACCAAGAATTTACAACTTTCAGATGAGACTGAATAAGGCGAGGATTAAATATTGACTGCTACGATGTAAAAGATTACTAGGTCTTTAAGGGTTTATTCGGAAGATAACAGCTCTATAAACATTATTTTGTGGTGCCCCGACTTTGTAGTTAATTACATTTACCTGATTAGCTTAAATCAGGTAATATTAATTACAGAGAAATTATTTTAGAGAATAGCATGTCATATCACTTAATCTGGCATAGCCAAAGACACGACACTAGTCTCCCAGTCCCTGCCACTGAAAAACATCCCCACAGCATGATACTACCACCACCATGCTTCACCGTAGGGATGGTGCCAGGTTTCCTCCAGACGTGACACTTGGCATTCAGGCCAAAGAGTTCAATCATCAGACCAGAGAATCTTGTTTCTCATGGTTCATGAGTCCTTTAGGTGTCTAACTCCAAGCGGGCTGTCATGTGCCTTTTACTGAAGAGTGGCTTCCTTCTGGCCACTCTACCATAAAGACCTGATTGGTGGAGTGCTGCAGAGATGGAAGAACCTTCCAGAAGGTCAACCATCTCCACAGAGGAACTCTGGAGCTCTGTCAGAGTGACCATTGGGTTCTTGGTCACCTCCCTGACCAAGGCCCTTCTCCCCTGATTGGTCAGTCTTGGTGGTTCCAAATTACTTCCATTTAAAAATGGAGGCCACTGTGTTCTTGGGGACCTTCAATGCTGCAGATATTTTTTGGTACTCTTCCCCAGATCTGTGCCTCGACTCAATCCTGTCTCGGAGCTCTACGGACAATTCCTTTGACTTCATGGCTTGGTTTTTGCTCTGACATGCACTGTCAACTGTGAGACCTTATATAGACAGGTGTGTGCCTTTCCAAATCATGAACAATAATTTCAATTTATCACAGCTGGACTCCAATCAAGTTGTAGAAACATCAAACATGATCAACTGAAACCAGATGCACCTGAGCTCAATTTTGAGTCTCATAGAAAAAGGTTCTGAATATTTATGTAAATAAACTATCCGTTTTTTATTTGTAATAAATTTACAAGAAAATCTAAAAACATGTTTTCGCTTTCTCATTACGGGGTATTACATGTAGATAGATTATCCATTTAAGAATGAGGTTGTAACGTAACAAAATGCAGAAAAAGTCAAGAGGTATGAATACTATCTGAATGCACTGTATGCATCTACAGTTCGATCTTGTTTTGTCTGATTATAGGGGGAACTCTAAACTGGATGTTATGAAACCATTATGGCCTATTTATTGCCTTACCTCCCTAATCTTACTACATTTGCACACACTGTATATAGACCTTTCTATTGTGTTATTGACTGTATGTTTGTTTATTCCATGTGTAACTCTGTGTTGTTGTATGTGTCACACTGCTGAGCTTTATCTTGGCCAGGTCGCAGTTATAAATGAGAACTTGTTCTCAACTAGCCTACCTGGTTAAATAAAGGTGAAAAAACAAAAAAGTAATTTCAGTTTGGAATTTTACCTAACATTCAATTTGTGGAATTTCATTGGAGAGTTAAAGAATCCCTGCAGGGAGTTGATGAATTAGTTGGGGAATAAGACAAGGAGGACAGATGTGATGTTAGAGCAGCGACAGAGTCTCTGACAGCTTGCGTAGCCTTTGGGTTTGGACATAGTGTGAATTCAGAACCGTTCACACTTCGTGACTCACTGACTGCCTGCACTGCAGAGATAAGAGGGAGGGAGTGAACATTTTATCTGTGGAAGACGAGTGGAAAGAGGAATCGATGGATAATTTCTCTTCATAGAGCAAACCTCCTTCCCTCCGCCTATATTTTCCTCTCAGCTCCTTTCCCTCATCTCTCTTTAGAGAGGACCTTTCTCTATGTAACTCTCTCTGTGAGACAGCAGCTCTGCCGACCTAGTTCTCTCTCCAGGAGTACATCACATGCGGTCTCTCTCTCCCTCGGTGTAAACTATGTTCTATTTTAAGGCAAACATTTAGTGTGTGAACTGTGAAGCCACTCTCCTGTGCTTTCACCGCTATAAATAAGTCAGTAGTTGCTACGGTAGGTGTGGAGAAAGGGAGAGGGTCTTCTTTACGAGTGCGAGGAGATAGAGGTGGGGGACACTGCCCTGGTATGCTGCTGTATACCGCTAGAATATCTGCTTCTCCATTACTGGATGTTATGTAATGTTGCCAACCCATTAGAGGCCCTCTATGCACATCTGTGGTCTACTTTGGTATCGAGGTCAGGAGAATGTAGCTGTGGACAGAATCAGAGAAGGTCATATCTAGGGGCTGATGTTTGGTGAATATGCACTCAGTTAAATGGATAGACGTATAGATAACAGATCAGATCTAGTCTGAAGATCATTTGTGTGTTTACAAGTAAATGTTGGCCAGTGTCTAGATGATATTGGTGTTTATATCAGTGCTGGAGCAGACTTTTAGTAACAGCTGTGTGAGTGTGAGAGAGGGAGAAAGAGAATTACGCTTAATTGAGAAAGAACAGAAGGTTAAATGGGTGAGAGAGACAGCAATCGAGGGAGGATCGCTACATGTTTTTACTGTCAAGAGCATCTCATAATTATCACGAACATAAAGATGATCTGTACTGGTGGACTAATAGGTACACAGAGCTTTGCTCCCCAAATCAATAAGAAATGCTATTTTATCTAGTAGGTGAAGTAAGGGATTGCTACACTGTACCTTGTCAAGGGCCTCCTGATCTACCAGGTCTTGGACTGCCAGTAACTTGATGCTGGAGAGAGAAAATGGGACAGAAAGATGGTGTAAGACACATGGATGCATCAATAAAACAGTGGTGATTTAATCTCTGTTATCCAAGATGACTTTTGTGTTATTATTAGCCATATTATAGGGTAGCACACACACACACACACACACACACACACACACACACGTTCTGGTAATAGAGAGAGGCCAATGCATTATTTACACAACAACCACAAAAGTTATGAGTAAACACAGAGGGCCTCCGTCCACATCCAGGATGCTCCCGTCTCTACAACACATAACATGACTCATAACATGAGTCTTTTCCCCTGAAGCACCATGTGATTAGCTTCAATGGCTGCGTCTGAAATGGCACACTATTCCTTACATAGTGCACTATACACAGCGGCTCTGATCTAAAGTAGTGCACTATGGAATAGGGTGCCATTTCGGATGCATGCAAATCATTTATTATGCAGAGAATAGCAGAGGGTGGAGAGGAGACTGAACTACGGGTGGCAGGTAGCCTAGTGGTTAAGAGCATTGGGCCAGTAACTGAAAGGTTGCTGGTTCGAATCCCTGAGCTGACTAGGTGAAAAATCTGTCTGTGCCCTTGAGCAATTACAAAAATAAAAATGACAAGCCCAGGAGATGTTATATACAAACACATTGGTGCAGAGATAGCATGGAACCTACTTTATCTCGTAAACATTCATCCATTTACTTTCTAATTGTTTTTCCAGCCCACTAGTAAGCGTAATAAAAAAAGGGCAAAGCACTATTCTCTCCCTCTGTCTAGGCCACTATCTCCTCTCTCTATATCCTGCTGTACACACACTGTTTTCATGTCTCCCTCACTGCTGTCTATTAACTAAATGAGCAAACTGAACATTCCTCATTCGTTCACTGACTCATTCAGACTTGTTTAAAACGAATAGGCCCCAGAGAAACCTCATTTGATAATGGGATTTATAATTGTTTTTATCTTCAACGGAGGGCTTAGACTATGGACTACAGTTGTAACAGAAGAGGTATTTCACAGATGGGATAACACACACACACACACACACACACACACACACACACACACGTTACATTATGTCCATTATGGAAATATTTCACAGCGCCTCCTCACGTTTTACTGCACATCTTCAGGCTCCAATGTCGACCAGGTAGTGTTTTATGGCCCCGTCCACAGTATTGATCAAGGCTGATTAACTTTAATTAGATAATTACATCTACGGCAGTGAAAAATGAGACTCCATTTCTCTGGGCTAAAACATGTAGTCTAGTGTATTTTATGCCTATTGAAGAAGCTCTCTATGTGCTAGGTACTCTCTCACACACACACACACACACACACCTAGTAATCCTAAAAAGAGGCAGCGAAATGAGGTTGCATAGGCAGGGGGGTTTCTATTTGTGAAACGCTGCTGCAGAGGCCACCACAAGCTTAGCTCCACGCCGATCATTAAAAAAAAGAGCCTTTCAACAGATTGCATTCTTTCATAAAGTATTTGTGAAACTGGGCCGGTTACATGGTGGGTTGCTGTGGCCCACATGTACTCCATGAATGGAGACAATATGTTGGGATAACAGTTATGATGTAACACACAATCACGATATGTGGCAAATGTCGGTGACCGTAATAATAACGGCCTTAAATGAGTTGGTTCTGCGTAGTTGTGATAGACTTATGTCATGTGATGCAGCAAAATGTTGAGAAGGCGTTGGCTGAGGGGATGTTTGTCACAACATAATTTGTGGTCCTACAAGATGGTGAGTGGCCAACCACACAGATTCAGTCAGGCTTCACAATGGTGTATTATTCAAGCCCATACCTCCTCCCTCTCCCCTTAGTACGCTGCCCACATTATCCTTTTGCAAGAAGCACCATCCTCAATTAGCATTTTCTGCATCAGGGCAATCAATCAATATGGAGGTCTGAGTTGTGGTCTCTACTTCACCTGGTGCCAGGTCCCATAGGTGCTCACTCCACCTAGCTGCTGCACTGGGCCCTCAATCACTTCACAAGACAGCACCACCCACAGGGCAGTGGACTCCCTTTCTCTACCACCACCCAACAGCCTGGGGAAACGTTTCTCACGTTAGGCCCCTCACCCCGCAGATCCATAACGCTGTGGAATCTGTCATCTTCACCTCTCGACTCCTCAACCTTCACAGTTAGTTCTGGAACCAGGGATCCAGTACATTAATATAAACTCAGCAAAAAAAGAAGAAAAAACGCCCTTTTTCAGGACCCTGTTTTTCAAGATAATTCGCAACAATCCAAATAACTTCACAGATCTCCATTGAAAAGGGTTTAAACACCGTTTCCCATGCTTGTTTAACGAACCATTAACATTTAATGAACATGCACCTGTGGAACGGTCGTTAAGACACTAACAGCTTACAGACGGTAGGCAATTAAGGTCACAGTTATGAAAACTTAGGACACTAAGAGGGGCCTTTCTACGGACTGAAAAACACCAAAAGAAATATGTCCAGGGTCCCTGCTCATCTGTGTGAACGTGCCTTAGGCATGCTGCAAGGAGGCATGAGGACTGCAGATGTGGCCAGGGCAATAAAACAGGGAGACCGGACGGACAGCTGATCGTCCTCGTAGTGGCAGACCACGTGTAACAACACCTGCACAGGATCGGTACATCCGAACATCACACCTGCGGGACAGGTACAGGATGGCAACAACTGCCCGAGTTACACCAGGAACGCACAAGCCCTCCATCAGTGCTCAGACTCTCAGCCTATTGCGGAGAGGCTGGACCGAGGGCTTGTAGGCCTGTTGTAAGGCAGCTCCTCACCAGACATCACCGGCAACAATGTGGCCTATGGGCACAAAGCCACCGTCTCTGGACCAGACAGGACTGGCAAAAAGTGCTCTTCACTGACGAGTCGCAGTTTTGTCTCACAAGGGGTGATGGTCGGATTCGCGTTTATCATCGAAGGAATGAGCGTTACACCGAGGCCTGTACTCTGGAGCGGGATTGATTTGGAGGTGGAGGGTCCATCATGGTCTGGGGCGGTGCGTCACAGCATCATCGGACTGAGCTTGTTGTCATTGCAGGAAATCTCAACGCTGTGTGTTGCAGGGAAGACATCCTCCTCCCTCATGTGGTACCCTTCCTGCAGGCTCATCCTGACATGACCCTCCAGCATGACAATGCCACCAGCCATATTGATATCCTGCAAAACAGGAATGTCAGTGCTCTGCCATGGCCAGCGAAGAGCCCGGATCTCAATCCCATTGAGCACATCTGGGACCTGTTGGATCGGAGGGTGAGGGCTAGGGACATTCCCCCCAGAAACGTCAGGCAACTTGCAGGTGCCTTGGTGGAAGATTGGGGTAACATCTCACAGCAAGAACTGGCAAATCTGGTGCAGTCCATGAGAAGGAGATGCAATGCAGTACGTAATGCAGCTGGTGGCCACACCAGATACTCACTGTTACTTTTGATCCCCCCTTTGTTCAGGGACACATTATTCCATTTTTGTTAGTCACATGTCTGTGGAACTTGTTCAGTTTATGTCTCAGTTGTTGAATCTTATGTTCATACAAATATTTACACGTTAAGTTTGCTGAAAAAAAACAGTTGACAGTGAGAGGACGTTTCTTTTTTTGCTGAGTTTAAATCAGGAGACAGACAGGACAGCTAAGCCTAGACTGATTTTCTAATTCTAGCATACAGCTCAGTCACTGTGGATGTGACTGGAGAAGTGGACTGGAGACCTTGCGACGAGCAGGATTCGTACCCTGCCACTCTCTACTCCCAAACACGTCTCAAACACAGTAGGTTGGCTGTTTTCCAGCAGTTATTATTGAACATTACACAACACTGCTGTTGCATCTGTTCTGACTTTGACCCATTATGCAACGCCGCATCTACTAATATAAGTAGAAGGGAAAAAATAAACGTGTCAACGTTAGCCTCTCGGTCTTCTCTGCTAGGGACGGATGAGGTGGTGGTTCACAGGAGCACCCAGTCCATAAAAAGAGGGAGGGAATGACATGAAGAGCATAAACGAGTGAAGGCAGGGATGACCGACGAGACTAAACTGATAAGAACAGACAGCAGAGAGTCCACCCAGAGATAGTCTCCTATTTCAGTAATATATCGACTGATAGTAAATGGAGACAAATTATTACATATTGTACTATGGACCCATTTGCAAAGGAACACTCCATAACCAGCACTTGAACTTTTTTTAGCTGTATTGGTTGTGGTCTTCAAATGGTTTGATGCTTTTGCTTACCCACCACACTAGAGCTTCCACCCTACCCTAAAACCCTAATTCTTTCATAATAGATTGTGAGAGAGATCTTGACATCTCTGGTCTCCAAACAGGAACTACGCAATCAGAGATAGTGAACACAAACAGGTCTGGAGCCAGAGCTCTCTAGGAGGGTGACAACAGCCGTTCCCTTCCTCTTCTCGAGGTGTGATCACACAATGTGAGGCTACAATAGAAAGCCTCTGGGACTCCACTGCCTCCTTGCACTGACCACGGGTGACCTGGCCACAGCGCACACACGGGGCCTGATGCTAGTGTGACCACGACCTTACAGGAGTGTAATTTACACACACAGTCAAAAGTTTGGACACACCTACTCATTGAAGTGTTTCTTTATTTTTACTATTTTCTACATTGTAGGATAATAGTGAAGACATCAAAACTATGAAATAACACGCATATAGTCATGTAGTAAGTGTTAAATCAAAATAAATTTTACATTTGACATTCTTCAAAGTAACCACCCTTTGCCTTGATGACAGCTTTGCACACTTTGCATTCTCTCACACAGCTTCAGACCCCATGACTTTTTCACATTGTTACGAAACAGCCTTATTCTAAAATTCACACCCTTTACTCAGTCCTTTGTTGAAGTACCTTTAGCAGCAATTACAGCCATGAGTATGATGCTACAAGCTTGGCACACCTGTATTTGTGGAGTTTCCCCAATTCTTCTCTACAGAACCTCTCAAGCTCTGTCAGGTTGTATGGGGAGCGTCGCTGTAGAGCTCTTTTCAAGTCTCTCCAGCGATGTTCAATCGGGTTCATTTCGGGGCTCTGGCTGGGCCACTCAAGGACATTTAGAGACCTGTTCCGAAGCCATTCCTGCGTTGTCTTGGCTGTGTGCTTAGGGTCGTTGTCCTGTTGGAAGGTGAACTTTCACCCCAGTCTGTGGTCCTAAGCACTCTGGGGCAGGTTTTCATCAAGGATCTTTGTACTTCGCACCATTCATCTTTCCCTCGATCCTGACTAGTCTACCAGTCCCTGCCGCTGACAAACATCCCCACAGCATGATGCTGCCACCCCCATGCTTCCCCAGATCTGTACCTCAACACAATCATGTCTCGGAGCTCTATGGACAATTCCTTGGACCTCATGGCTGGGTTTTTGCTCTGATATGCACTGTCAAATGTGGGACCTCATATAGACAGGTGTGTGCTTTTCCAAATCATGTCGAATTAATTGAAATTTACCACAGGTGGACTCCAATCAAGTTGTAGAAACATCAAGGATGATCAACGGAAAGAGGAAGCACCTGAGCTCAATTTCGAGTCTCTTAACAAAGGGTCTGAATACTTATGTAAATAATTTTTTTTTTTTTATTATACATTTGCTAAAATTTCCCCCCCAAAAATGTCACCATGCCATTATGGGGTATTGTGTGTAGATTAAATAAAATGTTTTCCTCTTCAATCAATTTTAGAATAAGGCTGTAACGTAACAAAATATATACAAATAACAGGATAGCGTGTTCAAAGTCCTCCAATCCTCACTCAATTCTCCTCACAGCTCGACAGGATAGGCAGATTAACAAATGCACCCTGTCAACGATTAAGGCAAGCACCAAAAAAAACATTACAAAGAATGAGTAAAGGGCTCTACTGCAATGTACAAACAAGTGAGAGTGTGCACGCGCGCACACACAGAATGAAAAAAAGTTGGAGGGGGCTTGCAGCAAAGGTCATAAAGATCCACACTGCATCAGAGAAGAGGGAGAGCTGAGTCACACTATATACGGCTCAGAGAGAAACTGTAATCCCTCAATGTCATTACAATGGAAAAAAAGAACCACTGTCACGCAGAAACTTAGAATGATTTACTTGGGTAGGAAATCTACTGTAGACGTACGCACACACGCGCACTGAATACACAATGAAGGAAAACAGTCTGTACCTCTCAGATAAGAGTAAATCTGATAACACTGATATAGTTTTGTAACTAAAATTAATGAGCTGCAGCACGAAGGTCACCTTGGAATAATCCTGTCTCAGAGTCTACTGTACTAGATAGTGGTGTATCAGTGTAGCTTGGTTTTTAGGTCAATTGAGAACCAGTGCAATACTGGTTTCAAGGCCGAGTGTACCAGTGTAAACTGTTACAGGAGGGACTGGGAATGATGGCTCCTGTCCTGGTACTGACAGAAGCAGTGTTTTCTGGGCAATGCTTCTCACACACAGTCTGTTGCCACAAACTGCTGCGCTGATGGAATTTTCCACCAGCACCTTCTCCCTCTGGAGCTTGCGCTGAGTGTTTTGAGCACACACACACACACACACACCACACACACACACACACACACACACACACACACCCACACACACATACATACATACATACATTCCTGTCAGCGGCGACCTCCCCAACACCACCGCTCATGACCTCAGCATCAATCCTGTCACACACACACACACACACACACAAAACACACTGACAGGGGTGAGAGAAACGGTGCCTCTCCGATAGCTCCAGATTTCATTGGGATGCACAGAGGGTGTGTACCATTGCAGTAGAGTCCAGCACATAGTCATGCTGTCTGTTTTGACAGGGGGACCTGCTGTTGCGGGTGAGATGTAGATGTGGCCTTCCCTTCATGCACTAGGACAGGGATTAACATGGTAAGTGGCAGGCAGGCAGCGCCAACACCTGCCTTTAACATAAATGATCTAAAAACGCGTAAACTCTGATTTTGTTACAATTTTCACATCTGTTGTAACTTAGACCCTATTTTACATTGGAGGTATTTGTGCTGTGCCCACCAGTGGCTCTTGAATACAGGGTTCTGTGTTTTTTCAAGAATGTATAAAATATAGTTTGACAACACTGTTTGTAATCTTTTAAATGATATCAAACTCAACCATTTATCTTTTGCAGTGATGAAGGCATGGATGTCTCATGGTAGGGTATGCAAAATGGGTCAACTTTGAGGACCTCCATCCTAAATGTTTTGGCATTCAGGTCTTAAAAATCCCTTTCTGACCACTTCTTCCATGGATAAATATGTATGGAAAGAACATAATGCTTCAATATTAGACGCGAGAGAACACAGTTGATCTGTAATACCAGTAATCTGTTCAGAAGTGGAGAAGATCTTGTCCAGAGATTGTGTGGTGATGGGAATCATTGGATGATTACATTACAAGACTGATCGACTGACCTTTGAATAGCTAACTAGATACGCTGATCCGATTTTCCGTTATCAGATCATGTCCATTCAGATGAACACAACACATTGTTTCTGTTATTGGGTTGGTCGAATCGATTTATATCAGAAACACTGTCAGGGTTCTAATGACAAACCTCACTAACCATGAAAATCAGAAGACATTCCAACAGGTATCTAATCCACACCCCTGTCCTGAGTGTGTCAGACATGCCTTGGGGTGGAGGAAGTCGTTTTTTTAAAGGGATGATTGTATAGAAGTTCAGACTGCAGTGAAAGCAGTTGTTCGTTTACCCTCACTGTAAAAACAAGAGTGGATTCCTCAGTGCATCAAGTCAGTTCAGACCCACTTAAACCTTGGAAGTCCTTTTTCACTAACCCTGTAGAGGTTGACCTAGAGGGAGAGAGAGTGTATGTTTAGGGCAGCATGTGGGTTTGTTTTCCCTAGAGCTGTACATCCACGGTTAACCTATGTGGTTTCTCAGTTTTGACTACTTTATGTCCAAATCTCATTTCCACAATAGTTATTGCATAACACTGACAAATATCAAATCCCCAACCACTAGCTCAACAGAAGAAAGAAGTTGCCTCATGACAAAGTGAAAAAATTGCACAAATCAATATCGCAATGCATGGCACTCTACCGATCTTGCAAAACTGACATTACAGCATTTCTGTGGCCTACCGTTCCCTCGCCTACCATTCCCTGACAACATAGTACACAGAGAGGGTATCCCTGGAGTCTGTCAGCAATACAGCTGTTCAACATCTTAGCCAGACTACTTGTTTTTCTTCTAGAGATGAGTCAGCTGTGTGTCAGCAGCTCCATTCTACACATCCTCTATACTGCTGAACTGAATTAACCCCCTGCTAGCCTATAGTAACCTCCCTATCCCTGTCATGTCCCCGCTAGCCTATAGTAACCTCCATATCCCTGTCATGTCCCCGCTAGCCTATAGTAACCTCCATATCCCTGTCATGTCCCCGCTAGCCTATAGTAACCTCCATATCCCTGTCATGTCCCCGCTAGTCTATAGTAACCTCCATATCCCTGTCATGTCCCCGCTAGCCTATAGTAACCTCCATATCCCTGTCATGTCCCCGCTAGCCTATAGTAACCTCCATATCCCTGTCATGTCCCCGCTAGCCTATAGTAACCTCCATATCCCTGTCATGTCCCCGCTAGCCTATAGTAACCTCCATATCCCTGTCATGTCCCTGCTAGCCTATAGTAACCTCCATATCCCTGTCATGTCCCCGCTAGTCTATAGTAACCTCCATATCCCTGTCATGTCCCTGCTAGCCTATAGTAACCTCCATATCCCTGTCATGTCCCCGCTAGCCTATAGTAACCTCCATATCCCTGTCATGTCCCCGCTAGCCTATAGTAACCTCCCTATCCCTGCCATGTCCCCGCTAGCCTATAGTAACCTCCATATCCCTGCCATGTCCCCGCTAGCCTATGGTAACCTCCATATACCTGTTATGTCCCTGCTAGCCTATAGTAACCTCCATATCCCTGTCATGTCCCTGCTAGCCTATAGTAACCTCCATATCCCTGTCAAGTCCCTGCTAGCCTATGGTAACCTCCCTATCCCTGTCATGTCCCTGCTAGCCTATAGTAACCTCCATATCCCTGTCATGTCCCCGCTAGCCTATAGTAACCTCCATATCCCTGTCAAGTCCCTGCTAGCCTATAGTAACCTCCCTATCCCTGTCATGTCCCTGCTAGCCTATAGTAACCTCCATATCCCTGTCATGTCCCTGCTAGCCTATAGTAACCTCCATATCCCTGTCAAGTCCCTGCTAGCCTATGGTAACCTCCCTATCCCTGTCATGTCCCTGCTAGCCTATAGTAACCTCCATATCCCTGTCATGTCCCTGCTAGCCTATAGTAACCTCCATATCCCTGTCATGAGCCCTGCTAGCCTACGGTAATCTCCCTATCCCTGTCATGTCCCTGCTAGCCTATGGTAACCTCCCTATCGTGTCCCTGCTAGCTACTTAGCCTGATGGGGCCACTTCCCTTAGTCTACGTCTGTCTCAGCCAGGGACTGGTAGCAGGAAGACCAACCGCTCAGCTGACTCATTACACAACTCCAAGGGTGTTCCTCTCCTCCAAGGCTGCGTCAGGCCAGGGGCGGTTCTGGACCAGTGCCCCTGTGACAACAATTTTGTGGCCCCCCTAAATGTGGAGTATGAAATAACACATTTTTGCTATCGTTCTTTTTTTACATCCGTTATTAGATAGTGGCAACGATGATGATTCTGAACATGGTCTTTTGCCTGCTAATGCCTGCAATGCAGTGAAGAAAACGATATGACAACAATAACGTCTAATGTAACTGGACCTTCTAACAGTACAACTGGCCCCAGCTTGGCCCCCCCAGTTGAAATGGTCTAGAACTGCCACTGCGTCAGGCGGGTCGGCACTGGTTTACGATTGTCTGTCTAACCTTTGGTTCCGCGTGCTGCAGCACAGAGCAGAGGAGTTCATTGAACTCCAGTGACTCGCTCCCTGTACTAGCTGGAGGCAGGCCAAGACAATCCAGCTCAGCCTGCACTGTGAACTCAAGTATCAGCCCTGCTGCCTGCCTGCAGCCTGTGATCTTTCGCTCCACAGCTCAGCGCTAAGCAAACAGACAACACCCTCTCCAACTCCCCTCACTACACCTCCCTTTCCCCTTCTTTCTTCCCTCGCTCTATTCCCATCCACCTTCTCACCCTCCCTTGCTCCCATTCTCTCCATCTTCCCCCATTTCCCCCCCTCCATCTCCCGCTCCCTTTGTTCCCTCTCCTCTCTGCACGTCGATGTCCCCAGCCAGGACCCCCACCTACAGGCTGACAGAACACAGGAAAAGGGAGGGACAGTCAGGGGAACTATCCTAGCTTTGAAAATAGCTTTCGCTTCCAAACCTGTACAGAGGAAGATGGGGGGGGGGGGGGGGGGGGGGAGTATCTGGGGTCAAAGTACTGTGCTAACGGTGGTCAAAATCATTCTGAAAGGGGTTTGTTTTCTCTGATTGCTGTGCATGTAGGACTTTCAGTTTTGCATTAGTAGGTGTGCATGTGGACATGTATAACTATACTAGTGGGGACCAGAAGAACTCACAAGAAGAGTAAACAAAAACTTGAACAAGTGGGGTCCCCTCAAGGAAAAAGGGTATTTTTAGGCTTAGAGGTTAGGTTTATGGTTAGAGGTTGGGGAAAATAGGATTTTCAATGGGAATCAATTGTGTCCCCAGGAGTTTAGTAAAATAAATTAAGTGTGTGTGTGTGTCAGTGTACTTTTTTTAGACTAGGGTGGGGCAGTATTTAGTGTTCTTTATATTAAGCGACAGACACGAGGGGATCATGTGCATGATGACAGTACTCTCGTGATAGATTGGATTTGGGACTGCATGTAAGATTTGACTCTGGGTGCCGAAATTACCATGACAGATAAGACACGTTCTGACAGTAGCAGATTCAGGGGCAGCCCACTCATTAGGGCGTTAGGGACGGGCCCCCACTTGTGATTGAGCCCATTTTTATATAGAAAGTGTACAAAACATTATGAACATCTTCCTAATACTGAGTTGCACATTCTTGCCCATTCACCCTCTGAATGGTATACATACACAATCAATTAATTCATTGTCTCAAGGTTAAAAAATATTTTTTTTTACCAGTCTCCTCCCCTTCATCTACACCGATTGAAGTGCATTTAACAAGTATCATAGCTTTCACCTGCTCAGTCTATATCATGGAAAGAGCAGGTGTTCTAAATGTTTTGTACACAGTATATATTATATAATTCATGGATTTTGTTTTAAAATGCTCATAAAAGTGCAGTAAATGTGTATATTTTCCTGTTTCAAAAAATATATATTGTTGAAAACATGCTGTTCAGCTACTACTCTGCCCCTCAGGGACTGCCAGCAGCAACAGCTCTGCCTCCATGGGTGCAGAGGCCATGCGAACATTGCTTGGTGGGGTTTTCCAGCTATTTGCTATGATGGGGAACTGCCCCAATGAAACTGCAGGATTTCATAGCATAAATTATAGCAGCACAAAGTAAATGGATGGTCCTGGGGCACTCAGATGTGCATCCGTTCAGTCAAAACGTATGGCTCTGCTCTAGTCTCCTCTTCCCAATGAGTCTCTCATATCAGACGGCTTACTTCCGAATACACCTACTCTATCAGGTACAGATGGCACTAAACAAAAAAGGTAATTGTAATTAACTTGTAAATAAATAAATCATAACAGTTATGGGAGCCTGGGACCAGATAAACCGGACAACTATATCCAACAAGAGTGGAAGGACAGAGGGATACACTATCTAGAACCTTCTCTATCTAGAACGGATCTGGTAGGACACAAACAGCGTTAAAACCGGGTGTGTCACACAACCTGATCATATTAATTAGACAGCAACACTAGTTTTGAGAAACATTGAGAAATAGTTTGGTAGATTGTTTGGGTCAAATTAACCAGTTATCTACCTGGTAGCTTGCTAGTTCTCCCTCATGCCAATTTCAAGACTTTCTAAAACTAATTTCTAACTCGAAAAATATGAAGTTATTTCAGAATGAAAGTTAGCTGGCTAGCGCATGATGCTTTCTGATATGTTAGCTAGCTATCCCCAGTTCGATAAAGTGTTTTCACTTATTGCATCTGCATGCTTGTTGCATTCTCCCTGATGCATGAGCTCGTTCGTTCGTGAGCTGGTAGCTCATTCTATAATAGTATAGTCAAATCTGTTCAAAACAGTGGTCATTTTGTTTTTGACATGCAAAAGTCAAACACGTGTATTTAAGCTGTTGTTCAAATGCACAGATCACTTCATACATTTTCTCAAAAGACACTACCGGTAGATCAAAAACTTGCCATCATATTTCTGTCATGCTGCTTTGTTGACAACTCCAACCACCTTGCGCCCCAGGAATTCAGCCAATCATCGGCCGCCACGACGTTTCTGTCGTAACACCAGGGATAGTTTCAGTCACAAACAGTGTGTCGGTGTGTCCTAACACCACCTGGGGAGAATGTGTTCCCCTTTCACTGAGGAGGGCCAGGAAGAGCTTCTATACTCACTGCTGCATCGCACTTCTCTCTTCTGGGGGTTATATAAGACAACCACCTGAACTAAACACACAGTCTACTGGGGATGTCATACCCACCAGTGGCGGTTCTAGACCATTTCAACTTGGGGGGGGCCTTGCTGGGGCCAGTTGTACTGTTAGAGGGGCCAGTTACATTAGACGTTATTGTTGTCATATCGTTTTCGTCACTGCAATGCAGGCATCAGCAGGCAAAAGACCATGTTCCTAATCATCATCGTTGCCACTGTCTAATAACGGATGTAAAAAAAGAACGATAGCAAAAACTCATTAGA
Organism: Salmo salar; assembly: GCF_965601325.2. Taxonomy (NCBI): domain Eukaryota; kingdom Metazoa; phylum Chordata; class Actinopteri; order Salmoniformes; family Salmonidae; genus Salmo; species Salmo salar. Next base: position 82,448,448 of record NC_138304.1, on the reverse strand, counting down.
TAGCAAAAACGATCTTTGTCGCCATGTGCAGCTGCAAACCGTAGTCTGGCTTTTTTTATGGCGGTTTTGTATCAGTGGCTTTTCCTTGCTGAGCGGTTTTTCATGTCGACATGGGACTCGTTTTACTGTGGATATAGATACTTTTGTACCTGTTTCCTCCAGCATCTTCACAAGGTCCTTTGCTGTTGTTCTGGGATTGATTTGCACTTTTCGGCACCAAAGTACATTCATCTCTAGGAGACAGAACGAGTCTCCTTCCTGAGTGGTATGACGGCTGCGTGGTCCCAAGGTGTTTATACTAGCGTTTGTACAGATGAACATGGTACCTTCAGGCCTTTGGAAATTGCTCCCAAGGATTAACCAGACTTGTGGAGGTCTACAATTTTTTTCCTGAGGTCTTGGCTGACTTCTTTTGATTTTCCCATGATGTCAAGCAAAAGGCACTGAGTTTGAAGGTAGGCCTTGAAATACATCCACAGGTACACCTCCAATTGACTCAAATGATGTCAATTAACCTATCAGAAGCTTCTAAAGCCATGACATCATTTTCTGGAATTTTCCAAGCTGTTTAAAGGCGCAGTCAATTTAGTGCATGTAAACTTCTGACCCACTGGAATTGTGATACAGTGAATTATAAGTGAAATAATCTGTCTGTAAACAATTGTTGGAAAAATTACTTGTGTCATGCACAAAGTGGATGTCCTAACCGACTTGCCAAAACTATAGTTTGTTAACAAGAAATTTGTGGAGTGGTTGAAAAACGAGTTAATGACGCCAACCTAAGTGTATGTAAACTTCCGACTTCAACTGTATATGCCCAACCATCCACGGTGATCAACCACCCTTAAGTAACCATACCAAACATAACCTAATTTGAATGTCTCGGATTTACATTTACCATGTTATGTCTGGTCTATGAAAGCAGGCTGTGTATTGCCCAGGTCCAAACAAAGTTAGGCTGTTCTGAGGGCAAAAGGTGGTACACAACTCAATATTAGGAAGTTGTTCCTAAATATTTTGTACCGTGTAATCTACAATGTATAATAGCCTGTCATTATGTCATTATGTCAGGACAACATATGTCTATAAAAAGGACCGTTTGTAGGTTTCAGATCAATACTTACTCATTTTCAAGCAGTGTCATACACACGACCTCTTTGATGCCAGGGTTGTTGGCTTTTTCACAGGAGCAGTTCTGGAGGTTCCAGGTAGCCACCCTGACCACCGCCTTCCCCTCCCGCATCCCCGAAGGAGGCTCCACGTCGGGCCGCACAGACATGATCCGAGTCGGCCCCCCGGCTGGAAGATCCAGGTCCTCACTCAGGAGACTGAACGATGTGGGGCTCGGATGAGACTTGGTGGTGTATGTCAACCCCCCGTTGGTATTGGTGGAAGGTGTTCTGGAACGCTCCACGTACACTTGAAAGCGGATTTTGTCCAATAGAGACGAGTTTATGTGATTGACCCTCACCAAGTCTTCGATGCTTTTAAACGGACCGTTTTCTAACCTGTATTCTACTATGTTATTCGCTATTTTACCCGTGATGCCACGGATGCTCATGAGCTGCGCTGGTGTGGCGGTATTAATGTTCATACCTGTGCATGACAGGTGGGGTTCGAAGTCTTTACGCAGAGACGACGGCGAGTGTTGGGACGAACTCGTCCTGCTCGAGACGCATATTTCCAGTCTGATGATCTCCAGTTTGCCGGCACCAATTCCGCTCACGAGAGCCAAATCTTCTACTTTTTTAAACCCCGCAATGCAGTCCCGATACTGCACGATATTCTGTGCTACCATACGGTTCACTCCCGGTAGAGTCATCAGCTCCTCCTCGGTGGCCGTGTTGATATTCAACCGCTCCTGGTTCACGAGGATGTGGCTGAAGTTGCACGCTGCGCTAAACTTGCGCTTGCTGTTGCTGAAATCCGTCGGGTCTTTGGGGATCGAGCGGTGGCACCCCAAATTCCCACCCATGGCTGCGGCTCAGTTGGCAGTGCAATTCACAGTGGCTTCGAAGTCTAGAGACCGTGGGTAGACCGGGCAGAGCGGCGAAAGCAGCCGCACCGCAGCAGGCGCGCAACGTGGAAAAGTAGACTACGGTGTGATTGATCGACTATTGCTTAGATACATGCCCTGCATTCAAGACAGTTTTTACTAATTGACAAACATATGACCCGTAGTATGTTATCGTGTGTTTGCTTTTTCGGGATTAAAATAGATAGAACATATGCACAAAACAGCGGTTCCCCTCGCAAGTCCAATTCTTTAGCCGTTTAGCTGTCTCTCACTCCATTTTTGTCATGAAGCTGGTGTTATTTCCTTGCTGAGTATTCAGGTATATTACCCGTCCACACCGGTCAGTTTGCCTAGAGGAACTGTCCAGTGGCGAGTTGATGCTGCAGAATCGTGTTGGGATTAAACGCCAGCTGGTCTCATCGTCACACCAGGGGGGCGTGGCTCTAATCTGACCGACGAATCCGTTTTTTCTGTCCAAGTGTTCTACTCTGAAGATGACTTCAGATCTGATGCAGAGTACATTAAAACACATGCTTAAATCAAAATGGTTACAGTCTAAAGAAAGAACTGTCAAAATGTTATATCTCTATTCAGGCTATCACATATAAAACGTAGCCTAATAGTTTAAACTAGCCTACTTTCACTTGCATAACATTTTTTTTTTTACAAAAGGATTAATCAACTGTGGAGAGGTATAATCCATTGTATGTGTTACAAGGAATATTACTTAAACAACAGGTTCTAAAAAACTTAATCCACATCAAAACCCTAAAATTAGATTTTCGATTAAATCTCCTAATCTGTTGGTCTCTGTTTGACACCTATGAAGGGTTCAGAAGGTTACACAAGTGGGTACACCAGATTTATTTCAATTAAGTAGGCAGCTTTTTTTCACCTTATCCTCTTTTCTATTTTACTAAAGAAGCGCTTAGGAGTATTTCTGTCTGTAATAAAGCCCTTTTGTGGGGCAAAAGTCATTCTGATTGGCTGATCCTAGCTCCCCATTGGGTGGGCCTGGCTCCCAAGTGGGTGGGCCTATGCCCTCCCAGGCCTGATTTGACTGATTTCCTTATATGAACTGTAACTATTTACATTGACGACCCCCCCCCCCCCCATTTGTTTTGTACACTGCTGCTATTTGTTGTTTATTATGTAAATGTAAATGTAAATTATCTATGCATAGTCACTTCACCCCTACCTACATGCACAAATTACCTCAACTAACCTGTAACCCCACACACTGACTCGGTACCGGTACCCCCTGTATATAGCCTCGTTATTGTTATTTTAGTGTGTTACTTTTTATAATTTTTTACTTTAGTTTGTTTGGTAAATATTTTCTTAACTCTTCTTGAACTGCACTGTTGGTTAAGGGCTTGTAAGTAAGCAGTTCAAGGTCTACACTTGTTGTATTCGGCGCATGTGACAAAAAAAGTTTAATTTGAACTAAATCTTTTAAATTGTTGTTCATATTTTTGTTCAATATAATATGTGTAACATCACTTTTTACACACAGCCACTTAATAGCCAATAATAATCAAACGTGTCTCCATGTTGTTCACAGTCACAGAGGCCCCTACATGTTCTCAGTTTTGCATTTCAAATAGTGTTACAACACTTCATTTATTTTCAGTCAAATAAATACACAGATATGCGGGCACTGTGCAAGCAGGGATATCATATACATTGGTATTTCAAAGCTTCATATACCTCACAGCCACCAGGCTCTCTCTCTCTCTCTCTCTCTAAAATGGAAGTAAATAAACTAGGCACCCATTTTGTCCTTCTCCATTCAAATAGAAATCTGCAGACAACAGAACAACCAATGAGAGAGAGGTGCTGAAGATTTCTACATAACATGATGCATTGTGGCCAGTTTCAATGTACAGCCAGGCTAAGTAATACCATTCTGGCTCTCTACATTACAGTTTTTTTCTCCTCTGATTAGCATCTAATTTGCATTTTATATGAGCCAAAATGGGAATATGTTGGATTTCATCTCTAGCGACATAAAGTTGGTGATCGATAAACTGTTGAATTTTATAACACTTTCTGAACTACATGTCTGTAACAGAGCTGTGCAACAGTTTATTTGATTATTTTGTTTTGTCAGAATGGAATCTTAATTAAAAGCAATGTGGACATTATGTTGTGTGGGTTCAGCATAACAAAGCAGTGGACTTCCCTTTTGGAACTGTGCATGCAGGCTTTTGCTCTAGCCCTGCTCTAAATACACCTGATTCATCAAATCTAGGCCACCCCTGCCCAGGAATCTACCTAGCATAAACCAGGAAGCTGTAGACAGGAAGCTATCTGATCGCCATGCAGCCTACACCAGTACAGTACCCCCACCAGTACTAATGGGGAAAGCCATGCTTGCAGTGTTCCCATCACACCTCTTTATATAGCATCAGAGTGTTTCATGAAATGGCTCAAAGTCAGAACACTTCCACATTCACTTCAACACTGCTCTTATTACGCAATACCAAGGTCAGAATCACTGAGAAATCACCAACAGGTAATGTATGTCTGCAGATAATAAAACCACAAAACAAGATGTACCAAAACAGTTTGATAATTTTGGATAATCCAAAACAAAGTAAACACAGTCAGAAATAGCTGAGGAGATTTAGATATCATACGTGATGAACAGACAGATATTGAGGTGTCATCTTTCTCTGCCAGTAACCCTGTGTTCTGTTCCATGCCACTTCTTTGCCAATATTGACTTACTAATCCTCTAGTTGTGGCAGCCAAGGCTCCTGGCCCCACTTGACCTGCAGAGAGAGGGCTGGAGGTTGGTCTACAGAGCATGGAGCTGCAGTGTGACCAGAGGACAACCAACACCTTGTCTTCTTAACCCCTAACCAACTTCTCTCAGTTACTCTGATCATATCACCACTAAAACGTATTTGCCCATGTTGACACAGACACGTATACGAAGTGTCACAGTTGGCAAAACTGGTGCTAGCACTGCCAAGGGAGTGGGTTCAATTCCCACAGGGATCACATACAAAACATGCATGCCCTCACCAACTGTAAGTGGCTTTGGATATAGGTATCTAGACCATGTACAGGTATCTAGAACCCTTTGGAGAACCCTTTTTGGTTCTAAGTAGAACCCTTTTGGTTCCATGCAGAACCTTTTTCACAGAGGGTTCAAGATGGAACCCAAAAGGGTTCTACCTGGAACCCATAAGTGTTCTACCTGGAACCCAAAAGGAACCCTTTTTTCCAAGAATGTACACACTTAAGCTGCATTTACACAGGCAGCACAATTCATGTTATCTTTTTTCATTAATCGGTCTTTAGACCAATCACATCAGATCTTTTTCAGAGTTGATCTGATTGTTGAAATAACCAATTAGTGAAAAAAAGATCAGAATTGGGCTTCTTCTGTAAACGCAGTCAGAGATGCACAAAGACACACAGACACAAACATTGTCTGGTCCAATGACATAATGGGATTCTGGCTAACAAAAGGCCAGTCTCCATGGTGGCAGAGAGCACACGTGGTGAAACGATGCAGACACACAGACAGAATAGAATAGAATCTGGCCCCTGATCCCTTAGTGGGTCCAGAGACTAACGTACTGCTGTGCAACCATACTGCGGCACAACAAGAGAGAGATAAATAGAGAGCGGGTGAGTGTGGCACACCAAGTGAGTGCACTGTGTGTGTTGGCTGGGCTCCCTGCTTGTGCCATCAAACCATTGCAACTTATCCAGAATGCCGCAGTTCACCGGGTGTTTAACCTTCCCAAGTTCTCCCATGTCACCCCGCTCCTCCACACACTCCACTGGCTTCTAGTCGAAGCTTGCATCCACTACAAGACCATGGTGCTTGCCTACGGAGCCAGCAAGCAGGTAGCCTAGCGGTTAAAGCGTTGGATTAGTGACCGAAAGGTTGCAAGATCAAATCCCTGAGCTGACAAGGTAAAAATCTGTCGTTCTGCCCCTGAACAAGGCAGTTAGCCCACTGTTCCTAGGCCGTCATTGTAAATAAGAATTTGTTCTTAACTGACTTGCCTAGTTAAATAAAGGTAAAATAAATAAAAAAGAAGAACCCTTCCTACCTTCAGGCTATGCTCAAACCCTACACCCCAAATGGAGTACTCTGTTCTGCCACCTTTGGTCTCTTGGCCCTCCCACCCTTGAGGGAGGGCAGCTCCCGCTCAGCCTTCAAAGCTTGCCCCTGAAGCTAGCACAGCAGAGTCCCTGCCCATCTTCAGAAAACATCCGAGACCCTACCTCTTCAAAGAGTATCTTAAATAATCCCACAGCACGCCCCCTCGCAAATGTGTGTGTACTGCCTGTGTGTGTGGAACAGCAAGTGTGTGTCGCACAGTGTGTGTTTATGTGTTGCCTTGTCCAAGCCATGGGAACACAGAGAAAAGAGCTTAAACTTGCTGACAGCGCAGCAGCAATTCTTCTCCCTCTGTTGTCTGTCTGCTTGGACCCACTCCAGCACACCACACACAGAGCTCCAAAAAAATCTAAAGGAGGTCATTGTCAAAGGGAGCTATTAAGCAGAACAGACTGTGCAAGCCAAGTCAGGGGACTGCATTTAGCAAGAGCCCCTGTGTTTCACCAGCTATGGAACAGTATTTGGCAAAAAGGAGGTCTCAGGGTGATAGACTAGAGAAAGGCACCGAGTGCTGTGGACAGTGAGGGAGATCGGAGTGTCATACAGTGTTATGTAACAAAGATTGGATCCAGTTTCCCATGGACCGGGCAGCAAGAGACTGCTGATGCCAGTGGTTTAGCATTAGTAACCACTCCACTGAGGCATAGAGCTGAATAGGGCACTGTAATTAGTCAGGGATCCTTATACCTAAGTGGACTGATAGAGACTGTCACGGATCCCCCCGGTACTGCTGCTCATTCTGTTCACCAGTTCCGGAGGTCGACATCACCGGCCTTCTAGGCTGCACTGAACTGTGTCATTACGCACACCTGGTTCTAATTCCTCACTGATTGTATTTGTATAAATGTGCCCTTTGTTTCGCCATTGGTCTGTCGATTATTGTTCCCATGTCCGTTGGTGGTGTGAGTACCTATGCGTTGTCTCAGCCTGTGCTGCGTGTTTTGTGCGTTGTGTGTTACAGGTCCCGTGTCGTTCTACGAGGTTTACCCTCGCTCTTTTGTTTGGGTACATCCCAGTGTTTTGTATACGTGTTTATTTTGGGTGTGTTAAAACCCCAGATTATGTATTTCTGCGCCTATCTCCAAATAATTTATACCAACGTGAAAGAGACGCATACAGTGTCTAGAGAAAGCCCACAACTGAGGCAGGCCCCAAAGTGACAATACACAGGGATGATAGAAAAGCTGAGGAAGATATCTTTTTCAGTTTCTTCATTGCTCCCTAGCAGGTCAATGCAGTATATGTGTGATCAAAATGCACTATGCCGAACTGAAATTTTATGCAATTACTTTGAGTGGAGTAATTGGCTATTATCCTCAGCTCAATATAAATGATTAAAACCTGGTTTGTAGGGACGTTCATTCTGGACTGCATGGTTCCATGGGTGCTGACTGAGCACAGGGCCAGCAGGATGTGAACCTTGACCTTTGTCCAGTTTGACTTGGCTGATGTGGTCAACAGACAGACACCAAGGACCAATGCCAACACAGCTTTCTGTGTCAAAGGGTGTCGGTCAATAGTAGACCCAAATTCTATTGGCAGGCTTTTACTGCTTAACTATTACGATCAGCTAATTCCTAGATCACCATCATATCTTTTACAATAATTCACTTTGGTAACGCTTTACTTGACATCCAGTGTCATAACACGTTATTATGACACGTCATAACTGTATCATAATACAAGCATTTCACTTGGTTTGATTTGATATTTCTACAGCTGACATAACTTGTCATAATATGGTCATAACACTGTCGTGACACATTTATTTATAGTTGTTGTGACATATACATATATTGCATTATTTTATGGCTGGTTTTGACACCTACATAAGACTTTCAAAACCTACCACACAAGGCAAAACATTCCATTACACCATCGCCTACTGTCAACATTATGTTTATGTTATATAACATTTTCTGAAATTGACCATATTAAATTATCCTTGTAATTGCGCACACATTGATGTCAGACATGCAGCTACCTCAATGCTCTGTTTCTGATGACTGGGATGAATGCAGGAGCAGATTTCAGGAGTAGTACAAGACACCCTCTTTTTGACTGATGACTGACATAAGGGCATGTACGTCATAGGTCTGGGTGGCTTATATGATTCTGATGGTCATAATGCTTCTTAAGTGTCATAGTGCATTTTCTGTCCAAGTAAATATGATGAAAAAACAACAGTAAAAAATGTATTACAACAACAAAGGACTTAAGAAACAAACTTTCAAGGAAAGTTCTTGTCAGGGAAAAAAGTCAAGCTAAGTCTTACCAATTATTTGGTCTCAAAATCATCCTAACTGGATGGTTCCGAAGTTTATTTAGATGACCAAGATGATATTTAGATATGAACAAAAGTTATTTTGCATTAACTTTACATTGTTCAATCAGAAAGTAACAGCAAATATACAACAGAATATACTTTACAGAACAGAGTTATAATCATCAGGGGTATCAGTTCACTTTCTTTGCGGCAGACAATATTGGGAGACAGTCCAATGCATGGTCTACATCCCTGTCTCCACGAATGGTCAGTCAATACCACGCTATGTGGGCTGAAACATTGGACCTTTAGACTGGTCTGTTCAGATTGGTCAAGGCACCAATCACCTGGATGACCAGGTAAAACCCTTGACCAATCAGCAAGTAGAAAGGTGAGCAAATATAGCCGGCTGACAGAGGGGCTATGGCGTGATTCTAGAGTGGCTGGGACAGTGTGTGTGAGTTCCACACAGCAGTGGGGAGTCCAAAGGGACCCTTTTTGTTTGAGTAACACGGAAAGAAAAAAGTACAAACAGGTAAAAGTAAACTATACCGTGTTCTTTGGACACTGTGTTAACTAACCTCCAGACGAGCTTCAACGCCATACAACTCTCCTTCCGTGGCCTCCAACTGCTCTTAAATGCAAGTAAAACTAAATGCATGCTCTTCAATCGATCGCTGCCCGCACCTGCCCGCCAGTCCAGCATCACTACTCTGGACAGTTCTGGACAATTATAAATACCTAGGTGTCTGGTTAGACTGTAAACTCTCCTTCCAGACTCACATTAAGCATCTCCAATCCAAAATTAAATCTAGAATCGGCTGCCTATGTCGCAACAAAGCATCCTTCACTCATGCTGCCAAACATACCCTCGTAAAACTGACTATCCTACCGATCCTCGACTTCAGCGATGTCATTTACAAAATAGCCTCCAACACTCTACTCAGCAAATTGGATGCAGTCTATCACAGTGCCATCCGTTTTGTCACCAAAGCCCCATATATTACCCACCACTGCGACCTGTATTCTCTCTTTGGCTGGCCCTCGCTTCATATTCGTCGCCAAACCCACTGGCTCCAGGTCATCTATAAGTCTTTGCTAGGTAAAGCCCCGCCTTATCTCAGCTCACTAGTCACCATAGCAGCACCCACCCGTAGCACGCGCTCCAGCAGGTATATTTCACTGGTCACCCCCAAAGCCAATTCCTCCTTTGGCCGCCTTTCCTTCCAGTTCTCTGCTGCCAATGACTGGAACGAATTGCAAAAATCACTGAAACTGGAGACTCATTTCTCCCTCACTAACTTTAAGCATCAGCTGTCAGAGCAGCTCACAGATCATTGCACCTGTACATAGCCCATCTGTAAATAGCCCATCCAACTACCTCATCCCCATATTGTTATTTTTTTCTCCTTTGCATCCCAGTATGTCTACTTGCACATTCATCTTCTGCACATCTATCACTCCAGTGTTTAATTGCTAAATTGTAATTACTTCGCCACTACGGCCTATTTATTGCCTTACCTCCCTAATCTTACCTCATTTGCACACACTGTATATAGATTTTTTCTATTGTGTTATTGACTTTACATTTGTTTATTCCATGTGTAACTCTGTGTTGTTGTTTGTGTCGCACTGCTTTGCTTTATCTTGGCCATGTCGCAATTGTAAATGAGAACTTGTTCTCAACTGACCTACCTGGTTAAATAAAGGTGAAATAAAAAAAATAAAAAAATAAATAGGAATTTGGACAATGAGAAAAGAAAATAGTCCAATTCAACTTATTTCAGCTTGTTGGTCAATTTGTAATTGTGCTAACTAAGCACTATATTTCCTCAACCAAGGAATTCCTGTTTGCCACTTACATTAAACGAGAGACTATCTACTTTTACCTTTAGTCTCTTTCATCTGATGTGGGTAAAAGGCATCAAACACAATCAGGGATCTCCCCAATGAACTCATGCAAAATCTGAGTGCATTTCTCTAGTCAGCAGGATTCAGGTTTGGAGTACACCATGATGAGATGATCAGGTACTCAAGTCTAAAGAGTAGAATGTTCAAGGACACAGAGAGAAAGTGTGTGATAAGAGTGATCAAGCATAGCCTGGAAACTCCTGAGATATGACCTATGACTATATGGCAGGGTTCCCCAACTGGACATAAAAGAGTGTTAAAAACACCAGGAAATCAGCTCCACGTGATTACATCTTTGGAAATCTGTTCAAGTATTCTCACACATAATAGAGATATCACGATTCAGGTATGACCCAGATGCAGACAGTGTCTAGGAAACAAACATTTATTTCTAATACAGGGGCAGGCAAACGACAGGTCAAAGGCAGGCAGGGGTCAGTAATCCATAGAAGGTGCAAAGGGTCCAGAACGGCAGGCAGTCTCAGGGTCAGGGCAGGCAGGGGTCAATAATCTAGTGAGGTGGGGCAAGGAGACAAAGGGCTGTGAGATATGGGTTTAACTCTGGGCACATGAAAGGTGGGATGTATACGAAGGGTACGGGGCAACAGAAGATGAACAGCAGAGGGGCTAATGACTTTGGAGATGGGAAATGGGCCGATAAACCGGGGGGAGAATTTGCGGGATTCCACCCGGAAGGGCAGATCCCGGGTGGACAGCCATACCTTCTGCCCGAGATGATACCGGGGAGCCGGGGTCCGGTGGCGATCTGCTTGTCGTCAATACCTGGAGGTGGTCTTGAGGAGGGCTTACCGGGCTCTCCTCCAAGTATGACGACAGCGGCGGACAAACATCTGGGCAGAAGGTATGCTGACCTCTTCTTCCTGATCAGGAAAGATTGGGGGCTGATACCCCAGTGAACACTCAGAAGGTGATAGGCCCGTGGCAGAGCAGGGAAGGATGTTGCGGACGTATTCAACCCACACAAGCTGTTGGCTCCACGTGGTGGGGTTGGCAGAGACCAGGCAGCGCAGAGTAGTCTCAAGGTCCTGGTTGGCTTGCTCCGACTGGCCGTTGGACTGGGGGTGGAACCCAGAGGACAGGCTGGCTGACAACCCAATGAGGATGCAGAACACCTTCCAGAACCGGGACGAGAACTGAGGACCCCGGTTGGAAACCATGTCAACTGGCAGTCCATGGATCTGGAAGACGTGCTGCACCATGAGATGGGCCGTCTCTTTTGCAGAGGGTCGCTTGGGGAGAGGAATGAGGTGAGCGGCTTTGGAAAACTGATCCACAACGGGCCCCCCCCGTCTGATGGCAACACCGCCATTCTGACCGTGACAAAGTCCAGGGAGATGTGAGACCACGGACGGTGAAGGACAGGCAAAGGTTGGAGGAGACCAGCCAGAGCTTGCCGAGGAGTCTTGTTCTGTGCACAGACCGTGCAAGCGGCGACAAACGCGGAGACGTCAGGAACCATGGTAGGCCACTAAAAGTGTTGTCACACAAAAGCCAGGGTCCAACGGGAGCCCGGGTGCCAGGCAAGCCTGGAGGAGTGGGCCCACTCCAGGACCGTGGAGAGGACCGCATCAGGCACGAACATCCGGTTATCTGGACCCCCCGGGTTTGGCTGGGAACCCTGTGCCTCCCGAACCTGCTTCCGCCAGGCACGAGGTGGGAAGGATGGTCTCGGGTTCTGGGATAGTAGTCGTGGGGCTATAGCACCGTGACAGCGCATCCAGCTTGACATTCTTGGATCCTGGCCAGTAAGAGAGGGAGAAATTGAACCGGGTGAAATGTAGGGTCCACCTAGCCTGCCTGGAATTGAGGCGCTTGGCAGTGCGGAGATATTCCAGGTTATTGTGGTTGGTCCACACAATGAATGGATGTTACGCTCCCTCCAGCCAGTGCCTCCATTCCTCCATCTTCACTGCGAGAAGCTCCCGATTCTCCACATTGTAGTTCCTCTCTGTGGCGTTGAGGCGCATCTGAAGCATCGGCCTCCACCACGAACTGGCGGGACGGTCAGGATGAAACAAGATGGGAGCTGTTTGAAGCGGTGTTTGAGATCCCGGAACACCTGGTCAGCAGCTGGGGACCACGTGACCGGAACCTTGGGAGAGGTGAGGGCAGACAGGGGGGAAGCCAGGCAATGAAAGTTGGCAAAACCCAGGAAACACTGCAGCTGTACTCTGGACGTAGGCTGGGGCCAATCCACCACCGCTCTCACCTCTCACCCGGGATCCATCTGTACGCTCCCTGCAGCGATGATGTAATCCAGAAAGGGGATGGAGGAGCGATGGAATTCGCACTTCTCGGCTTTTACAAAAAGCTGGTTCTCCTGGAGGTGTTAGAGAACCTGTGGAAATGTAGAGCACGTGTTCTTGAGTAGGGCGGGAGAAGATGAGGATGTCATCGAGGTAGACGAAGATTAACCATTTCAACATGTCATGGAGAAGATCATTAACCAGAGCTTGAAACACAGCAGGGGCATTGGTAAGCCAAAGGGCATGACCAGGTACTTGTAGTGGCCGCTGGCCGTGTTGAAGGCAGTCTTCCACTCGTCCAGAAGAAGAAGAACCCTGCGCCGGCAGGGGAGGCAGAAGGACAGATGAACCCAGCAGCTAGGGAGTCCTCAGTGTAGGTCTCCATAGCCTTGGTCTCCGGACCCGACAGAGAGTACAGTCATCCCTGGGGTGTAGTGGTACCTAGGAGAAGATCAATCCTGCAGTCATAAGGTCGGTGCAGTGGCAGTGAAGAGGCCCGGGCCTTACTGAGCATCTCCCGGAGGTCCTGGTACTCCGCGTGAATGGTGGAGAGGTCCGGGGCAACTTCCAAGGCCCCAGGAAGACATCCCGGGGCAGGCTGCGCTGACTTCAGGCAATGGGCGTGGCAGAACGGGCTCCAGCCCTTGATGGCACCGGCAGACCAGTCAATGAGGGGATTGTGTCCCTGGAGCCAGGAGAATTCCAATACCACAGTAACCTGAGGAGACTTAATGAGCAGGAACTGGATCGTCTCGCTGTGGTTCCCTGACACACGTAGGTTGATGGGGGTAGTATTGTGGGTGACCCGGCCTATAGAGCCCCCTCCAGTGCTCTAACGTCAATGGGAATGGAGAGGGGCTGAGTGGGGATATCCAGCTCGGAAGCCAGGGTAACGTCCATAAAGCTCTCATCGGTCCTAGAGTTGATGAGGACCCGGAGAGATTTCAACTGGTTCCCCCACAGCAACATGGCATGAAAAGGGATGCGAGTAAGGGGAGAGGAAAAGTACTCCATATGACCCACCAGAGTACTCGCTCCTACCGGTGAGCCTGGTGGTTTAGTGGACAGGTGGAGACGAAATGACCAGTAGTCCCGCAATACAGGCAGCTCTTAGTGTGAAGCCTGTATAGCCGTTCAGCTGGAGACAGCCTAGCTCTGCCTAGTTGCATGGGCTCGGGAAGAGGTGAATCGTCAGCCTTCGGAAACTCTCGGGGGAACTCGGGCAGCCTCAGGTTCTCTCGGCAACGGAGCCGTCGGGGACTTCCGGGATACATCTGAGGCGAGGTGGGATCCTTGGAGGGGTGAATGAAATCAGATCTCCTCTCCTTCCTTAGTTCCCGTAGTCGCCCATCAATCCGAATGGTCAAGGTGATGAGCGAGTCGAGATCCGTCGGTAGTTCCCGGGCAGCAAGCTTGTCCTTTACTTCCTCCAAAACTCGATGCAGGAACATGTCGAACAGTTCTTCCGGGATCCAGGCACTCTCAGCTGCCAACGTGCGGAAAGCCACTGCGTAGTCGGCGGGAGCCTTATTGAATCTGGAGTAACTTCTGGGCAGCCTCTCTCCCGGACAATGGAGCATCAATGGACCTTCTTTATCTCTGCCACGAACTCCTCCAGACTGGAGCATACGGCCGACTGTTGTTCCCATACTGCCGTAGCCCAGGCGAGAGCCCTCCCGGACATCAACGTGATGAGGTACGCTATCTTAGAGCAGTCTACGGGGAAGGAGGAGGGCTGCAGCTCAATGATGAGTAAATACTGAGCGAGAAACACCCGACAGGTGCCCGACTCTCCATCGAAGCACTCTGGTGAAGGTAAGCGGGGTTCCCGGGAAACCGGGGTGATGGCGCACTAACAGCCGGGTTACTGAGGGGCTGGGAGGTTACCGTCGTGGTAGGCTGCATAGTAGACAACCCACAGAATTGCTCCAGAAATGTGTTCAATGCTTGGTCGTGGCGTTTGACCAAGGTCTGGAACCCCTCCATAAGACCACGAAGCAACTCCTTGTGCCTTCCAATGGTGGCTCCTTGGGAGGAGATGGCGTTACGGAGATGGTCCGAATCTACTGGGTCAGTCATGGCCAGTTCGTACTATCAGGTTTCAGGAATGACCCAGATGCAGACAGTGTCAAAGACACAAAAGTTTATTTCTAATACAGGGCCAGGCAAATGACAGGTCAAAGGCGGGCAGGGGTCAGTAATCCAGAGAATGTGCAAAGAGTCCAGAACGGCATGCAGTCTCAGGGTCAGGGCAGGCAGGGGTCAATAATCAAGTGAGATGGGGCAAGGTATAGAATGACAGGCAGGCTCAGGGTCAGGGCAGGCAGAAGGGTCAAAACCGGGAAGGCCTAGGAAACAGTAGCAAGAAACAAACAGGAGCAAGGGAACAAACGCTGGGCGGGTTCATGAACAAAACGAACTGGCAACAGACAAACAGAGAACACAGGTATAAATACACAGGGGATAATGGGGAAGATTCATGACACCTGGAGGGGGGTGGAGACACGCACAAAGACAGGTGAAACAGATCCGGGTGTGACAAGAGAAGCACGTAATCATATACAAATGTAAGCAAGGTTTGAAATAATTTTGTTTTAGTCAAATATATCTGATTGGGTTTTTGTGGTCAAATAACAATCCTACAAATTATTTGTAATTAAGTTCTGTCCCCCAGACCATTTGCTCAAGAAACAAAATCATCCCATGGCTGAATCTAGTTGATAATCCCTGCTGTTTGGGATATGAAGGAGTCAGTAGTTATTGACTGCCCCCTGCTGGTGAAATATAGCGTGCATCTTGGTGCGGAGGACAATTCATTTCAGAAGACAGTTTATGGCTTGTAACTTGACTCAAAGGTGAGCTAAGCCACATCTTACCACAGTAATTCCCTTCCATCTTACCAAAGTAAAACCTTTTCAACAAAAACGTTGATTTCAATAAAACCACGTTGGGATTAATCATCACAAGTTTATTATGTGAATATACAGTTGAAGTCGGAAGTTTACATACACTTATGTTGGAGTCATTAAAACTTGCTTTTCAACCACTCCACAAATGTCTTGTTAACAAACTATAGTTTTGGCAAGTCGGTTAGGACATCTACTTTGTGGATGACATAAGTAATTTTTCCAACAATTGTTTACAGACAGATTATTTCACTTATAATTCACTGTATCACAATTCCAGTTGGTCAGAAGTTTACATACACTAAATTGACTGTTCCTTTAAACAGCTTGGAAAATTCCAGATAGGCTAATTGACATCATTTGAGTCAATTGGAGGTGTACCTGTGGATGTATTTCAAGGCCTACCTTAAAACTCATTGCTTGACATCATGGGAAAATCAAAAGAAATCAGCCAAGACCTCAGAAAAACAAATTGTAGACCTCCACAAGTCTGGTTCATCCTTGGGAGCAATTTCCAAACGCCTGAAGGTACCACGTTCATCTGTACAAACGACAGTACGCAAGTATAAACACCATGGGACCACGCAGCCGTCATACCGTTCAGGAAGGAGACTGTCTCCTAGAGATGAACATACTTTGGTGCGAAAAGTGCAAAACAATCCCAGAACTACAGCAAAGGACATTTTGAAGATGCTGGAGGAAACAGGTACAAAAGTATCTATATCCACAGTAAAACAAGTCCTATATCGACATAACCTGAAAGGCCGTTCAGCAAGGAAGAAGCCACTGCTCCAAAACCGCCATAAAAAAGCCAGACTACGGTTTGCAACTGCACATGGGGACAAAGATCGTACTTTTTGGAGTAAAGTCCTCTGATCTGATGAAACAAAAATAGAACTGTTTGGCCATAATGACCATCATTATGTTTGGGGAAAAAGGGGGAGGCTTGCAAGCCGAAGAACACCATCCCAACCGTGAAGCACGGGGGTGGCAGCATCATGTTCTGGGGGTGCTTGCTGCAGGAGGGACTGGTGCGCTTCACAAAATAGATGGCATCATGAGGCAGGAAAATTATGTGGATATATTGAAGCAACATCTCAAGACATCAGTCAGGAAGTTAAAGCTTGGTTGCAAATGGGTCTTCCAAATGGACAATGACCCCAAGCATACTTCCAAAGTTGTGAAATGGATTAAGGACAACAAAGTCAAGGTATTGGAGTGGCCATCACAAAGCCCTGACCTCAAACCTATAGAAAATGTGTGGGCAGAACTGAAGAAGCGTGTGCGAGCAAGGAAGCCTACAAACCTGACTCCGTTACACCAGCTCTGTCAGGAGGAATGGGACAAAATTCACCCAACTTGTTGTGGGAAGCTTGTGGAAGGCTACCCGAAACGTTTGACCCAAGTTAAACAATTTAAAGGCAATGCTACCAAATACTAATTGAGTGTATGTAAACTTCTGACCCACTGGGAATGTGATGAAAGAAATAAAAGCTGAAATAAATTGTGGAATTGTGAAACTGAGTTTAAATGTATTTGGCTAAGGTGTATGTAAACTTCCGACTTGTGTGTGAGACTGTGAACAACAAAACATGATTGTACAACCATCTAATGTGCCCACTTCAGGAAGGAAGAAGAAAGGTATTTGGGGAGGAGAGTGAGAGAAGGGGAAAGAGAGAGAAAAGAAAGGAGAAATAGTATAGTGATATAGCATGTTCCAGGACTGAGTCTGTCTGAAAATGAGTTTTAGTTTAATGGAGGACCATCTCTCCCTCGATCCCCCAGTTACAACCAACTTCCCCCAGACAGACCACGCTGCTCCGTCACACATACACACAGTAACAGGTTGTTGGTCGACAGGCAAACTGACAGTCCAGGTTGGGAAATTGGCAACTAGTACATTGTTACATGGTGGTCCTCCTGCAATACTTTTAAAATATCTTCTTTTTTTTGTTCTTTTCCAAGGTCCTGTAGGGCGAGAGAGAGCAATGTTGATTAAGAGGCAGAGCTCTTCATAAGGAGCTGTGTATACAGTATTGGCTGCGGTGTGTGTGAGATCAAGGAGCACTTTGGCTGAGCCCTGTGCCGTTTTCAGACTTTCAACAGGTGTGTATTGTCTTAAAGGGTGTGTGTTTTGATCTCTGCCCTTTCCTCCAACCTTTGAGACAAGTCTGTTACTCAACAAATGGACACTAAGTAATATTCCATCATATTCTATGAAGGTACAGGATGAGGTGAGGAGTAGAAAAATAAATACTCTATTATACAACACCACAAAAATAGATTGAATAATTGTTCATGGTTGACTCCATGTAATGCTGTTGTATAGAAATGTGTTGTAGTAGTGTGTTGTACCTGGAGGAGTCTAGTTTCTGTTGCTCCAGCACCCTCTGCTGTGCCTCCCAGTTGTTCTTCTCATCCTCCAGCTGGCGTCTCTTCTCCTCCAGCTCCTTGTGCTGGGCCTCCAGGTTCTTCTTCATCTGCTCGTGGCGCCGCAGGAGCTGCAGACAGGATACAGGACAGTTTGCCTTATTTGCATGGCTGGAGTCGTGTGTGTGTTATATTCGTATGAGTGCGTGCGCATGTGCACATACAGTATGTGTGTTTGTCTGAGGGTGTGTTTGTAATTCAATCTGAAGTGCCAGAGTGCGCTTTGGACATTCGTAATTCAGAGCGTTGTCAGATTGTCCGTTTCTAAATTCAGAGCGTTTCCCTCTCGGAGCGTTCAGAGCGGACGCTCTGGCCAAGGAGTAGGGTTGATCCGAGCGTTCTGACCTAACAACTGCAGTCCAGCACCCAAGCTAACTGGCCAACGTTGGCTAGCTACTTCCAGACACAAATGAGAGAACAGCTCAATCTGACCGTTTTACTCGCCCTAGCAGAGCTGGGTTAGGTTGTTTTCATGTTATCCAGCGCATTGGTGACTAACTGTGCTGCTGGCAACAATTGAATTACCTTAACTAACACCGGTCATATTCAACGGGTGCTGAGCTTTCGTAAATTCATCAGTTATTCTGCGCTCTGGCACACTCAGACAAAAGTGCTCTGAAATCAGAGTAGATAGCCAGAGTGAATTTATGAACGCACCCTATGATGTAATCACAGCTATGACCATATTAAAACATTTCATCATGTCTGCTGTGAAGAGTCAGAGCTGGTTATGATTTGAAAGCATTCTGCCGTTCCCTTGGTGATTCTAAATCCTAAGAATACATCTACATTTGAATATGATGATATCACAATTAAATAGAGCAACTTCAGTAGAATGATTTGAATTTAGAATGTTTGGTTGTAAGGCGCCAATGTGGATTTGGAACTCAGATTGGTGGCAACACCACAAGACTGGACGAGACTTGTTTCTTCTAAGCTTGAGTGACTTCATCCAGCATTTTGTCCAGGCTGTACCATGGATGGCATCATGGGTAGCAGAGGTTGAGGGAGACAGCCCGGGTCTCTGGCAGTGTGAGCAGTACTGGACATCCCAGCTCAGACATGTGACCATTCTCCTTGAACACAGCCAGCACCCGTCTGATTAGGAGCAGAACCTTCTGGTTGACTGGTACACGGAGGTGAGGAGTATGTTTCTCTTTTACAGAGCGACAGTGAGATAGACCCTGGACAGATTCATGCAGCATGAGAGGAGAAAGGCTTTGAAGTGGGAGGAGTGACCAACAGTTGTCACGTCCTGACCAGTAAAAGGGGTTATTTGTCATTGTAGTTTGGTCAGGGCGTGGCAGGGGGTGTGTGTTTCGGTGTTTTTCGTTTAGGTTCTATGTTTTCTATTTCTATGTTGGGGTTTTGGTAGGACCTCCGAATTGGAGACAGCTGGTTGTCGTTGCCTCTAATTGGAGGCCATATTTAGTTGGGGTTTGTTTCACTTGTGTTTTGTGGGTGTTTCGTCGTTTTTGTTTATTTTGTTTGTGTTTTCTTTAAATAAATTAAGAAGATGAGCACTTTACCCACTGCGCCTTGGTCCAATCGTTACGACGCCCGTGACAGCCGTAGCTCTTTTCTGATGAGAAACTGGAAGCCATTCTGAGGGTGTTGGAGCTGCAGTGATGGGCTTCCTGTCTGCCTCTAAATCATCCTCTGATTGACAGCTCAAGCCCTCTATGGACTGTACCCATGTTGAATTACTAATGATGCATTTTGTAGTGGTAACTTCAGGTAAGATAAGGCCTATTATCTATTTTTCTGTTAATAAATTAAATCAATTTAACCATTCAAAATGGTGGTGCGTCTTTTTAGTGAGATCGCTCTATGGAAAATAAAGAGTATTTCAGTGATTTGTGTGAGTGGTGTGAATGTGTTCTGTTAGGTTCCTGTACCTCTTGCTCAGAGTCTTTGAGCTTCTGGATCTTCTCCTTGAGCTTCTTTTCAAACACCTGTTCCATTTCCATCTTGGCCACGTGCTCCCTCCATCTGGGCCAGGGGACTCCTGCAGGGTTCAGGCACATGCACACACATCCATCAGTGTTTACTTGATAGCTACCTACACAAATAGCTAGCTAGAACAAAGTGTTAATAAGATTAAAATTCATTAAAAAGATTTAAGAGCGCCCCAGCCCAGAGTAGTCAAACTCAGACTTTGGGCCAGGGTGGAAATTCCTGTCACGATCTCTTGCATACACTTATGCCTGGAGGAGGATGAGGACAGGCAGGGGAAGGCCCTGGATGTGGAAGACCCAGCGATTCAATAGCCATTTCTGCCTGTCTTAGCAAAGCCACCAACAAGCTCTACTGGTACGGATGCTGAGTGAAGCTCACGAAGCAAGCAACAGCCTAAACACAGGACAATTATTAGAGACTATTCTACCATCAAGTATTCAATGAAGACTTCTGGGCAGTTTGCTAGAGTGCCGTAGAATGATATTATCCATTTCATGACCTGGTAGGGGCCTCTAGCGTCAAATAAAGAGCAGCATCTTTATACAACCCATATATCTGTACGAGGGAAAAACAGAGGAGAGTGTAGAAACATAGCTAACAAGGGGTTCTTGAAGAACTGAAATGACACTTACATGCCTTCATTTGTGTCAAATCTAAAAAAAAACAGAAACATACACACACTTAGCATGCTGATATTATGATGACCATGCGTTAGAGAGCTATTAGCTAGCTAATGGATGCTGGTGGTTACTGTGATATTACGGTGCATCACTTTAGTGAGGTTATCTGTACTTGACTGAATCTAAACTCAGCAAAAAAAGAAACGTCCTCTCATTGTCAACTGCGTTTATTTTCAGCAAACTTAACGTGTAAATATTTCTATGAACATAAGATTCAACAACTGAGACATAAACTGAACAAGTTCCACAGACATGTGACTAACAGAAATGGAATAATGTGTCCCTGAACAAAGGGGGGGTGAAAATTAGAAGTAACAGTCAATGCAGCTGGTGGCCACACCAGATACTAAGTACTGCAGTGCATCTCCTCCTCATGGACTGCACCAGATTTGCCAGTTCTTGCTGTGAGATGTTACCCCACTCTTCCACCAAGGCACCTGCAAGTTCACGAACATTTCTGGAGGGAAAGGTCCTAGCCCTCACCCTCCGATCCAACAGGTCCCAGACGTGTTCAATGGGATTGAGATCCGGGCTCTTTACTGGCCATGGCAGAACACTGACATTCCTGTCCTGCAGGAAATCACGCACAGAACGAGCAGTATGGCTGGTGGCATTGTCATGCTGGAGGGTCATGTCAGGATGAGCCTGCAGGAAGGGTACCACATGAGGGAGGAGGATGTCTTCCCTGCAACACACAGCGTTGAGATTTCCTGCAATGACAACAAGCTCAGTCCGATGATGCTGTGACACACCGCCCCAGACCATGATGGACCCTCCACTTCCAAATCGATCCCGCTCCAGAGTACAGGCCTCGGTTTAACGCTCATTCCTTCGACGATAAACGCGAATCCGACCATCACCCCTGGTAAGACAAAACCGCGACTCGTCAGTGAAGAGCACTTTTTGCCAGTCCTGTCTGGTCCAGTGACGGTGGGTTTGTGCCCATAGATGACGGTATTGCCGGTGATGTCTGATGAGGACCTGCCTTACAACAGGCCTACAAGCCCTCAGTCCAGCCTCTCAGCCTATTGCAGACAGTCTGAGCACTGATGGAGGGATTGTGCTTTCATGGTGTAACTTGGACAGTTGTTGTTCCCATCCTGTACCTGTCCTGCAGGTGTGATGTTCAGGTGTTGTTACACATGGTCTGCCACTGCGAGGACGATCAACTGTCCGTCCTGTAGTACCGTCTTAGGCGTCTCACAGTACGGACATTGCAATTTATTGCCCTGGCCACATCTGCAGTCATGCCTCCTTGCAGCATGCCTAAGGCACGTTCACGCAGATGAGCAGGGACCCTGGGCATCTTTCTTTTGGTGTTTTTCAGAGTCAGTAGAAAGGCCTCTTTAGTGTCTTAAGTTTTCATAACTGTGACCTTAATTGCCTAACATCTGTAAGCTGTTAGTGTCTTAACGACCGTTCCACAGGTGCATGTTCATTAATTGTTTATGGTTCGTTTAACAAGCATGGGAAACGGTGTTTAAACCCTTTATAATGAAGATCTGTGAAGTTATTTGGATTGTTGCAAATTATCTTTGGAAGTCAGGGTCCTGAAAAAGGGACTTTTCTTTTTTTGATGAGGTTAGTTGATCCCTGCTGTTTGGGATATGACGGAGTCAGTAGTTATTCACTGCCCCCTGCTGGTGAAATATAGCGTGCATCTTGGTGAGAAGGACAATTCATTTCAGAAGACAGTTTATGGCTTGTAATTTGACTCAAAAGTGAGCTAAGCCACATCTTACCACAGTAATTCCCTTCCATTTTAACAAAAACCTTCAATAAAACCACGCTGGGTTGTATCATCACAAGTTTATTACGATACTATAAAAACAAAACAAAAGACAAATAAAAAATAGATGCAGTACGTGAACAGTGTTAAATGTCATGTTTGGGAAGGGAACCCCACAGTTGTTTATTACAGTCAATATAGACTTGTTTATTTACAGACATTGGAAATTGTAAGTAAACAACAATAACAACAATAGGGTTGTGTTAACGGGTTGAGTCAACAACCAAGCATTCCTCCCCACCGTCTTCTAAAACAGGGTTTCCTAGCCGTGGTCAAGGGGGCCTACTATGTGTCAGCTGGAGTGAAATCCAGTGTGCACAGTAGACCTCCAAGACCAGAATGGGAAACGCCTGCAAACAAACATGAAACGAATAATGAACAAATGATTACTGTAGCAGGGCCAATATAAGAGAACCAAAAATTTTAAACAGAAAAAATAATAATAAATCAAATGTTCCAACATGCCGTCCATGGCTAGATCATTTAAATTACAAGAGATGGAAGAGCATATCATTTTGGGATCAGGATTACAAAAATAAAAGCGACAACTAAATAACAAAAACGTTATAAAACAAAACGCCTGAGGTGTGTAGCTTGAGGTGAGTAGCTTCCTACTCTGCCGTTTGGTCATTTGGCGTTAAATAGAACACTACAACATAGCAGTGCAGTCTGTCTCCAAGGTCAGTAACTAGAAAGAGAAAAAGGAGGTGAAAGAAAAACAGTTGTGGCATTCTGGAGTTTAAAATGAAAAACAGATCATGAAATCATGAAAGAGCTGATACCGGTGTGTTTTGTTTTTCTGTGTCACACTGAACCACAAAACATGATTGTACAACCATTTAATGTGCCCACTTCAGGAACAAAAATATATTTATATAAATAAAAAAAGAGACAGAGATAAAAGGAGAAATAGTATAGTGATATAGCATGTTCCAGGACTGAGTCTGTCTGAAAATGAGTTTGAGTTTAATGGAGGACCCTCTCTCCCTCGATCCCCCAGTTACAACCAACTTCCCCCAGACAGACCACGCTGCTCCGTCACACATACACACAGTAACAGGTTGTTGGTCGACAGGCAAACTGACAGTCCAGGTTGGGAAATTGGCAACTAGTACATTGTTACATGGTGGTCCTCCTGCAATACTTTTAAAATATCTTCTTTTTTTTGTTCTTTTCCAAGGTCCTGTAGGGCGAGAGAGAGCAATGTTGATTAAGAGGCAGAGCTCTTCATAAGGAGCTGTGTATACAGTATTGGCTGCGGTGTGTGTGAGATCAAGGAGCACTTTGGCTGAGCCCTGTGCCGTTTTCAGACTTTCAACTAGAGGTCGACCGATTAATTAGGGCCGTTCAGGGGCAGAACGGCAGAACGACAGGGGCAGAACGTTCAGGGGCAGAACGACAGATTTTTACCTTGTCAGCTCGGGGATTCAATCTTGCAACCTTACGGTTCACTAGTCCAACGCTCTAACCACCTGCTTTACATTGCACTCCACGAGGAGCCTGCCTGTTACGCGAATGCAGTAAGAAGCTGAGGTAAGTTGCTAGCTAGCATTAAACTTATCTTATAAAAAACAATCAATCAATCATAATCACTAGTTAACTACACATGGTTGATGATATTACTAGTTTATCTAGCCTGTCCTGCTTTGCATATAATCGCTTAGGTACACGTTGCTCCAACCATAAACATCAATGCCTTTCTTAAAATCAATATACAAGTATATATTTTTAAACCTGCATATTTAGTTAATATTGCCTGTTAACATGAATTTCTTTTAACTAGGGAAAATGTGTCACCTCTGCAACAGAGTCAGGGTATATGCAGCAGTTTGGGCCGCCTGGCTCGTTGCGAACTGTGAAGACTATTTCTTCCTAACAAAGACAGCCGACTTCGCCAAACGGGGGATGATTTAACAAAAGCGCATTTGCGAAAAAAGCACAATCGTTGCACGAATGTACCTAACCATAAACATCAATGCCTTTCTTAAAATCAATACACAGAAGTATATATTTTTTAAACCTGCATATTTAGCTAAAAGAAATCCAGGTTAGCAGGCAATATTAAACTAGGGAAATTGTGTCACTTCATTGCACGCAGAGTCAGGGAATATGCAACAGTTTGGGCCGCCTGGCTCGTTGCGAACTAATTTGCCCGAATTTTACGTAATTATGACATAACATTGAAGGTTGTGCAATATAACAGGAATATTTAGACTTAGGGATGCCACCCGTTAGATAAAATACAGAACGGTTCCATATTTCACTGAAAGGAAAAACGTTTTGTTTTCGAGATGATAGTTTCCGGATTCAACCATATTAATGACCTAAGGCTCGTATTTCTGTGTGTTATTATATTATAATTAAGTCTATGATTTGATAGAGCAGTCTGACTGAGCGGTGGTAGGCACCAGCAGGGTCGTAAGCATTCATTCAAACAGCACTTTCGTGCGTTTTGCCAGCAGCTCTTCGCTGTGCTTCAAGCATTGCGCTGTTAATGACTTCAAGCCTATCAACTCCCAAGATTAGGCCGGTGTAACCGATGTGAAATGGCTAGCTAGTTAGATGGTGCACGCTAATAGCGTGTCACGTCCTGACCATAGTAAGACGTTCTTCTCTATGGTAGAGTAGGTCAGGGCGTGATATAGAAAAACCCCCCCTATCTATGTTGTTTTTTGGGATGATCTCCAATTAGAGGCAGCTGGTCCTCGTTGTCTCTAATTGGAGATCATACTTAAGTAGGGGTTTTTCCACCTGTGTTTGTGGGTAGTTGTCTTCTGTTTAGTCTTCTGTACCTGACAGAACTGTGCGCTTTCGTTTTCTGTTTGTTATTTTGTCTTTAGTGTTTTGAGTTAAAATAAATTTAATCATGAGCACTCAACATGCTGCGCTTTGGTCCCCTCTCTACGACAGCCGTTACATAGCGTTTCAAACGTCACTCGCTCTGAGACTTGGAGTAGTTGTTCCCCTTGCTCTGCATGGGTAACGCTGCTTCGAGGGTGGCTGTTGTCGATGTGTTCCTGGTTCGAGCCCAGGTAGGAGCGAGGAGAGGGACGGAAGCTATACTGTTACACTGGCAATACTAAAGTGCCGATAAGAACATCCAATAGTCAAAGGTATATGAAATACAAATGGTATAGAGAGAAATAGTCCTATGATAATTACAACCTAAAACTTCTTACCTGGGAATATTGAAGACTCATGTTAAAAGGAACCACCAGCTTTCATATGTTCTCATGTTCTGAGCAAGGAACTTAAACGTTAGCTTTCTTATATTGCACTTTTACTTTCTTCTCCAACACTTTGTTTTTGCATTATTTAAACCAAATTGAACACGTTTCATTATTTATGAGGCTAAATTGATTTTATTGATGTATTATATTAAGTTAAAATAAGTGTTCATTCAGTATTGTTGTAATTGCCATTATTCCAACTAAATAAAATTAAAAAGTAAAAAAATAAAATAAAAAATTGACCGATTAATCGGCAGCGACGTTTTTGGTCCTCCAATAATCGGTATTGAAAAATCATAATTGGTCGACCTCTACTTTCAACAGGTGTGTATTGTCTCAAAGGGTGTGTGTTTTGATCTCTGCCCTTTCCTCCAACCTTTGAGACAAGTCTGTTACTCAACAAATGGACACTAAGTAATATTCCATCATATTCTATGAAGGTACTGGATGAGGTGAGGAGTAGAAAAATAAATACTGTATTATACAACACCACAAAAATAGGTTGAATAATTGTTCATGGTTGACTCCATGTAATGCTGTTGTATAGAAATGTGTTGTAGTAGTGTGTTGTACCTGGAGGAGTCTAGTTTCTGTTGCTCCAGCACCCTCTGCTGTGCCTCCCAGTTGTTCTTCTCATCCTCCAGCTGGCGTCTCTTCTCCTCCAGCTCCTTGTGCTGGGCCTCCAGGTTCTTCTTCATCTGCTCGTGGCGCCGCAGGAGCTGCAGACAGGATACAGGACAGTTTGCACCATTTGCATGGCTGGAGTCGTGTGTGTGTGTGTGTGTGTGTGTGTGTGTGTGTGTGTGTGTGTGTGTGTGTGTGTGTGTGTGTGTGTGTGTGTGTGTATGTATGTATGTATGTATGTATGTATATATATATGTGACTTGTTTCTTCTAAGCTTGAGTGACTTCATCCAGCATTTTGTCCAGGCTGTACCATGGATGGCATCATGGGTAGCAGAGGTTGAGGGAGACAGCCCGGGTCTCTGGCAGTGTGAGCAGTACTGGACATCCCAGCTCAGACATGTGACCATTCTTCTTGAACACAGCCAGCACCCGTCTGATTAGGAGCAGAACCTTCTGGTTGACTGGTACACGGAGGTGAGGAGTATGTTTCTCTTTTACAGAGCGACAGTGAGATAGACCCTGGACAGATTCATGCAGCATGAGGAGAAAGGCTTTTAAATTTAACCTTTATTAAACTAGGCAAGTGAGTTAAGAACAAATTCCTACTTACACCGACGGCCTAGGAACAGTGGGTTAACTGCCTTGTTCAGGGTAGAACGACAGATTTTTACCTTGTCAGCTCGGGGATTCGATCCAGCAATCTTTCGGTTACTGGCCCAACACTCTAACCACTAGGCTGCCTGCTGCTTTGGAGTGGGAGGAGTGATCAGCAGTGGCTCTTTTCTGATGAGAAACTGGAAGCCATTCTGAGGGTGTTGGAGCTGCAGTGATGGGCTTCCTGTCTGCCTCTAAATCATCCTCTAATTGACAGCTCAAGCCCTCTATGGACTGTACCCATGTTGAATTACTAATGATGCATTTTGTAGTGGTAACTTCAGGTAAGATAATAGGCCTTATCTATTATTCTGTTAATTAAATCAATTTTACCATTCAAAACAGTGGTGCGTCTTTTTAGTGAGATCGCTCTATGGAAAATACACGAATTAACATGGGAACAAACAGAGTATTTCAGTGATTTGATTGAGTGGTGTGAATGTGTTCTGTTAGGTTCCTGTACCTCTTGCTCAGAGTCTTTGAGCTTCTGGATCTTCTCCTTGACCTTCATCTCAAACACCTGTTCCATTTCCATCTCCATCTTCATCATCTTGGCCACGTGCTCCCTCCTCTCCTCCTCCATCTGGGCCAATGGACTCCTGCAGGGTTGAGGCATGTGCACACACAACATCCATCAGTCTAAAGCCTTGCCCCCAAGCCCCAGCCCAAAGCAGTCAAACTCAGACTTTGGGCCAGGGTGGAAATTCCTGTCACCATCTCTTGCATACACTTATGCCTGGAGGAGGAACATGGGAGAGGAAGACCCAGCGATTCAATAGCCATTTCTGTCTGTGTTAGTAAAGCCAAGCAATTGCGTCGTTGAGTTAGTGAACACCAAGTCACCAACAAGCTCTACTGGTACGGACGCCGAGTGAAGCTCTACTGGTACGGACGCCGAGTGAAGCTCTACTGGTACGGACGCCGAGTGAAGCTCTACTGGTACGGACGCCGAGTGAAGCTCTACTGGTACGGACGCCGAGTGAAGCTCTACTGGTACGGACGCCGAGTGAAGCTCTACTGGTACGGACGCCGAGTGAAGCTCTACTGGTACGGACGCCGAGTGAAGCTCTACTGGTACGGACGCCGAGTGAAGCTCTACTGGTACGGACGCCGAGTGAAGCTCTACTGGTACGGACGCCGAGTGAAGCTCTACTGGTACGGACGCCGAGTGAAGCTCTACTGGTACGGATGCTGAGTGAAGCTCACAAAGAAAGCAAGAGCCCCTTCACAGGACAACAAATACGATTTTCCAGGAAGACTATTGGAGACTATTCTGCCAACAGGTATTCAGTTTAGACTGGGAAGTTTGCTAGAGTGCTGTAGAATGATATTATCCATTTCATGACCTGGTAGGGGCCTCTAGCGTCAAATAAAGAGCAGCATCTCTATACAACCCATATATCTGTACGAGGGAAAAACAGAGGAGAGTGTAGAAACATAGCTAACAAGGGGTTCTTTAAGAACTGAAATGACACTTACATGCCTTCATTTGTGTCAAATCTAAAAAAAACAGAAACATACACACACTTAGCATGCTGATATTATGATGACCATGCGTTAGAGAGCTATTAGCTAGCTAATGGATGCTGGTGGTTACTGTGATATTACGGTGCATCATTTTAGTGAGGTTCTCTGTACTTGACTGTGAATTAGCAGTGACTCAGGGTTATGAGACTGTGTTAGATCCAGCCCAGATGCTGGGCTGTGTGTGGATGACTGTGTTAGTCCCTGTGATCAGAGGAGTGGATTGCGTTAGTGCAGGGCTCGTCTCCTTCCCTTCATCCACGCTGTTACAGAAGACCTGGAATGGAGAGAAATGGAAAACAGAACCACATACAAACACCATTGGTCAACTTTTGGTTAGTACTCACTTGGTCATTGGTCCCTTGTTCTTGTTGTTGTCCACTCCGTTGTATGTGACAGCTGCCAGCTTCCTGCTGCGGTAGTTCTCATAGTGGACATTGTTGGTCACGTCCTTCAGGTCCTGCATGTGGGTTCTGGATCAACATAAAACTTTATTTAGACGACATGTAAGTTCTGGAACAAGAAGACAGAACCACTGAAATCAAATACAACTTTATTTAAACTAAAATTAATCACAGCAATACACTTTACAGTAAAAAACGATAGTGACACTAAAATCCATTTAAATAGTCAGAGAGCAGTGAGGAATGACATGGCACTGAAAACTGGCACCATAATCTCCCTACCATCTGCTGCTGCTCATGCAGCGTTTAAACCAGGACACTCAGTGGAGCATGACCATAATGCAGAGGAGAGTGTGTGTGCTGTAACGGTACCTGATGAGCATGTTCCTCAGGATGGTGAAGTCACAGTGCTCTCCATTCTCCACTAGAGAGAGAACGGAGAAAGAGTTAGAGTACAGTCAGTAGCCACCAGGGGGTGTGGCAGTCACAGGAGAGAGAGAGAGAGCACGCTCGAGAGCTAGGCTCAGCTGCAGGGAAGATCTTAATTGCATTCTCCTTGCAAAACCCATTAGAAAAGGTCAGAGGGGAGGGACCTCTGGCTTACTCATCCAATGGGTTCTGAGAAGGTGATGAGGAGAGAGGACGCAAGGAGTATGCAACAGATCTGTTCCTAGAGAGCTGTGGGGAGTAGACAGGGAGCGTATGGGTGTAATACTGTAAGCAGCCACAGGGTGGTGCCAGACACCACATACTCTTCCACATACACTAGTTCCTCTGAGGTTTCTGTTTGACTGCTGTAGGGAGTGGATCACAAAGCTGAAGAGTGGCCTTGCCCTCTCCCGCCCTCTCTATATTTACACACTTACATGGTGTCCGAAAAAAAAATCATTCCAAAACTCACTCCCCATGGGCGGGTAACATGCAACCACCACAAAGGTCTCATCTACATACAGGACTGCCTGCTCAAAACACACCTCTCCATCTAAAGGGCCTGTTCTATTGAATGGAAGTAGAACTAAATAGTTACAATTTGATACATAGCAACAGTCATACGATCTCAATGCCTGTCATTTTTTAGACATTAACAAATGTCATGTTCGCTGTATGCAATATGACATAAGTGCTACTCTATTTGTTTAGAACATTCCATGGTCATTATGTCACCAGTAGATAATGCTGAGTTTTAGCAGACAGAGTTTTATCACTCAAGACACACACACAGGGCCAGAGAAAACATAAGAATATGTTGCTAACACAACATACCTCTAAATGTCAACTGTTGGGCAGGAGGCTACTGAACTTAACCTGGTTCTAGTAATCTAATGTTTAGTATTGGAATAGTGTGACATTTTAATACTATTTTTGCAGCCATGTAAATACTTGTGTCACTTCAACTATGTGAGCTGAAACTAGAAACGTAGATGGGACTCTACGCTGGCTTCGGCTCAGTCTGATTTCAAGGTTTTACTGCTAACCTACAAAGCATTACATTGGCTTGCTCCTACCCATCTTTCCGATTTGGTCCTGCCGTACATACCAACACGTACGCTACGGTCACAAGACGCAGGCCTCCTAACTGTCCCTAGAATTTCTAAGCAAACAGCTGGAGGAAGGGCTTTCTCCTATGGAGCTAAATTTTTATGGAATTGTATGCCTATCCATGTGAGAATCTTTATTGAAGACTCATCTCTTCAGTAGCTCCTATGACTGAGTGTAGTCTGGCCCAGGAGTGTGAAGGTGAACGGAAAGGCCCTGGAGCAACGAACCGCCCTTGCGGTCTCTGCCTGGCCGGTTCCTCTCTCTCCACTGGGATTCTCTGTCTCTAACACTATTACAGCGGCTGAGTCACTGGGAATTGCTCCTGTCTTACCCGGTGTCCTGTGTGAATTTAAATATCTCTCAGTCACAGGACCATGCCTCAGGACTACCTGGCCTGATGACTCCTTGCTGTCCCCAGTCCACCTGGTCGTGCTGCTGCTCCAGTTTCAACTGTTCTGCCTGCGGCTATGGAACCCTGACCTGTTCACCGGACGTGCTACCTGTCCCAGACCTGCTGTTTTCAACTCTCTAGAGACGGCAGGTAAGGTAGAGATACTCTGAATGATCGGTTATGAAAAGCCAACTGACATTTACTCCTGAGGTGCTGACCTGTTGCACTATTATTATCTGACCCTGCTGGTCATCTATGAACATTTGAACATCTTGGTCATGTTCTGTTATAATCTCCACCCGGCACAGCCAGAAGAGGACTGGCCACCCCTCATAGCCTAGTTCCTCTCTAGGTTTCTTCCTAGGTTCCTGCCTTTCTAGGGAGTTTTTCCTTGCCACCGTGCTTCTACATCTGCATTGCTTGCCGTTTGGGGTTTTAGGTTGGGTTTCTGTACAGCACTCTGTGACATCAACTGATGTAAGAAGGGCTTTATAAATACATTTGATTGATAGAAATGTGAGCATTTGCATTGAGACACAGAGCAGGCCTAAGGGGCAAAGCAGAACAGTCACTCTAAATCAACATCACCTGCAGATGCACTTCCCCCAACACACACACACAGATGCACAAACTATAGACAGAGTGCAGTTTCCCAGATAATGTATTGACCCCATAGTAGGGTGAGATAGCTTGTACTTCTTCCAGACATAAACCTTTCAAATTAAACCCATAGACACAGTATGTGTAGGACAACCTTGGTGCTAATATTGAATAACACCCAAAGACTGGTGTGTGCGTGTCTGTGTCCAGGCCAGTACCTGACTGTGACCTCTGACCCATGACTCCTCACCTTCCGCCACACCCCAGGGGTACTGCCTCCCTCGCACCCGCTTCTCGTTGACCACGATGATGGTGTTGCTACCAACAACAGCCAGGGGTAAGCGATCCTGCAGGAGGGAGGGAGAAGTGTTACACAGCTGACACACAACAAACAAAAATAAATGAAAACCTGTTAGACAAGGCTATCTGCACACACACAGTCTGCAGAAGAACTTTAGTGTGACCTTCGCTGCAGTGAAGTATATTCACCAGGTTTCCCTTTTTTAAATTAGATGGAAAACTGACTGGAGATAAAGTAGTGTATTGAGATCACACCAGCTCAGTGACAGTTGAGAACAGTGCTTAGTGTGTGTGTACAGTGGCTTGCAAAAGTCCTCACCACCCTTGGCATTTTTCCTATTTTGTTGCCTTACAACCTGGAATTAAAATTGATTTTTGGGGGGTTTGTATAATTTGATTTACACCACATGCCTACCACTTTGAAGATGCAAAATATTTTTTGGGGGGGAAACAAACAAGAAATAAGACAAACAGAAAACTTGTGTGCATAACTATTCACCCCCCAAAGTGAATACTTTGTAGAGCCACCTTTTGCAGCAATTACAGCTGCAAGTCTCTTGGGGTGTCGAGCCACTTGGATTTTTGCTCATTCTTCAAGGCAAAACTGCTCCAGCTCCTTCAAGTTGGATGGGTTCTGTTGGTGTACAGCAATCTTTAAGTCATACCATAGATTCTCAATTGGATTGAGGTATGGGATTTGACTAGGCCATTCCAAGACATTTAAATGTTTCCCCTTAAACCAGTCGAGTATTGCTTTATCAGTATGCTTAGGGTCATTGTCCTGCTGGAAGGTGAACCACCGTCCCAGACTCAAATCTCTGGAAGACTGAAACAGGTTTCCCCTCAAGAATTTCCCTGTATTTAGCACCATCCATCATTCCTTCCATTCTGACCAGTTTCCCAGTCCCTGCCAATGAAAAACATCCCCACAGCATGATGCTGCCACCACCAAACTTCACTGTGGGGATGGTGTTCTCGGGGTGATGAGAGGTGTTGGGTTTGCGCCAGACATAGCGTTTCCTTGATGACCAAAATGCTAAATTTTTGTCTCATCTGTCCAGAGAACCTTCTTCCATATGTTTGGGGAGTTTCCCACATGCCTTTTGGCGAAAACCAAACGTGTATGCTTATTTTTTTTTCTTTAAGCAATGGCTTTTTTTCTGGCAACTCTTCCGTAAAGCCCAGCTCTGTGGAGTGACCGGTTTAAATATGTCCTATGGACAGATGCTCCACAGCGGAGATGGGAGTTTTGCAGCTCCTTCAGGGTTATCTTTGGTCTCTTTGTTGCCTCTCTGATTAATGCCCACCTTGCCTGGTCCGTGAGTTTTGGTGGGCGGCCCTCTCTTGGCAGGTTTGTTGTGGTGCCATATTCTTTCAATTTTTTAATGATGGATTTAATGGCGCCCTGTGGGATGGTAAAACATTTCTGTACAGCACTTTGAGATATCAGCTGATGTAAGAAGGGCTATATAAATACATTTGATTTGATTCATAGCAAAGTGGGAGAATACATATGCACGCACCACTTTTCCGTCAATTTTTTAAAATAATTTCTTGAAACAAATTCTTTTTTAAATTTCACTTCATCAATTTGGACTATTTTGTGTATGTCCATTATGTGAAATCCAAATAAAAATCTATTTAAATTACAGGTTGTAATGCAACAAAAATAGGAAAAACTCCAAGGGGGATGAATACTTTTGCAAGGCACTGTATATGTGTGTGTATATGTTTGTGTGTATTTGCTTGCGTGTATATGCTTGCGCGTGTGTGACACAATATAAGTGCAGAGTGTGCTGGACCAGTAGAGGACTTGTGATTGTGTGGCCTAATGAATACTAATTCTACCTGTATGGCCCCTATGGTAGCTAGTTAGCTTCTCTGTATATCTCTATGACAGCTAGCTAACTACTCTGTGTGGCCCTATGGTAGCTAGCTAACTTCTCTGTATGGCTCTATGGTCAAAATAAAATAATATTTTTTTTTTACGGTAGCCAACGAACCAGTCAGTCTCCATGGTAGCTAACGAACCAGTCAGTCTCTTCTCTTGTCAATACTGGGGCTGGTGGGGCCAGTTCAGCCAAAACACTAGTGTTAGATTTATGTTATGGGGGCTGTAAACATGACATATCGCAATCGGGATAAAGATAGTGATGCGTGTTCATGTTTGTTTGTCATGTCAAGTTTTCTCCTATTCAATTCCATCTTTTGCGTGGAGAATAAAAGCAGTGTGTGTGTGTGTGTGCATGCGCACACTGGGAGACACCAAACCTTGATCTTCTTGACCATCTTGTTCTCCTCCTCATCGTCAGTTTCTGGGAACTCGTAGATCTTGATTTTGTGCTCTGTGATTTCTCGCATGATCTATAAAGAGATTAGGGGAGGGAGGGAGGAGGGGAAGAAGAGAAGAGGGGAAGAAGAGAGGATGGGAGGGAGAGAAGAGGGGAGGAGAAAAATATAGAAAGGTGAGAGCAGTGGGGGTGGAGAAAGAGACCGATGAGACAGAGAGCTAGAGATGACAGATGAGACATAGGAGACCAAGAGGGGAGACAGAGAAAAAGTGAGACAGATGAGATAGAGATGACAGAGATGGAGATGAGATAGATGACAGATGAAATGGAGATGAGAGAGACGACACAGTGACCGAGAGAGCGACCGAGACAGCAACCGAGACAGACAGCGACGAGACCGCGAGACCGAGAGAGACCGCGAGACAGACAGCAACCGCGAGACAGACAGCAACCGAGACTGACAGACAGACAGCGGCCGTGAGACGGGCGGTCGCTGTCCGTCTGTCTGGGCGGTCGCTGTCCGTCTGTCTGGGCGGTCGCTGTCCGTCTGTCTGGGCGGTCGCTGTCCGTGTCTGGCGGTCGCTGTCCGTGTCTGGCGGTCGCTGTCCGTGTCTGGCGGTCGCTGTCCGTGAGACACAGCAACCGAGACAGCCGATGACGAGACAGCAGGCGACCGAGAGACGGCGACCGAGAGACGACGAGACGGCGACCGAGAGACGGCGACCGAGAGACGGCGAGACGGCGACCGAGAGACGACGAGACGGCGACCGAGAGACGGTGACCGAGAGACGGCGAGACGGCGACCGAGAGACGGCGACCGAGAGAAGACGAGACGGCGACCGAGAGACGACGAGACGGCGACCGAGAGACGGCAAGACGGCGACCGAGAGACGACGACCGAGAGACGGCGACCGAGACGACGACCGAGAGACGGCGACCGAGACGGCGACCGAGACGGCGACCGAGACGGCGTCCGAGACGGCGACCGAGAGACGACGAGACGGCGACCGAGAGACGACGAGACGGCGACCGAGAGACGACGAGACGGCGACCGAGAGACGGCGGCGACCGAGAGACGGCGACCGAGAGACGGCGACCGAGAGACAGCGACCGAGAGACGGCGAGACGGCGACCGAGAGACGGCGACCGAGAGACGGCGACCGAGAGACGACGACCGAGAGACGGCGACCGAGAGACGACGAGACGGCGACCGAGAGACGGCGACCAATATTCACTCACACTGAAGGGTCAGTCAATACACAGGATGAGGAAACTGTGCTCAGCACACACACGCGCTCTGTGCAATAACTGTGCATCACTTATTTATTGCATGTGTTCTCTACCACAGGAATAGTTTGCATAAACTACTAATCACACAGACAAACGGCGACCGAGAGACGGCGAGACGGCGACCGAGAGACGACGACCGAGAGACGGCGAGACGGCGACCGAGAGACGACGAGACGGCGACCGAGAGACGGCGACCGAGAGACGAGACGGCGACCGAGAGACGGCGAGACGGCGACCGAGAGACGACGACCGAGAGACGGCGACCGAGAGACGACGAGACGGCGACCGAGAGACGGCGAGACGGCGACCGAGAGACGGCGAGACGGCGACCGAGAGACGGCGAGACGGCGACCGAGAGACGGCGACCGAGAGACGGCGACCGAGAGACGGCGACCGAGACGGCGACCGAGAGACGGCGAGACGGCGACCGAGAGTCGGCGACCGAGAGACGGCGACCGAGACGACGACCGAGAGACGGCGACCGAGAGACGGCGACCGAGAGACGGCGACCGAGAGACGGCGACCGAGAGACGAGACGGCGACCGAGAGACGGCGAGACGGCGACCGAGAGACGGCGACCGAGAGACGACGAGACGGCGACCGAGAGACGACGAGACGGCGACCGAGAGACGGCGACCGAGAGACGACGAGACGGCGACCGAGAGACGGCGAGACGGCGACCGAGAGACGGCGGGCGAGACGGCGACCGAGAGACGGCGACCGAGAGACGGCGAGACGGCGACCGAGAGACGACGAGACGGCGACCGAGAGACGGCGACCGAGAGACGGCGACCGAGAGACGGCGACCGAGAGACGACGACCGAGAGACGACGACCGAGAGACGACGACCGAGAGACGACGAGACGGCGACCGAGAGACGGCGACCAATATTCACTCACACTGAAGGGTCAGTCAATACACAGGATGAGGAAACTGTGCTCAGCACACACACGCGCTCTGTGCAATAACTGTGCATCACTTATTTATTGCATGTGTTCTCTACCACAGGAATAGTTTGCATAAACTACTAATCACACACACAAACGGTTGACTTCTGCATTCAGAGAAAGACGTGTTTTCTTTAACAGAGCCAACCATAAACACACATGCCACCCATAGAACACGGTATGTACACAGAGCCAACACACGCACACACCTGCTTCTTGAACTGTTGGCACTCCTCAGGAGTCATTGTGTCCGCTTTGGCGATGAGGGGGATGATGTTCACTTTTTCATGTAACCGCTTCATGAACTCTATATCAAGAGGCTTCAACCTGGAGAGAGAGAAGAGAAAAACTCAGATTGCACAGCTTGGCCGACCTCGGGACTAAAAAACAGCATTTCTTGTTTCCAGAATGAATCTCTCTCTCCGTGGCAGCATTGCTGCTGAAACTGCACTGGCCGGCCCGCCCACAACACACTGTAAATCCACTGAGCAGAACAGGATTCTTCTGTTCTGTCTGCCTGAAAACAGCTCTAATTTAAACAGCCATCACATTGGTATTTCATACAGAGTTAGACTCCAGACTGTTTGTGAAAGGAGATGCTGGGATATCTAAGCAACGTTGAATCCTGGCACACAGACAAGAAAAAGTTAAAGGGCATGCCAACAAGTACAAGTCTCCGGTCTGACTTGGCTGGCTGTGGCTAGATGAAACTTTACGTTCAGAGAGTTCGCTCAAAAGAACAGAATGAATCATCGGACTTTGAGAAATGATTGCATTTTAGTCTTGAAAGATCAGTTTGTGCACACACACACACTAGGCCTAGATACACACTTTGCTCTCTGCCCTGGTTCCAGCTGTGCTGGTAATGTGCTGTGAGAGTCCCGTGGGGAGACAGAGGAGGAGACAGATGTTAATTGTGAATGGAGCCATACGGTGCTAGTCCTCTTGGATGACCACAGACTGCTGCCAGACAGCCAGGCACATGAAGAACAGAACAAGGACTTGGTCAGATATAGAGACACTTTGGGCCAAGATGGTGAGGGGCACTGACACCCAAATGGAGAGAGCGCTGGCCTGTCAAATGACCCTTTGTTCATGGGGAGCACAGAGCAGCCCAGTGTAGGGATGTAATGTAACAGCAGGGACAGCTGTGTGTTGAGCAGAGCAGAGCACGGACTGGAGCCAAGATACAGAGGAGAAACAGCCTCAAACAAAGTGAACCCAGGAGAGGACAGATTACATAAATGTTGTCCCTGTGTGCCTCTCAGCAGTCCAAGTAGGGGTTCAGCGTGGGGTCGAGGGTGGGGGGGCGGGGCAGGAGTGTGGATGACCAGCTAGTAACATGTAAACAGTCTTAGGCTACACAGTAGTTGTACTACTGATTTCATCCTGTGACCAATACCCCGTCTGCCCTGTTAGGGAACATTCAAGAGCTATAGGATCATGCTCAATCTCAAATGAGAGAAGGAAAATACTGGATTCTTCACCCTTGAAGAATTATTCACATTTTGAGAAGCGACACAATATCAACTGTGATTCAACACTGAATTTCAATGTTGTGTTTCAGAATGGAGCCCATACCAGCTGCAGTACCTACCCATGTCCAGAGGGGGTGATGAAGTAGAGGCAGCAGTGCACTCTGTTGTCAGGCATCTGCCGTCTATTGACCCGGGACTCTGAGTTGAGGTAATCCTCAAACTTACTGTCGATGTGATCAATGACTGGCTGCCAGCTATAGGAGAGCAGAGCACAGACATTACTCAATGTCAGGTAACAGCGACTACATTTAATGTAGAATATACACATTCAGATAGAGATATAGGGCAGGTTAGTCAGTCAGTCAGACGTACCAGTCAGTCAGTCAGTCAGACGTACCAGTCAGTCAGACGTACCAGTCAGTCAGTCAGTCAGTCAGTGAGTCAGTCAGTCAGTGAGTCAGACGTACCAGTCAGTCAGTCAGTGAGTCAGACGTACCAGTCAGTCAGTCAGTCAGTCAGACGTACCAGTCAGTCAGTCAGTCAGTCAGTCAGACGTACCAGTCAGTCAGTCAGTCAGACGTACCAGTCAGTCAGTCAGTCAGACGTACCAGTCAGACATTCAGACGTACCAGTTACTGTTGTCGACAGCATCTCCGAACCCTGGCGTGTCAACGATGGTGAGAAGAAGCTGAACTCCTCCTTCCTTTACCAGCACCTTAGACTGCTCCACCTGAGATCGTAGAAAACAGTAAATAATTACAACAAAGACAGCACGGAATCATGGTGAACTTCTAAAAACACCATGACATCAATATCTCCCCATTTATGGTTCATTTGAAGGGTGGGGTTTCCCAAACTCGGTCCTCGGGACCCCAAGGGGTACACATTTTGGGTTTTGCCCTAGCACTACACAGCTGATAAAAACATTTAAATAAACTAATCAAGCTTAGCGCAAAACAACTAGAATATGCACCCCTTGGGGTTCGGAGGACCAAGTTTGGGAAACGCTGGAATAGGGACATGTACAAACATGCATTGCATCATAGTGTGTGTATAACTTGCGCTAATCGTGACAGTTTGCAGGATCTCCACCTAAGAGCACTTCTCCTCTGAAGGGATGGGCTCAGACTCAGGGGCTTGGTTAGGAAGTCTGACAGTCCTTTCATCTTTATCTAGAATGTGTCTGTTCGGAGAAGTTGGCTATACATCAAACTACAAAAGCCCAGGTGAAAATGTTTTGAGCATTATTAACAAATATAAATCACAGATGGCGATACACTTGTGGAGGGTTGCCAGCCTGGCAGACTGGAGATGAATCCAGCAACATGGTCTTAGAAAATCTTTGACCTCAGACCCAGAGAGAGCTCTAGTTATATTTGGCTGCCCACCTGGAGTGTCCAGTACAGGGTGAACAGAGCTGCTTGCAGATTGGCCTCTTAGCTGATCAGAGAGCTTTAAAATCAGCAGGCGATCCAGACCAGCCCTTGTAATTAGCAGATGAGCTGCACTTCAATGATTAAACCACGAGGAACAGATGAGTGCATGTCGTGTTCCGCTCAGATTGCAATGGAAGCCGTCATTGTGTGTGTTAAATGCAGCTCTGTACAGTAAAAGCAAGCTCAGTTTTATTAGTTGTACACAGACCACAACATAAAACACTACTATACCTCATGCTTTCACACACGTCACAACCGGATGTACTTTGTGATATAAGCGGCCTTTTGTTTACTTGATGGCATGCTTCATTGATGTAGGAACATTTTGACAAAACCAGCCCAGCCGGCAGCCCATGGTTTCCCAAAAAGCAGCACATTTGAGTTTAACCACAGGCAGCTAAACTGAGCCGTCACCTTCCACTTAGACAGAACCACAGAATGCCCGTGGTCTGGGCCTGAGGCTGGGTTATGGCTGCTCTCACTCAGCCCACTAGCTGGGCCCTGGCTAAAGGCTTCCTCTCCCCCACACAGCCCCACTGTGGGCAGGCCACCCCTTGACCGGGTAACACAGAGCAACGCCCTGAGAGCTGATTTAGCTAGACCACTGAAATAAGAGCGAAAACAACTAGTGTGTTTTGGTAGGTGATAATCAAGCTGATTTAGGTGAGAGAGAAGGGAGAGCGAGAGAATAAAAGAAAAACTGATTCAAAGTCCCCAAAAAATGACCATTAAAAAAAAAGGAGAGACTGAGGTAATAAAATAGAAAACAAGTGTTTAGTGGGTGAGCATCTATTTCCAGTCAGCTAGTGAAAGGGATCAGTGTTGAACCTAAAGAGGTGTGTCCTGCCAGGCCGTTGGGTCGGTCTGCTTTCTGGGTGGGTGACTCATGTGTCCCAAATGGCATCCTATTCCTTATAGTGCACTACTTGGACCAGGGCCCATAGTGCACTACTTTTGACCAGTGGTCTATGTAGGATGCAGACATATGGCTGTTTGAACAGGCCACTGTGGCCAGGCCAACAACACTAATAATGAAACCATTTAGAACAGCTGGCTGGTTGGGCAGAAAGAAAGAACGAACACTAAAAGCAGGTGTAACTTTCACTTATTTTTCACAGGTATCATCTTATCAGTTCATCTACATACATCCTCAACAGTTTACAGAAAATACTGCTAACTTTGATTTGAAAGACTACATTCACAAGCAGGAAATGGATACTTTAGACAACCATTCTTGACCCTGAAAAATTGCATACTTTTCAAAACCGATGGGTTCTCTGACGCAAGTTTTGAAAACAAAGATAAGTCACATCTGTGTGTGTGTGTGTGTGTGTGTGTGCTCTAGCCACAGAACAGTTTAACTACTAACTGCAGGGAAAACGATGAGGGAAAAATTGCACGGTTCGCTTTATATTTATTTCCAGGCAGTAAATCTACAGAGTCGTCAGTTGATGAGAGTCACTCAATCGTCAGCGCTGGAATGCACACAGCTTTTTTTAATAGGGCAGCGTGACAACATGCATGTCTCCCCCTGGAGGATTCTTTACTGTGTGTGTGTGTGAAACGTTGACCTCCTTCTTCATCCATTAAACCCTGCTAGAACCATACATTAAAACCAGAGGATGGTGATAGCACTGACGTCATTCACGTATTCCTATGGAAAACTCCCAATGTCGCATGAAGCCAGAAGTATTTGAAGTGCGTCATATTGCTGAATGGGGCTGAATGGCACCAACAACAACAAAACATTTATAAGGATCATGGTCAATGTAGTCATTCTCATCCTGCCCGAGAGAGTCAACCAGGAGACTCCCGACCCGTGATTGGTCTGTCAGCACATGGTCCTGTGTGCTGAGAACGTAGTATTCAGAATGGTTTTCTATTTAATAAAATATCTTGATTTTTAGCAACAATTTAATAATTCACAGTGGGGATCAAACTTCATCATAAACTAATTTGAGCCCAAAACCGCAGTCGCCAACAAAAAATGTGGGGGTCGTTCTGGCGATTTTATTTCACA
Source organism: Salmo salar (assembly GCF_965601325.2). Lineage (NCBI taxonomy): Eukaryota > Metazoa > Chordata > Actinopteri > Salmoniformes > Salmonidae > Salmo > Salmo salar. The sequence continues at coordinate 82,407,346 of NC_138304.1, read as the reverse complement.
TAGGCTTCAAGGGCAGACCAGGGCTTTTGGCAACGCTAGGTTGCTATGCACCAGACCGGACACTGGGGGTAAAAACATGGCTGTTCATTCCAGCTCACAGTGTGTGTGTGTGTGTGTGTGTGTGTGTGTGTGTGTGTGGTGTGTGTGTGTATAGTGCTGCCTTTTACTGTCCTACCCTTACATTTACAGGAATCCATCAGACTGCACATTAAATTCCTCCTTTCTCTTTACTTGACCTCTAACCCCCTATTCATAGACCTCACCCTGGTTCTTTAAGCACCATCAGAGTAGGACTTTCCACTCTATTTTTTCCCTCTCCTCTCTCTCTCGGTCATACTCACTTTCCCACCGTCATCTCGTCTGTCTTGTTGTAACCAAAACTCAACTGGTTACAGATACAGTTGAAGTTGGAAGTTGACATACAACTTAGCCAAATACATTTAAACTCAGTTTCACAATTCCTGACATTTAATCCTAGTTCAAATTCTCTGTCTTAGTTCAGCTAGGATCACCACTTTATTTTAATAATGTGAAATGTCAGAATAATAGTAGAGAATTATTTATTTCATCACATTCCCATTGGGTCAGACGTTTACATACACTCAATTAGCAATTAGCATTGCCTTTAAATTGTTTAACTTGGGTCAAACATTTCAGGTAGCCTTCCACAAGTAAGTTGGGTGAATTTTGGCCCATTCCTCCTGACAGAGCTGGTGTAACAGAGTCAGGTTTGTAGGCCTCCTTGCTTGCACACATTTTTTTCAGTTCTGCCCACAACTTTTCTATGGGATTGAGGTCAGGGCTTTGTGATGGCCACTCCAATAGCTTGACTTTGTTGTCCTTAAGCCATTTTGCCACAACTTTGGAAGTATGCTTGGGGTCATTGTTCATTTGGAAGACCCATTTGCGACCAAGCTTTAACTTCCTGACTGATGTCTTGAGATGTTGATTCAATATATCCACATCATTTTCCTACCTCATGATGCCATCTATTTTGTGAAGTGCACCAGTCCCTCCTGCAGCAAAGCACCCCCACAACATGATGCTGCCAACCCCCGTGCTTCATGGTTGGGATGGTGTTCTTCAGCTTCCAAGCCTCCCCCTTTTTCCTCCAAACATAAGTGGTCATTATGACCAAACAGTTCTATTTTTGTTTCATCAGACCAGAGGCCATTTCTCAAAAAAAGCACAATCTTTGTCCCCATGTGCAGTTGCAAACCATAGTCTGGCTTTTTTTTTTTTCCTGAGCGGTATGACGGCTGCGTGGTCCCATGGTGTTTATACTTGCATACTATTGCTTGTACAGATGAACGTGGTACCTTCATGCATTTGGAAATTGCTCCCAAGGATGAACCAGACTTGTGGAGGTCTACAATTAGTTTTTCTGAGGTCTTGGCTGATTTCTTTTGGTTTTCCCATGATGTCAAGCAGAGGCACTGAGTTTGAAGGTAGGCCTTGAAATACATCCACAGGTACGACTCAAATGATGTCAATTAGCCTATCAGAAGCTTCTAAAGCCATGACATAATTTTCTGGAATTTTCCGAGCTGTTTAAAGGCACAGTCAACTTAGTGTATGTAAACTTCTGACCTACTGGAATTGTGACACAGTGAACTGAAATAAATCTGTCTGTAAACAATTGTTGGAAAAATTGTGTCATGCACAAAGTAGATGTCCTAACCGACTTGCCAAAACTATTGTTTGTTAACAAGACATTTGTGGAGTGGTTGAAAAATGAGTTTTAATGACTCCAACATAAGTGTATGTAAACTTCTGACTTCAACTGTATCTTCTCAGGCTCCATCATAGCAAAGATAATTGACAGTGGCATAAATTATTATTATTTTTTAAATGGTTTTTATTCATGCTATTCAACCGACTGCACCGTTTACAGTGTCATGAATGGCAGGAGCTAGTGTGAGACGTTGAATGAACAAAAACTGACATGGACCACTCCCTGTGTGGCATGAGTTAGATGGTACTAAAAAGTGTAACGGTAGGAGGAGAGGGATCTTCCCTGTGTGTGTGTGTGTGTGTGTGTGTGTGTGTGTGTGTGTGTGTGACCACAATGACCTCACAGACAGACAGGGAAGAGGAACAACACGGACCGTTTTGCCACACTCCTCTGCACTATGGTTGGTGTGCTCAGCTGTGTTACATGAGGACATTGGGCTGACAGACTAAGCACGCTAAGCGCTAGCCTCGTCCCATACCCTCTCCATCTGTTCTTAACTAACTGACAGACGCCTACCCTAGCCAGGTCCACATTTGTTCAGCCAACTCCTATGGTCAGTGGCAATGAGCACTGGAGTTGGCTGAACAGGACAAATACATCTGGCACCAGGCTAGTGCTGTCCCTCCAATAACATAATATAGCATAACATAACCCTTATCAGGCTCTAGTCATTCATCCCTCCTCCTCCTCCTCCTCCTCCTCTAGGATAAACAAGCATAGAGTTCCCACTAACTACTCTTTCCTTCTTGGATGCTGACCCTGCCAAGTTTATCACCAAACCTCTGGCATAACGCTCACTATTGGAGCCAAAGGAAGCAGAGAAATCACAGATACACTCTAATAAGTGCTTAAGGGTGTGTAATGTGCAGGTAAACACATTGGCGGGTGCTGGGTGAAAGCAGAGCAGTGCTGTCTGGGCTTAGTGGAGATTTAGACTAGTGTTGAGAGGGAACAATTCAAGAGAAATGCTGGAGCTTCTGTGGGTGAAACCTAGCTACATGGAATACCACACACCCAGGCAGAGGCTGTTTCTATTGGCAGTGAATCATAGAAACGGGATCACTTTCATGCAACTTCAAAAGGGAGGTACAATACAATGTGGGCATTGTTCTTGGAGGGATATTTCTGTTAAGTCTGAAAACAAGATAGCACACCTACTGTAACCTGATGCTTTAGGCCCAGGAGAGGAAGCAGGTCCAACTAAATGGCTAACCATTGATCAGGTGACGACGTCATCATAAGACGGTAAACCACAAGTCTGGCACCTTCAGTACTACTTCTTGTTAGCACTATGACTACTTCCTCTTCTTCAACTGGCATGGCGGCAAGTAGTGGTAGTAGTGACACTCAGACAGATCAGATCCTCCCGCTCCCTTCTCTTTCTCCCGCTCTTTCCTTGTCAGTCTCCCTCCGTTCCTCCCTCAACCTTCAGATCCAGAACCCTTAGTAAGGACTGGGACTTTTACTGCCTGTGCTGCCCCAAACAAACAAACAACCTGGGTAGTCAACCCAGGAGCAGAGGAGAGATTGACTGCATCACTTCTTGTGTTACAAATTCCAAATTGTCTATTCAAATCAGCTAACATAAGGCATGCAACAAGTTTCTTCAAAGTCCCAAAATACAAAACTAAGACAATGCAACGCAAAGCATTATATAGAGGCATGATTGACTGGAACTACCTGCCATCTCAAATCACTCAAGCACACAGCAAAATCTGCTTTCAGAAAACAAATTAACCAGCACCTCACAAAACAACGCCTCTCCTTAGTGAACAATTTTTTTAATAAAAAAAAAAAAAATCTATCCACTCCTCTTCCTCCCAAGAACATCTGGTGTTTGGGTTAAAGATAAGATGTGCCATTGGCACTGTGAACTCAAACAGGCTGTAAGAGAAACAGTGGAGAGATAGGAACAGAGAGATATTAGATTTAGGTCTCTCCGTGTCTTTTTCGCCGCATGACATTAGCTAGGCTTTAGCTGGAGGAAACTGATGTATGGGACTGTGTTCATTTTGTGAATTGCTCCACCCCAGTGTGACTCTGTTCAGCACCACTAACTTACACTTCAACCCACTATATCTGGAGGTGACTAAAATTTTACAAAAAGTCAAGGCCTTCACAGTTGCTGAGGCAACATACAGTACATATGTGATTGGGTAAACGGCTCCAATCTGGTGTGACTAAAACATTTAAGAACAACTCCACCAAGATTACCATTATACCACAAGAGAACCACTATGACCCACTGGGTGGTATTTAACATATTACGATTAATGAAAGTGTATCCACGTGCCGGCTTTTGTGTAATGTTACTAAGCATGGACTGTTGAGACTTGTGTATGAAAGTGTGTATTGTTTTCAATTTAGGGAAAGGGGGATACCTAGTCAATTGTACAACAATGCATTCAACTGAAATGTCTCTTCCGCATTTAACCCAACCCCTCTGAATCAGAGAGGTGCAGGGGGCTGCCTTAATCCACATCATCGGCGACCAGGGAACAGTGGGTTAACTGCCTTGCTCAGGGACAGAACGACAGATTTGTACCTTGTCAGCTCGGGGATTCGATCCAGCAACCTTGAGGTTACTGGCCCAATGCTCTAACCTGTCCATGAGCTGTCATTGTCTATAATGTTCTGTATTATGTCATGTTTTGTGTTGACCGCAGGAGGATAACGGCTTCGTTAGCAGCAGCTAATGGGGATCCTAACAAAATACTAAAAGTGACTCACCAGCAGACTGAGGATTGCACAGCTATGAAGCAACAGGCTGGCAGAGGTACAGTACATCATCCTGGCACGACTCAACCACTTTACTAACCTCGGGCCCTCTACAGGCACACCAGGACCAGCCCAATGACATCATGACCATGACTACAGCACTATTAACACATGCATCCTCACCTACCTTAGCCTGGGTGCCAGTTGGTTTCTGCTCCCTTGCCAACTCCTTATGGGATTGTTGGCATGACTGAAAGGCTGACACCCAGGTTACTGCTCCCTGGCATGTACACAACATTACAAACTGTCATCCAATGACAAATCATACTCCTATTGACAAACCTTCAAGCCAAGTAGAATATGGGACTAATAATGATCTGTCATCGGATAGGTGTGGTGTCATAATATTATGAGAAACTGTTTGTGTGTGTGTATACACACACGTGTGTCTTCAGAGGCATGTAGGCCAGCTCTGATAAGAGACCCATGCTTTATCACCCGTTCAATCACCACAGGAAACAGTCTGTTTGGAGCGCCCCTCTGTGCTGTGATGCGCGTGCATAGCCAATCCAATGGCGTTCACACACACACACACACACACACACACACACACACACACACACACACACACACACACACACACACACAGTTTGTGGCTTTCAACACCAGGAATTGGCCTGGAGGCCATACTTGACCTGAAATGAGATCCAACGACAGACAGAGCTTGTGTGTGTGCACGCGAGTTAGGGAACTCATTCAGGCAGCAGCAAGACAAACAGAATAAACCAAAAGGATGGGACATTTCTGGGAATCCTCTTAACTATACATTAGCTCATTAAAACAGATAAAGACAGCTCTCTCAGCAAAACTGACATTTACAAATAGGTGTCTTCAGTGGTGTAGACATGTTGCAAATCAACTATGTGATGTTTTACAGACACTTCTTTCACAGACACTTCTTTCACAGACGTTTGAATATTCCATATACAGAAACATGGCAGTGTCAGTGATAAAACTGGATGGGAGAAGACAAGTATTTGTCAACGTGTGGGCAAATAGAGTAGGAGGGAATATCTATAAAATCACTAATACCATTCATATCCCACTGTCAATACCACTACCACTATACCAGCAGCAAAACACTGGTTTGGACCAGTGTAACTGAATCCATAATCCTACACAAAAATATAAAATCTCTCAACCATTTCACTGCTTCTCAATGAAAAATTACATTGTGAGCATGTGTGTGGTCTGGTTGGTTGTAAACTAATTTCCCAGATCCCTAATCAGACTAGACATTTCCTCCTTGCAGACTAGAACACACACAGTGGAAGTGGGAAGTTTACATACACCTTAGCCAAATACATTTAAACTCAGTTTCACAATTCCTGACATTTAATCGTTGTAAAAATTCCCTGTCTTAAGTCAGTTAGGATCACCACTTTATTTTAAGAATGTGAAATGTCAGAATAATAGTAGAGAGAATGATTTCAGCTTTTATTTCTTTCATCACATTCCCAGTGGGTCAGAAGTTTACATACTAATTGAGTGTATTTGGTAGCATTGGCTTTAAATTGTTTAACTTGGGTCAAATGTTTCAGGTAGCCTTCCACAAGCTTCCCACAATACGTTGGGTGAATTTTGGCCCATTCCTCCTGACAGAGCTGGTGTAACTGAGTCAGGTTTGTAGGCCTCCTTGCTCACACACGCTTTTTCAGTTCTGCCCACCAATTTTCTATAGGATTGAGGTCAAGGCTTTGTGATGGCTACTCCAATACCTTGACTTTGTTGTTCTTAAGCCATTCTGCCACAACTTTGGAAGTATGCTTCGGGTCATTGTCCACTTGGAAGACCCATTTGCGACCAAGCTTTAACTTCCTGACTGATGTCTTGAGATGTTGCTTCAATATATCCACATAATTTTCCTACCTCATGATGCCATCTATTTTGTGAAGTGCACCAGACTTGTGGAGGTCTACAATTTTTTTTCTGAGGTCTTGGTTGATTTCTTTTGATTTTCCCATGATTGTCAAGAAAAGAGGCACTGAGTTTGAAGGTAGGCCTTGAAATACATCAACAGGTACACCTCCAATTGACACAAATTATGTCAATTAGCCTATCAGAAGCTTCTAAAGCCAAGACATAATTTTCAGGAATGTTCCAAGCTGTTTAAAGCCACAGTCAATTTAGTGTCTGTAAACTTCTGACCCACTGGAATTGTGATACAGTGAGTTAAGTGAAATTATCTGTCTGTAAACAATTGTTGGAAAAATTACTTGTGTCATGCACAAAGTAGATGTCCTAACCGACTTGCCAAAACTATAGTTTGTTAACAAGAAATTTGTGGAGTGGTTGAAAAACGAGTTAAGGATTCCAACCTAAGTGTATGTAAACTTCCGACTTCAACTGTATATATAAAATTGTTTGGTTTCTTTGACATTCAGAGGCTGAGCTACAACCTAAAAAAAAAGACTTTGCTTGGGAAGTTAACGGTCACTATCAATTGACTAAGCTATGCACTTTCTGTACAATAGAAGATGTTTAAACCCAGACAGCTTTAAGAGAAACACTTGTGACCTTGTCTCGTTGGGTTAAACCACAGAAGAATAGCAGCCAGCAGTTAAATCTTACATTTTTTCTGCGTTGGTAGGCCTACTCTGTCTGCGGTGGAAAGGTAGGTCTAACTTTTGAAAGTATCATGCTCAGTCAGATTCCTAATGCCATCTCAGATATAATTATTTGCAAACAGGGACAGTTTCGTTGCAAACAAGGCACACTGATTTGGCATTGGAGAAATATGGTCAGTCCCTGGATGGGAGACCAGATGCTGCTGGAAGTGGTGTTGGGGGGCCAGTAGGAGGCACTCTTTCCTCTGGTCTAAAACAAAATACCCCAATGCCCCAAGGCAGTGATTGGGGACATTGCCCTGTGTAGGGTGCTGTCTTTCGGATGGGACGTTAACCGGGTGTCCTGACTCTCTGTGGTCACTAAAGATCCCATGGCAATTGTCGTAAGAGTAGGGGTCTTCTGTTGAATCTGACAATTAATCTGGATGGTTGTACAGTCGTCTCAAATAAAACTGAAGGACCTCGGCGTTACTCTGGACCCTGATCTCTCTTTTGAAGAACATATCAAGACTGTTTCAAGGACAGCTTTTTTCCATCTACGTAACATTGCAAAAATCAGAAACTTTCTGTCCAAAAATGACGCAGAAAAATTTATCCATGCTTTTGTTACTTCTAGGCTGGACTACTGCAATGCTCTACTTTCCGGCTACCCGGATAAAGCACTAAAAAGACTTCAGTTAGTGCTAAATACGGCTGCTAGAATCCTGACTAGAACGAAAAAATTTGATCATATTACTCCAGTGCTAGCCTCCCTACACTGGCTTCCTGTTAAGGCAAGGGCTGATTTCAAGGTTTTACTGCTAACCTACAAAGCATTACATGGGCTTGCTCCTACCCATCTTTCCGATTTGGTCCTGCCGTACATACCTACACGTACGCTGCGGTCACAAGACGCAGGCCTCCTAATTGTCCCTAGAATTTCTAAGCAAACGGCTGGAGGTAGGGCTTTCTCCTGTAGAGCTCCATTTTTATGGAATGGTCTGCCTACCAATGTGAGAGACGCAGACTAAGTCTCAACCTTTAAGTCTTTACTGAAGACTTATCTCTTCAGTAGGTCCTATGATTAAGTATAGTCTGGCCCAGGAGTGTGAAGGTGAACGGAAAGGCTGGAGCAACGAACCGCCCTTGCTGTCTCTGCCTTGCCGGTTCCCCTCTTTCCACTGGGATTCTCTGCCTCTAACCCTTTTACAGGGGCTGAGTCACTGGCTTACTGGTGTTCTTCCATGCCGTCCATGGGAGGGGTGCGTCACTTGAGTGGGTTGAGTCACTGACGTGGTCTTCCTGTCTGGGTTGGCGCCCCCCCTTGGGTTGTGCCATGGCGGAGATCGTTGTGGGCTATACTCGGCCTTGTCTTAGGACGGTGAGTTGGTGGTTGGAGACATCCCTCTAGTGGTGTGGGGGCTGTGCTTTGGCAAAGTGGGTGGGGTTATATCCTGCCTGTTTGGCCCTGTCCGGGGGTATCATCGGATGGGGCCACAGTGTCTTCTGATCCCTCCTGTCTCAGCCTCCAGTATTTATGCTGCAGTAGTTTATGTGTCGGGGGGCTAGGGTCAGTCTGTTACATCTGGAGTATTTCTCTTGTCTTATCCGGTGTCCTGTGTGAATTTAAATATGCTCTCTCTAATTCTCTCTTTCTGTCTTTCTCTCGGAGGACCTGAGCCCTAGGACCATGCCTCAGGACTACCTGGTATGATGACTCCTTGCTGTCCCCAGTCCACCTGGCCGTGCTGCTGCTCCAGTTTCAACTGTTCTGCCTGCGGCTATGGAACCCTGACCTGTTCACCGGACGTGCTTGTTGCACCCTCGACAACTACTATGATTATTTTTATTTGACCATGCTGGTCATTTATGAACATTTTAACATCTTGACCATGTTCTGTTATAATATCCACCCTGCACAGCCAGAAGAGGACTGGCCACCCCTCATAGCCTGGTTCCTCTCTAGGTTTCTTCCTAGGTTTTTGGCCTTTCTAGGGAGTTTTTCCTAGGGAGTTTTTCCTAGCCACCGTGCTTCTTTCACATGCTTTGCTTGCCGTTTGGGGTTTTAGGCTGGGTTTCTGTACAGCACTTTGAGATATCAACTGATGTACGAAGGGCTATATAAAAATAAATTTGATTTGAAATGTTGGTATCCCTGGCTAAATTCCCAGTCTGGCCTTCATACCATCATGGCCACCTAATCATCCCCAGTTTACGATTGGCTCATTCATCCCCCCTCCTCTCCCCTGTAACTATTCCCCAGGTCATTGCTGTAAATGAAAATGGTGTTCCCAGTCAACTTACCTGGTGAAATAAGACAGACCCATCTTTGTTCATTCTTGGCCTGTAATTCCAGTAATGTGTGTGGTATTAAAAAAGATTCTGCTAATATGTAAAATGACATAGAATTACATGAAATGTTTTTAAAAAGGCAATTTCTCAAACCTGCAAATACGATGATAGATTCATGCAATGCTTTTACTATGAAGGAGATCTTTCCACCCATAGTCTTGTTCACGGTGGTCTGCGAACCCACAACCTTCTGGCCCGTAGCCCTGTGCGCCATCAAAATTCCTGCGTTGCCATGTAATGCTTAGAGAATGAAAAACTGCTTCTAAAACAGCATATCTAAGGCTCTGGTCTGTCCAATAAGTGATGGTAAATGGTTCTCTGCTATCCACTTTGTTTTAATTATTATTTTGGGTATAGGGGAGTGTTCTTATTTTTTATTTAACTAGGCAAGTCAGTTAAGAACAAATTCTTATTCACAATGACAGCCTACTCCGGCCAAACCCCGATGACGCTGGGCCAACAGAGTCCCATAGGGCAGCGCGCAATCACGGTCGGATGTGACACAGCCTGGATTCTAACCAGGTACTATAGTGACGCCTCTTGACCTGAGATGCAGTGTCTTAAACCGCTGCGCCGCTCGGGAGCAGGCAGGGTCATTTGTATTGTTTTTTATTTGACTTTTTTTTAAGCTTTCATAGAGGGTTTAGGTAAATATATATTTTGTTGAAGGGAAGGCCATCCATTTCAGAGATGTACGATTTTCTCCATGTAACCCTTATTATAAATAACGTTCACTCCCTTAGCGAGCTCAACTAATTTCCCCTGACCTGAGCATCATCTTCTGTCTCAGTAGTCAGTACTATTACACCAACAGAGAGGAGGAACATGACTCCAGTTATAATGAAATGTACTAGTTCTCTTTCTAGCAAAAACTCCCTGTTGCCATTTGTTTTACAAACTATTAGTTTTCCCAGTGGATGAGTCAGTCGCCACCCCCTGATATTCTGTATGGTTACAGAGGCCCTTCTCTTTGCAGTCAGTCATTCCTCCTAGTCTAAGTAGATTAACTGGTTGTAGGCCTTGTTATTCACAGACAGATGACAGGGCAGCGGTGGTACCAGGTTATGAGTAGATACCACCCTGTCGGAGTGTAACAGGTTATGAGTGGCCTAGCCTGAAGCATGTCAGAGAGCAGGTATGAAGTGGAGGGAGGGCCAGGGCTGTGAAAGGGCTGGGTGGGAGCTGGCTGGGGCACATCAGATCATTTACCAGAGAAGAGCAGGCCGTTTGTGGCCAAAAGAGAAACTTATGGGTAAGTCAGACAGGATGGAGACACATTACCTAGCTACCACCCTGCACTTAAAGCAACAGAAATGGGAAACAGCTTTTTTAATGTGGCGAGTGAGCTGAAATATTTATCTTCTTTGGGAAAAGAACAGTCATTTCCTTTTAGAGGAGGGAGAGACGGTATCTTCTAATGTGTTACAAAAGGGACAGAAGTATAATGTTTTCTCCTAGAGAGAAACACAAGTAGGGTGTTTAAAATGAGTTGAAGCTATGGTGCAACATATAATGAATAGTTTATTCATGGTGTTTCTATCTGTTCCCATTCAAATATACCATGAATAAATCAAATAGATAGGGCATCTTAGTGTTTACCTGTACAGTCTTCTTGATTCTGTGGGAGGGACCAGGGTATTCAGGAGAATACAAGTCTGTCAGGAAGAGGGAATTGATCAGTGTAGACTTCCCCAAACCAGATTCACCTAGAGAAGGGGGGGGGGGGGGGGTAGGAAGATTAATTTCAAGAGTATACACCATCCAACAAAATGCTTATACTTGCAGGTTCCTTCTTGATGCAACAATAAGAAATAAAAGATTATACAAACAAAATAAATGGCTCAGTAGAATAGAATAAACATTTTATCATAACTATTATACAGGAAGGCACGATTTATAGTCCAATATTTACACTTGTAAATTGTGCAGTGTTTAAATTTAATATGCGATGGAGAGAGGGTGGGCTGAATATCTTTCCTCCCAGTCAAATTATTTTCCTGTCTGCATTTCAGGAATCTAATCAGGGATTCTTCTGATGAGGGAAGCCTGGGGATGGCGAAGTCATCATACTGTTACAGTGACTAAGTCTAACCACAAAAGACTTAGGGAATTTGTCTTCGATACAATAACAGTTCAAATTCATTTTGGGTCTCCCTTTCCAACATGCTGTATATTGAGACAATATCCAACCTTTTTCCATGATTTTAATTGACTTACAGTGTATTTCAATGAACATTACCAAATATTTGTTCCATAGTACTCTCATTCAATAATATGCTCTGGAATTGGTATATGGGCTACATTTTCCTTCAACATCTTTGTCAGATTTTCAGAGAACAATCCCAGGTGCCTCCTTATGTCTGGGTAGCCCAACGCCATCAACCGTATACATAGCAACGGTTGGCATGGGGACGGGGGCAATGAGAGCGGCTGAACAATGGGAGCTGTGTGATGAAGGGGGCGGGTCTGGAGTCACATGCTGGGCTGGCACAGGACCGCATCACACTGCTGCTGCGTGCACCAACCGTGCTGCCCCTGCGTTTTCCTGACCTTTAGAAGAGTGGTTAGGCCCAGCCTCCAACAACAACTCACTACTGCCAATTAACCAGCTACTGAACACTTGTGTGCAGGGAAAGAGAGTGAGAGCGAGAAAGAGGCAGAGATGGAGAGAGCAATAGAGACACCACACAAAGGAGAGCACTCTTTCGCTCTCCATCCCTCAAAGAAGCTCTCTCAACGCACTCTTTCACATGGTAAATGTTTTCTGCAAGGGCTGCAGCCACACCGACCTCACCATAACGGAAATGTTTTAGCGGTTGGGCTGTTGAGGAACAACGTGGATATGATCATCTGTGTGGATATTTCTTCAGGACGGAAGTCAGGATTTAGGGCCTACTCCCCACCGAGAGCTGGCTGGAGAATGATGGAAGGTGGGGAGGGGACGTGTTGTGGTCTTGTGAAAACAGCGGGCTGAAATACGCCTGTCTTGAAAATGTCAGCTTGCATTAGGGAAACCATAAGCTGACAGAATGGCAGACCCAAGCGGATTCAGCCTTCAGTGTCTGTGAAGCTGGTCCAATACAGATTCAGATCCAGCAGCATTGATTGGCAGAGAGAAAGGAAGCTTAGCTCTATGGCCACATAGAAGACAGGAGCCAGAACACTACACATCACTCTGGGTGGGAGGATGGAGTGAGGGATAGAGAGAAGGAAGGGAACAGGAGGGATGGAGCAAAGAGGGGGATGGCGGGATACCAGAGAGCAAGTTGTCTATTCAGACTTCAGAGCTGGGTCTGCTTGTTTTCTGAGGAGAGAGAGGGAGTGAGCGATAGATGAAGAAAGAATGGGAAAGAGGGCGAGGGAGGGATATCAAAGCTGATAAGCTATTCAGAGCTGGAGTTGCAGAATTTGTTTGCAGAGTAGGCCTCTGAGAAAGGCCTCTTAAATCCCTATGGTCATGGAAATGAGAATTGGGATTTCCCTACACTGGGCTATAGCTGGGGCCTGGGAAGGGATCTCCCTGCACTGGGATGGGATCATTCGCAGTGGTCTGATGACAGGGAAAACCGGCGAGTTAGCATGGATGCTACTGTTGTAGCCTAACCCCCAACTCAAAATGTGTCATCGTTTGAAAACCAGTCAAATGATTATCTATCTAAAGGGCAATGAATAGACTTAGCCTTGAAGCACTGCAGTGTTTGTAACGATGTGACAGATCTGACACATTAACAGTATTAGGTGAAGCCTCTGATTGTACAGCTAGAACTGGATGCTATGCTGGATGCTATGCTGGTGACCTGGACCTAGAAATTAGCATTCAAGAGCCACCAGACCAGACCAGAGCATGACCATGGCCCTGGCCCCCCTCTCAATGCAGCCCTGCCTGGCCCGTACCCACCAGTGGCACTCCTTGGTCAGTAACCAACCCAGCCAGCAGCACACTTCCTTTAAAGGAAATGTCCAGCAGCTGTGTCAACCATGGAGGCTTATTCAGAGGAACTTCACCCTGCTCTGCATGCAAGGAGAGAGAAGCTTCATGGGGCGGGGGAAGCAGGAAAAAGTTTGGATTTCAGAGAGGGAGGGGAGACAGTTTGTTAGTTCATTTGACGGCGCTGCCTTCTACTGCAGTGACACGGGACTGAAAATACACTGACTGCTGAAATTAAAAGTGCTTCTGTTCAGAAACTGGCTGAGGTAACCCTGCTTTCACTATATTTAACGTTCAGGTAAAGTATGTCTCAGATGATAGCGCGCGTGTGTGTTTGTTGAAAAAGGGGATTTTCCCTTCAAATAGGGAACAGGAAAAAAGACGATAAAAAACTTTATAAGTCTGGCTAGCACATGACAATACTCTTTAAATATCTTCTGGCAAACCCATCAATTTCCTTTAACGAGTCAGCGTGCGAGTCAAATCCTACTTGTTTGTGGGGGACATAGTTTCCAGAGAAGATAAATACTTAAATGCATTAAAAAAAGTGTGTCAACGAAGGGCAACCACAATGAGCTGAACTACGGCAGCCTGCGGTGCAGTAGCCATTCTGGCCAAGATCAAGGTCAAACATTGTAAATCATTAGCAAATATTGACTTTTACCGATGGATGCAAACATCTGACTGCTGTGGCCCACTTTCACTGACTTGGGCTGCTGACAATCAGTTCTGACCAAGAGAGCCTAAAGCCTGTCGCATGCTTGCTTTCCAGTCGAAACAGTTCACGCATATATTATGACAATTTCGGGACGTTTTTGTTCATTTTAGTGTCCGGCAGTTTTTTGGGGGGCTGTTCGTGCACACAACTTTTTCACTTGAGGCAAGTCGAAGTTCAGTAGCCGAAATCTATGCCTCTTCATTGGTGATTGGTCAACAGTACTACTCCTAGGAGTAGGAACTATGGATGGGATTCTTCAATGAAATGCTTGTTGTCATTCAACGAGAGACTGGTTTTCATGCGCTTTTTTCCACTGGAGAAATACTACAACAAACATCTGATGTAAAATTGCTCAACTAAGACCCCCTCTAAAAAAGTCAAAATGTTATTACAGATTCTCTTCTTTTACCCCTTTTTCTCCCAAATTTTGTGATGTCCAATTGGTAGTTACAGTCTTGTCTCATCGCTGCAACTCCCATATGGACTTGGGAGAGGCGAAGGTCAAGAGCCATGCATCCTCTGAAACATGACCCTCCCAAGCTGCACTGCTTCTTGACACACTGCTCGCTTAACCCGGAAGCCAGCTGCACTAATGTGTCAGCGGAAACACTGTCCAGCTGGCGACAGAAGTCAGCTTGCAGGCGCCACAAGGAGTCGCTAGAGTGTAAATGGGACAAAGAAATCCCGGCCGGCCAAACCCTCCCCTAACCCAGACGACGCTGGGCTAATTGTGCGCCACCACACGGTCTCCCGGTCACGGCCAGCTGTAACACAGCCTTGGATTCAACCAAGGGCTGTAGTGACGCCTCAAGCACAACAATGCAGTGCCTTAGACCGCTGCGACACTTGGGAGGCCTAATTACAGATTTCTTGATTTATCTTTGATTCATTTGGAATATTTTGAGGAAGTGTATACTGGCTGTTGTTAATACGGCATCTCAAGAGGGACAAGCAGTACGATTGCCGCTTTTCTCATTTTTCAAGCGAGAGGTCTTTTAAAGAAGTATGCGAGACGTTCGCGTCACCTTGCAGAGTTCTGCTATGAGCAAATTAAAACTAGTATGCGGTCACCTTTAAAATGCTTTGGCACTCTTCACATTGCAACCAGGGCCATTACATGAGTTCTCTGGTAATGAAGAAAACACACAGAGCGAAACACACCCCATAGAGCAGCAGAGAGTAAACAACATGCACTATTATCAGACGATGCATCTCCTACAGCATGACATGAGCTCAGCTTCAATTACCCTGCCATTCTAATTACATGCTCCAGACAAAATTGAACCTATAACTGTCTTTTTCCTGCGAGCGCAGCAAAGGGGAAATTCCAGGGAGAGACCACTTGAATGCTTCAACTCTACTCAGACTGACAGCAGTGGGTCTGGAATAACAGGCAGGCATTCCCCCTCTTCTCCTCCTCCCTCGTTATTTCTCTTGTTCCCACTCTCCTGGCCCTGGGGCAGGTGGGCATGGGTTGACTCAACAGCCCGCCGCCAACCACAGGGCCAGGGGACAGAATATGACCTCATTAGGGTGTTCACAGCCATTTCCTGTACAACCAAGTTTGGTACAGTGCCTTCAGAAAGTATTCATACCGCTTGACTTATTCCACATTTTGTGGTGTTACAGCCCAAATTCAAAATGGATGAAATTACTTCTTTTTTTTCTTTTTTTTTTTCACCCACCTACACACAATACCCCATAATGACAACATAAAAATATCTTCTTAGAAATGTGTGCAAATGTATTGAAAATGAAATACAGAAATCTTATTCACACCCCTCAGTGAATAAATGTTAGAGTCACCTTGGGCAACAATTACAGCTGTGAGTCTTACAGGGTAAGTCTAAGAGCTTTACACACCTGGATTGTAGAATATTTGCACATTATTCAATTTTCAAGTTCTGTCAAGTTGGTTGTTGATCACTGCTACACAGCCATTTTCAAGTCTGGCCATTGATTGTCAAGCCGATTTCAGTCAAAACTGTACAACATTCAATGTCGTCTTGGTAAGCAACTCCAGTGTATATTTGGCCTTGTGTTTTAGGTTATTGTCCAGCAGAAAGGTGAATTTGTCTCCCAGTGTCTATTGGAAAGCAGACAACCAGGTTTTCCTCGGATTTTGCTTGTGTTTAGCTCCATTCGGTTTCTTTTTATCCTAAAAAAATAAAAAAATCCCTAGTCCTTGCCGATGACAAACATACCCATAACATGATGCAGCCACCACCATGCTTGAAAATATGAAGTGTTAGTCAGTGATGTGTTTGCCCTAAACATAACGCTTTCTATTCAGGACATAAAGTTCAGGCATCCTTCTTTTCACTCTGTCATTTAGTTTTCTTTTACAAATTTTTTGCAGTTTTACTTCAGTGCCTTATTGCAAACAGGCATCCTTTTTTGCACTGTCAATTAGGAGGTTAGTATTGTGGAGTAAATACAATGTTTTTGATTCATCATCAGTTTTATCCCATCACAGCAACTAAATGTTTTAAAGTCACCATTGGCCTAATGGTGAAATACTTCCTTAGGAAGGACGCCTGTATCTTCGTAGTGACTGGGTGTATTGATACACCATCCAAAGTGTAATTAATAACTGCACCATGCTCAAAGGGATATTCAATGTCTTTTTTCCCCTCTTCCAAATAGGTGCCATTCTTTGCGAGGCATTGGAAAACCTCCCTGGTCCTTGTGGTAAAATGTGTTTGAAATTCACTGCTCTACTGAGAGACCTTACATACAATTGAATATGTGAGGTACAGAGATAGTCATTCATACAGTTGAAGTCAGAAGTTTACATACACTTAGGTTGGAGTCATTAAAACTCTTTTTTTCAACCACTCCACAAATTTCTTGTTAACTTGCCAAAACTATAGTTTTGGCAAGTCGGTTAGGACATCTACTTTGTGCATGACACAAGTAATTTTTCCAACAATTGTTTACAGATTTCACTTATAACTCACTGAATCACAATTCCAGTGGGTCAGAAGTTTAACTACACTAAATTGACTGTGATTTTAAACAGCTTGGAATATTCCAGAAAATGTCATGGCTTTAGAAGCTTCTGATAAATTATGTCAATTAGCCTGAGTCAATAGGAGGTGTACCTGTGGATGTATTTCAAGGTCTACCTTCAAACTCAGTGCCTTTTCGTTTGACATCATGGGAAAATCAAAAGAAATCAGCTAAGACCTCAGCACAAAAAAAATGTAGAACTCCACAAGATGCTGGAGGAAACGGGTACAAAAGTATCTATATCCACAGTAAAACGAGTCCTATATCAACATAACCTGAAAGGCTGCTCAGCAAAACTGCCATAAAAAAGCCAGACTACAGTTTAACTGCACATGGGAACAAAGACCGTACTTTTTGGAGAAATGGCCTCTGGTCTGATGAAACAAAAATATAACTGTTTGGCCATAATGACCATCGTTATGTTTGGAGGAGAAAGGGGGAGGCTTGCAGGAAAAAGGGGGAGGCCTGCCACCCCGCATCATGTTGTCGGGGTGCTTTGCTGCAGGAGGGACTGGTGCACTTCACAAAATAGATGGAATCATGAGGGAGGGAAATTTACGTGGATATATTGAAGCAACATCTCAAGACATCAGTCAGGAAGTTAAAGCTTGGCCGCAAATGGGTCTTCCAAATGGACAATGACCCCAAGAATACTTCCAAAGTTGTGGCAAAATGGCTTAAGGACAACAAAGTCAAGCTACTGGAGTGGCCATCATAAAGCCCTGACCTCTATCTTATAGAAAATGTGTGGGCAGAACTGAAAAAGCGTGTGCAAGCAAGGAGGCCTACAAACCTGACTCTGTTACACCCGCTCTGTCAGGAGGAATGGGCCAAAATTCACCCAACTTGTTGTGGGAAGCTTGTGGAAGGCTACCTGAAACGTTTGACCCAAGTTAAACAATTTAAAGGCAATGCTACCAAATACTAATTGAGTGTCAGTAAACTTCTGACCCACTGGGAATGTGATGAAATAAAAGCTGAAATAAATCATTCTCTCCACTATTATTCTGACATTTCACATTATTAAAATAAAGCGGTGATCCTAACTGACCTAAGACAGGGAATTTTTACTAGGATTATATGTCAGGAATCGTGAAAAACTGAGTTTAAATGTATTTGGCTAAGGTGTATGTAAACTTCCGACTTCAACTGTACATGCAACTTATGTGACTTGTTCAGCAACGTTTTGCTATAACAACAGGGTTGAATACTTATTGACTAGACATTTCAGCATTTTTCATTACATTTGTAAACATTACTAAAAGCATCATTTCAGTGAGACACAATCTTAATTTAATCCATTTAAAATTCAGGCTGTAGCAACAAAATGTGGAAAAAGTCAAGTGGTGTGAATACTTTCTGAAGGCACTGTACCTCTGGGCAGGACTTATGGAACAGAGAGGATGGAGTGGAGAATTGCAGGGTTGTAAAGGGGCTTACACCCTGTGTCTCTTTCCCTCCATCCCTCTCTCTCTTCAGATGTTCAGGCTCCAACTCTGGCTGCATGAATGGAATTACAGGAAACCTCCCACCCACAATCCAAAAGGCACATTATACACACACCTCAAACACCACACACACACAGACACAAATGTACAAACACATTCCACAGTATGGGGGAAATAAACCCCGCCTACCCTCCATTGCTCAAGCACATTTGTTTTAAATATGGTTTCTTCAAGTCCCGCTTTACATGCAAGACAAGTTATCCCAACGCAACAGAAAGCATTGCTAATGCATTTTAACAGCCAGCTGCCAGCACTATGGCATGACAACATTCCTGACTGTAAAATTGAACACTGCTGGACTGAACACATGAACGTCTATGGCCATGTGTAGGCTATATTAGATATCCACATACATTTCTTACACAGATGTGTCCGCATCTTTCGAACAGAGACGGCACCCTATTCCCCATACTAAACTACTTTTGATCAGCACTCTATGGACCCTGGTCAAAAGTAGTGCACTACATAGGGATTACAGTGCCATTTGGGACACAGTCGGAGCCTCTAACAGTCATTTTCATGCATACTTCACTGATCCATTCAATAATATGCAAACAGATTTTTACACAGCAGTAAAATCTCCATCTGTTTACCCAGATGAACACCGGGTTCTTTTTTCTGTTCTTTTGGGGTCTTACTTGGAAAAGAGCGGGAGACTTAAAATAGGCTGCAAAGATCGCTACTTACCCACGACCATGAGAGTGAACTCGAAGCCTCTCTTTACAGACTTTCTGTACACTTGGTTTGGGAGATTGGCAAAGCCCACATAACCTTCCAGAAGCTTCTGTTGCTGTAGACCAAAACATCAGTTAATGCTTTTCCCCAACTGTCCGGGCAGGTAACAAGGCTAAACAAAAGTCTGGTTACCAACACCGTTGACTTATTGCTTCAGTAGCTGGGATATCACTTGCATATAAAAACTGATGAGTTGACGTGTTCAGGAAATACATTTAGGTGTTGGTAAAATACATTTAGGTGTTGGTAAAATACATTTAGGTGTTGGTAAAATACATTTAGGTGTTGGTAATATACATTTAGGTGTTGGTAAAATACATTTAGGTGTTGGTAAAATACATTTAGGTGTTGGTAAAATACATTTAGGTGTTGGTAAAATACATTTAGGTGTTGGTAAAATACATTTAGGTGTTGGTAAAATACATTTAGGTGTTGGTAAAATACATTTAGGTGTTGGTAAAATACATTTAGGTGTTGGTAAAATACATTTAGGTGTTGGTAAAATACATTTAGGTGTTGGTAACAAAAAACAGCAACATGGACAATTTGTTGTGTTGAATTCAATCATTCATCAGATAATTTAATTCATATGCCCAATCTAACATTGTTAAACTATATATACACAAAAGTATGTGGACACCTTCAAATTAGTGGACTTGGCTAATTCAGCCACACCCATTGCTGACAGGTGTATAAAATCGAGCACACAGCTATGCAATCTCCATAGACAAACATTGGCAGTAGAATGGCCTTACTGAAGAGCTCAGAGACTTTAAACGTGACACCCGTCATAGGATGACGCCTTTCCAACAAGGCAGTTTGTCAAATTTCTACCCTGCTAGGGCTGCCCTGGTCAACTATAAGTGCCGTTACTGTGAAGTGGAAACGTCTAGAAGCAACAACGGCTCAGCCTCGAAGTGGTAGCCCACACAAGCTCACAGAACGGGACCACCGAGTGCTGAAGGGCGTAGTCCGTAAAAATCGTCTGTCCTCTACAGAGTTCCAAACTGCCTCTGGAAGCAACATCAAACCATTCTTGTGCTGTCAGGAGCTTCATAAAATGGTTTTCATGGCCGAGCAACCGTACACAAGCCTAAGATAACCATTCACAAAGCCAAGAGTCAGCTGGAGTGGTGTAAAGCTCGCCGCCATTGGACTGGAGCAGTGGAAACACATTCTCTGGAATGATGAATCACGCGTCACCATCTGGCAGTCCAATGGACTAATCTGGGTTTGGCGGATGCCAGGAGAACACCACCTACCCCAATACATAGTGCCAACTGTAAAGTTTGGTGGAGGAGGAATAATGGCCTGGGACTGTTTTTCATGGTTCGGGCTAGGCCCCTTAGTTCCAGTGAAGGGACATTTTTACATTTAAGTTATTTTGCAGACGCTCTTTTCCAGAGCGAGTGAGTGGAAATCTTAACGCTGTAGCATACAATGACAATCTAGACGATTCTGTGCTTCCAACTTTGTGGCAACAGTCTGGGGAAGGCCCTTTCCTGTTTCAGTATGACAATGCCCCTCGTGCACAAAGCGCGATCCATACAAAAATGGTTTGTCGAGATCGGTGTAGAAGAACTTGACTGGCCTGCACAGAGCCCTGACCTCACGAATGTGCTTGTGGCTGAATGAAAGCAAGTCCCCGCAGCAATCTTCCAACATCTGGTGGAAAGCCTTCCCAGAAGAGTGGAGTCTGTTATAGCAGCAAAGAGGAGACCAACTCTATATTAATGCCTATGATTTTGGAAAAAGATGTTCGACAAGCAGGTGTCCAAATACTTTTGGTTATGTAGTGTCTCTTAACATTGTCAAATAAGTAAATATTATAGCCTAAAGGTACGGTACAGTGGAGTGGTGTAAGGTAATCAGTCACAATAATACTTACAGCTGGTTTGGAGAGTGTGCAGGTCAAGATGGTTGACCGTGAGGTGGTGGTGGATGAGAGGAGATGCAGAATGATTCACAGTCCACGGTAGACAGGAGGAGCACCACACCATAAAGGAAAAAAAGAATTTGAAATACAGTATATCAGTTAAGACCAACAAATGAGTCCACCATCCATCTTGTGTCAGAATAACACATTCATGCCTGCGGATAAAAGCCCAGACGCACTCTCAGGTGTCAATCTCACTTTGACGCCGTTTCAATGTGCAAGTGCAATCATGAATAAGAGATATGCCTACTCATATAGTAGTCAGAAAGGCATAGCTTGAGGTATAGCTTACCCTGGTAACTTCTAGCCTATACAATATACCTGATAGGTCTTGCTACTCTATTTTGCCTATAGCACTCAATCAGATCAGCAGATGTGTGGTGGTGGTACACATCATTTTGGTTTGCTTGGTTAATGCTAGTTTCTGCATCTTTCACCAAAAATGTAATTTTTGACAAAAACTAAGGGTATAACCAGTCTTTTCCCACTCAGTTTCTTCATTCTATTTGAAGGGATTTAACCAATGTTTTATAGGGCTAGGTTATTTGTAGTCAAACCCACGCATAAACGTCTCAGCCAGACAGACACACATACACACTACCGTTCAGAAGTTTGGGGTCACTTTGAAAATGTCCTTGTCTTTGAAAGAAAAGCACATTTTTGTCCATTAAAATATCATAGAATTGATCAGAAATAGAGTGTAGACATTGTTAATGTTGTAAATTACTATTGTAACTGGAAACGGCTGATTTTTTATGGAATATTTACATAGGCGTACAGAGTCTCAACGTCAAAGGTGAAGAGGCGACTCTGGGATGCTGGCCTTCTAGGCAGAGTTCTTCTCTCCGGTGTCTGTTCTTTTGCCCATCTTAATATATTTTATTTTTATTGGCCAGTCTGAGATATGGCTTTTTCTTTGCAACTCTGTCTAGAAGGTCAGCATCCCGGAGTCGCCTCTTCACTGTTGAGACTGGTGTTTTGCGGGTACTATTTAATGAAGCTGCCAGTTGAAGACTTGTGAGGCGTCTGACTAGTTTGAGAAACAATCTAATGTACTTGTCTTCTTGCTCAGTTGTGCACCGAGGAATCCCACTCCTCTTTCTATTCTGGTTAGAGCCAGTTTGTGCTGTTCTGTGAAGGGAGTAAGACATAGCGTTGTACGAGATCTTCAGTTTCTTGGCAATTTCTCGCATGGAATAGCCTTCATTTCTCAGAACAAGAATAGACTGACGAGTTCCAGAAGAAAGTTATTTGTTTCTGGCCATTTTGAGCCTGTAATCGAACCCACAAATCATGATGCTCCAGATACTCAACTAGTGTAAAGAAGGCCACTTTTATTGCTTCTTTAAATCAGCCCAACAGTTTTCAGCTGTGCTAACATAATTGCAAAAGGGTTTTCTAATGATTAAGTAGCCTTTTAAAATGATAAACTTGGATAAGCTAACACAACGTGCCATTGGAACACAAGAGTGATGGTTGCTGATAATGGGCCTCTGTACACCTATGTAGATATTCCATTTTTTGAAATTTGTTTTTTTACATCAGCCCATTCCAGCTACAATAGTCATTTACAACATTAACAATGTCTACACTGTATTTCTGATCAATTTGATGTTATTTTAATGGACAAATTAATGTACTTTTCTTTCAAAAACAAGGACATTTTTAAGTAACCCCAAACTTTTGAACGGTAGTGTATGTATGTACGTATGTATACATGTATATATTTTTTTATAGAGGGTGTGAAACATGGAGATGGATCACAATTCATGACGAGTCTATTCTGGAAAACAGGATTTTAGCCTCAGATTATTTTACAGCTCCCTGGCTGCCAGTAAAGTGACATGAAAGACCCTCTGTAATAGGTCTTTACCTAAATATGATATCAGCCATTACTGAAGAGGAGTGTGGGCTCAGAAGCCAAACAATGTTCTCAGTTAAGAGAAGAAAAATAACCTATTTACCAACTGTAACGACACAGACAAGTTCAGGCTAAAGCAGTAGGACAGCCAATGATGCTTGTTATTCAGCACATCAGAGAGAGGAAAACACGGTCAACCTACCTAGCATTCAAATAGCCTAATCCTCCACTTGAGTTACAACTCAAACTTCCTACAGTATTTTAGGTCCGTTTATGGGAGCTGTCATTGGTTAATCCCAGAGTTGAGGTGATGCATCCTTCAATCATTTCATCGGCTGATGTGAAATGAGATCCAATTGGCTACCAGCCCACAGCCGTGAAATCCCATTGGCCGACAGCCCACAGGCCTCTTCACACGGCTTCCAGCGTTGGAGAGACTGACGAATAGCAGATAGTCTCGAGTTAGTAGCTAGGCACCATGTTTCCGTCCTCACACTAACAAAAAGCAATTTCCTACATGTTTCGTCTCTCAGACATCGTAGTGTAAAACCATCAAGATCAGGGTGGCAAGAATTTGAGCATTCACTCAGGCTATCCCAGACCCAGAAAGTTGGGCCAAAAATATTGAGATTATTAAGCGGATGAGCTGTTTTTGCCAGTAAAGCACTGCTCAGAGGAGGAGGCTGTTCATTCCTCTACAGTTTTTCAGCTCATTGGCTATTAACGACCCACTTCCACAGGAGAGGATATGCCCCACCTAGCCTTTGAGGGTCTTTGAGGGTTATAAATTGACAGATGTAGCCTACTGTAGCATGCCTCACCGCCCAAGCCACTTCCTCCTGTTGTCTGTCTGTCTGTCTGTCTGCCTGTCTGCCTGTCTGCCTGTCTGCCTGTCTGCTCTGGAGCAGAAGCGTCTGTCACGTATGCAGTACGACTGTCAGTGGTGCCTGTCGCTGATCAGACAAATGGCAACCACTTCAGCACATAGCTGAGACAGCAGCATCATCATCATAATGTTGATCTCTTTGCTAGCTTGCGCTGAGAAGAGAAATGTTTGATGTGCAAGTCAGAGCAAATAACAATGAGCCGTCCATACTTCTCCGTGAGTCCAAGGAGAGGGTCATAAAAGTTAGCCTCATCTTATGAAAAAAAAGGAGTGAAATATAGGCTACATCTACCCCAGCGTCCTGACTCATATAGCAGGCATAAGAGGCTTGTTGACATGTACTAAAAGAAGTTCAAGGCAACACCCATGATACATTTCCAATACCACTGTCAAGGTTGGAGAGAGAGCTTCCACCTAGGCCAGGGTCACTGAGAGGGACACGTGGTGTGGTGGACATCTGTGTCTTGCCTGTTCAGCTCAACCTTTTATAACAATTGCTTTAACAAAGGCCAGTACATAGCTCCAGGAAAGCAGCGCTGCCTTCTCCTTTAGGCCTCCCCTTCCACCACTCTTCCCCATGCTTTTCAATGCACTGATAGCCTGATACATTATGTTCCCACTCACATTGCTTCCAGCAGAGTAGATTTGTTATTCTTCTTTGCTGGTGGTGGGTAAACTGCCAGAAGAGATGTGGTGGGATTAAGGCCAGTCTGCCTCAGAGAGCCCAAGGTTAGAAAGAGGTGTGTTAAAGCTAACCCTAAAGCAAGGCCTAGCAGGTTAGCCTAGCACAGTAAACTGACATTGACTTGCAAATTCTAGAGGATACACAGTAGAGAATGTTGTTCTGTGCTGCTTCAGAAAGTCTGACACCTCCCATGACCTTTCTGCACCGTCCCAGACACTGGACTTACCAGTATGTGTGTTTGTGTGTACAGTTTTTCCTTCATCTCCATCAGAGTCTGTCTTGCATGCTATAGAGTGTTTTCATAACAGTCCATTTTATTTCTATACTGTAATTTAGGAATAATGTTAAGTCTGTAGGAGTAAGACAGTCCTGAGCGGTCTACATGGACGGTTGATCCATTCTCCATTCACTAGTAGAGTGATGGGGTGGATCTATACAGTTACATATCAGGATATTATCTTTGACGATATATCGTATTGTTGACAATATGACAATATTATTTTTGTGCTAGTTGTCTGTAACTGCAGCAAAACTACAGTATTTTTCCTTCCTAGCTTGTTCTCAATCTTCTTTTTAAATAGGGAGCCAATTTGTTTTCAGTACTTTCATTTCTATGACTGATCAAAACTCGTTTTCTCATGGTTCTATTTTGTCCCTCTACAGCAGACATACGGGGAGCAATATGTTTGGAACATCGAATCGCAATATAGAATGGTGAGGATTGTACTACATATAGTATCGGCACCTAAGTATTATGACAATATTGTGAGGTCCCTCGCAGTTCCCAGCCCTATAACCTACAGGGCTCATCTGAGGCTAAATTCCAATTCTCACCCCATGATTGGATGCCATATTTGTCACACCAAAACAATGCTTTTAAAATCTTTGAGGAGGACTGAATGAATACGATAGAGGAAGAAGAATACAAAAATGTAGCTTTTATGGGAACCTAAACAAACTGATGTCATTCCCAGCCGTCGCCATGTGACACACTGACTCACAGACTGGACTCCTTCTGTTGTGTCACTGGGGACAATAGGTCATCCATCACACTGAGGAAGGCTTGGCCTGTAGTCCATAGGATACATCTG
Source organism: Salmo salar (assembly GCF_965601325.2). Taxonomy (NCBI): domain Eukaryota; kingdom Metazoa; phylum Chordata; class Actinopteri; order Salmoniformes; family Salmonidae; genus Salmo; species Salmo salar. The sequence goes on along the minus strand of NC_138304.1, from coordinate 82,381,575 downwards.
TCATGCATTCAATTGGCCTGCAACCCAGAAATGCTCACAGTTTCCAACCAATTAACATGACAAAAATCAATGAACCATTCTCCTCGTGTTTAGAAGAGTCTTTATCCTATGAATAACAAAACACAGGTGTCACCAACACCCCTAGCCCTGACTGACATAAAAGTTGTTAGGGAAAGGGGGATACCTAGATAGTTGTACAACTGAATGCCTTCAACTGAAATGTGTCTTCCGCATTTAACCCAACCCCTCTGAATCAGAGAGGTGCGGGGGACTGCCTTAATCGACATCTACGGTGCCTGGGGAACAGTGGGTTAACTGCCTTGCTCAGGGGCAGAACGAAAGATTTGTACCATGTCAGCTCGGGATTCGATCCAGCAACCTTTCGGTTACTGGCCCAATACTCTAACCACTAGGCTACCTTAGCCACAATAATGGAGAGATGGCAATTGTTCAATAACAACAGAGAGATATGGTGGGAAAATGCATTTATTTACTCAAGCTAAAGTAATAACATTGTATGTATTCCATAGCGACTAGAGAAAACATTTGAATGGCTAGGGTGACGATCTATGACGGCCTCTACACTCACTGCAAGCCATTCCATGACAGATGCTACAGGTCACATGGAGGAATAACTGACAGGCAGTCACTCAGAGCATCCACCATGTGAGTACAGTACCACAGTATGAATCCAGTCTCATGTAAAGGACTAGGTTTTCTAAAAAGTAGATACTGCAGTCATCCTACCCCACTCCGAGTAAAACATTTTGTTGATGCTGAATAGAGAGTTTCTGTTTGACATTTTGATAGACACTCAAATGATGTAGGTATCCAACTAGATGTTTGAGGAACTTTGTAGATTCATAACTTTGCTCCAGGTTTCCCTCACACTGACTTTAGCATTGATTAAACCGATTTGAATTAACTAATGATTATTTGACCAACACTGACATTTTACATCTGATACCAAACTAACATTAGCTACGTCGACTTTTCAGAATAACAGCTAGCAAGCAAACTGCGACATCAACTATCCAGGCATCACAACCTACTAGCTAGCTAGTTAGCGGCAAACCTGTTTATAACTAACCTCGTTCTATCTGTACTAGTAGCTAGTAAGCTAACTTAGCTATGTAACGTTAGTTTTGTTAGCTACTGTAGGTAAGTTGCTGTAGTTAGCTAGAAACGTAACTTAACGTTAGTTATGATGCACCTTTGTTGGGGTTGCCAACTCCTCACAAACACCACAACTGGCATCTGAAGTTGCTCAGTTGACCTTCTTCACACAGCATATCCTTTGGCCAGTAGTAGTCAACTTCTCTGGTTGAACCAGATAAATTGACTACTGGCCAAAGGATATGCTGTGTGAAGAAGGTCAACTGAGCAACTTCACTGGTTGTATCTCAAAATGCTAGTCAGGTATCTACCTACTGTATCGTTAGCTAAGTTAGTTATCGTTTGCTAGTACTAGCCGACTCTGTGCCAGGGACCAAACACACTTAACAGTCGAACAAATACAGTTAATGCCACACAGTACTCAGTCATTTTCAAGCTATCGTTGTTTTTCTAGTTAAGCAAGTTAACATAGCTAACTAATTCTTGCAGGTTTTTTAGTAGCTAACGTTAGCTGACTACCCCGAGGACACAAACAATAACAAAAGTTCCAGTATGAATTAACTTACCCATAATGTTGCCGTTCCCAGGCGCTTCACTAACGGACCTTTCACCGTTCGGCATTCCCTTTCACGAATTCACCGGAGACCACAAAACTGTAAAAGTCGTACGCAACTTAATTCGCTTAAGACCAAAAATGTCCACTGTCTGCTTGAAGTGAAGGAGACATAGAGATAGATAGAGGACTAGTACTGCAAAAAAAAAACGTATTCTTCTTCTTCGGTGAGGTCTACTAGCGAACTACATACACAAGGAGTATTGTTGCCGCCAACTGGACGGGGGTAAAATAAAATGCACAAAATAAACATTAATTCCACACAGGCAGTGCTATTTACCACCATTGCTATAAATGACAGAACAGTCCACTTTCTTCATATTAAAAATGTCTTGGTACTGCTGGTGATTCTCAGTCTGCGGTGTAGGCCTACCTACCCGGTTCATCTGAGGCTAAATTCCAAGTCTCTCCCCATGAGTGGATACCATATTTCTTACACCAATCCAATGCTTTTAAAATCTTTGAGGGGGAGTGAGCGAATACGCTACAGGATGAATACAAAAAATGTGGCTTTTATGGGCACCTAAACAAACTCCTTCAGTGATATTTGATCTTTCTACACTTTTGACAACTTTCGCATAGGAGACTCTCATAACTGCCCTGATTTTGCCAACCTCAGTCTCTTTCACCCAAATCGGGCATTTCAAGGATTTCTCTTCAGGTGCTCCACCCCAGTTACAAGGCTTTGCTCCTTGGCCATTCTCTTCTACTAAACATTCAACATCTCCTTCATAGTGATCTATCCCACACGTCCCACATCTCGACCTCTCCCGTCCAAACATTTTACAGCAAGAACATTGTAAAGGGTGGGGATACGAAAGCTCTGATAGGATAGTACACATATCCCAGCTGCACTACCCAAAAGCCTGGGCAGCACCACTGAGGACTTTCACCAGAGGTGGAAAAGGAAGTGAGACCTCTCACTCGCTGCTTTTTCCTGGTTCATATACAGTCAATGAATGAAGCAGACCAGACCCAGTTGCTAATGCCTTGGTGCCTATGGGAGAACCACTCCTTAAGCAGACAAGAACTGTGACCATTTTTTCAATGGTAAATGGCCTAAGTGGGACATCTTCATTTATCCACAATCTTTGCTTACCACTCTGCATCCCACTGCTGGCTTGCCTTTTAAGGTCCTGGATGGGAGACCAGATGCTCCTGGAAGTGGTGTTGGAGGGCCAGTGGGAGGCACTCTTTCCTCTGGTCTAAAAAAAAAACATTCCAATGCCCCAGGGCAGTGATTTGGGACATTGCACTGTGTAGATAAATAAATTGGATGTTCTAAGTCCATAACAATGCTTAAACCACACCAGGAGCCCACTTTTAAGGTTTGGGAAAAATCTACAAAAATTCAATTTTTAAGTGTAGTTCCCTTTAATTCATGTGCACAGGCACTGTTGTTTGGTTACCTGTGTTTCTGTAGCACGAGATGGAGTTTGCAAAATAAATGGTCACTGCATTGATGCAAATAATCTTGATATCATTCTACCGTTTAGGCATAGGCTACTTTGTAACTAGTTAACATTTAATTGAGACAGTTTTTGGGAAAGCCTTTCCATCTACAAGAAGATGGTTAGGCCTATCATTACCTTTGATATGTTTTTGTTGTTCCTTCATTTATTTACTTCCTACAGATGTAGGATCTTAATTGTATTACTTTTTTGTTGCTGAGAATGTTCCTGTACCGTAGAAAATGCTAACTTGTGGTGTATTCAAGGTTTCAAAAGGCTTCTAAAGTTTGCAATTGACACTTTAAATGTCAGACTTAATTTGCCCAAACGAAAAATGTATCAACCCCTACAAAACTATAACCATAATAATTCACATTTCCTGTTGCTGCAAGATATTTTCCTGTGGAAGGAAAATGGCTCAAATTAAGATCCTGTATCTGTATTATGAGCATATCTTACCTTACTTCAAAGTAGCCTATAAATAAAATCCCACCATAGAAACATGGAAGAAATGATTTTATAAAAACTTCCTCATATGTGTCCTCCTGTTCTATTGGTTTTCTTTCAACTTTATTTTATTGTCTAGCAGCCATATTAGCGATCCATGACAGTTGTTGCATCTTTAGGTCTCTTCATTTCTTATGGATATTTCCATTTCTGTTCATGAAACCGCTTGCATGTGCAGTGCACCTTTTAGAAAGGTGTTTTCCGCAAATTGCATTTTGGAACATTAGCACGTAGGCCTACCGCCATGTGCACATTGCTGCACCTAAAATTTGAAGAAATAGCCTAATAGTTTATCAACATTTTAAGCTAAACATTCTGATTTGTTCCATCAGCCTTATTAATTGATACAGTGTACACTGCCTCTACACTCCTTTGATACACATCGTGGGGATTAACAAGTGACTTTGTGCAATGCCCACTGAAAAATAAGTGGATATATGGTGTATACCTGCGTACACCCTCCACTACACCACTGGCTGGGACATCCTATGGGTTAAGGAAGGATCACATTATTCCATCCAGGTCACCGGGAGGGATCAGCCAATGAATTATACTTCTGAGCAAACATTACATAACCGCAGGTGGCAGTAACCTTAGCTTTATACCTATTCAAACAAAACTCTCCAGGTGGCAGTATTCACCCTTTCAGTTTGTTTACCAACTCATAGATGTAGTAGAAAAAGAAAATGGACTACTTCAATGGCGCAGCCCATGCTGCACAGACGCCATAATGGGACAGATACAATGTTGCATCGTCTAACTATCTCTATGGGAGGAAATTAGAAAAAATGCGGATAGTTTCCTTGGTGAAGAACAATGGAGCGAAATGAGAGGAATGTATCGCGAGATTTTAGGACCACACCAGAAAGATTACTGAACAGAGGTCCCAGATCATCCCTCTTTCTTAAACCCCTGATTTACTAACAGCATTATAACTGACTCATATCAGCTATAAGGTATGTATATTGCCGTAGGCCTATAGTAAAGTAGGTTATAAATCATTTCTGCCCGTATGCCATGGTTGGTTTATGAAATCCTATACCATGATGGAATGATTCATTCATGGATTGATAATATGACCTGTGGTGCCACCTAGTGGTTATTGTATGAAAGATAAACCATAATCAACAGGCAAACAGGCCATCTTTATTTAAAGAACTTCACAATATACACAACAGGATCTTCGTCCAAGAGGTCTTGACATCTATGGCACAGGAGATAGCATGCCTTCCCTATCACCATAGTGTCACTGGATCAAGCATCTTGATTGCTCCCTTCTAAGTCCAACACATTATCTACATTTTTTTTAAATGATTATAATTTTATATATATATACTATATTATTGACTGTATGTGTGTTTTATTCCATGTGTGACTCTGTGTTGTTGTATGTGTCGAACTGCTTTGCTTTATCTTGGCCAGGTCGCAGTTGTAAATAAAGGTGAAATAAAATAAAATAAAAAAATTGGTGGCAGCGTTGGGATGATGCCACAGTACCTCAGGCCTTTGTTAAAATCATTACCAACACAGAAGAGGAAAATTGGACTGTAACATTGAGCCCTAAACAGCCTTGAAACCCTGAATACACCAACTAACCACATGACAACCTCCGTGTTGAGATGAAATGGGATGTGGCACTGTAGAGGAATGAGAATGTCGCTTTACATATCTGATATGAGAGAGATCATCAGCTGAATGACTGACTTTGTGCCACCTGTGTGTGTGTGTGTGTGTTATTACTGTGGCATGGATTCAGCCCTTCTAATGAACAAATACTCTAACCAGTTATAGAGAAGTCTGAATATGTTAGTGTGAGAAAATTTACAAATTACAGGGCTGCCCGATGATGTAATTGAGGAGTGAATGGTTAAAGGTTACACATGACAAGTGTATTGGGGTAGTTACAGTGTATTTGTCTTTTGCTTTATCACACACTATAATTTGCCTTCTGAGACACACCCTCTCATTTACATATTCAATATTCTAAATGAATAAAGCACTCAATTAGACAATATTAGTTATAGCATGAAACGTCCACAAGATGTCAGTGTTGGAGATATCAAATGCAACTATATGGCCATGCGGTTCAGTATTTCTTCTCATAGGAGTGAACAGCGGCGGGATCGGCTGTACAATCAAATCTAGGTCCTGGGAATGGGCTCTCCTGTAGAGGACTGTTTATGTCTGAGTCATAAAGAGAATCGCCATTCATTCACAGTCGATCTAAGTGCAGTAATGACTGTAATGACTCAGACTCTTCTGAAACCCTCCACAGCATCTCATAGCAGAGCTCAGTCAATATCCTCCACTCACATAGTAGTTCTATAACATCTGAATGCTAATTACACTGTGTGTGTGTGTGTGTGTGTGTGTGTGTGTGTGTGTGTGTGTGTGTGTGTGATATGTTTTATATGGATATAATTTCCATAAACTTTATATTCCCTCATTCAAAGAAAGAGAACTGAGAAGCGATTGCTCATTCATTCATTATTTTACATGGATCCTGGAGTGCTTGGGAAGAAACCATGCTGTGAAGTAGCGTGCCTTGGAACAGGGGGACCTTTTCCTGCTACAATGATAAGAGACAATTATAGTAAATGGTATGTACATTTTTCATAGATTATCCCAAAATAGGCTCAGATATATAGGTATCATTTATTTAGTTTCAAGTCTATTGCAAGTTCTAAATGTAGGCTACCTTCCTATGAGATTTAAGTCAATGAAGTACAGAATATTTGTAGTCAGTGAAATAATGATATTCAGAACATGCATGTCCTTCATGTCATGTGTGTCCTTGCCCGTGTAAAACTGTGTTCGTCTATAATTATTCTATACCCACCTTTGTCACAAACCAATGTCACTGTTGCCAGTGTAGTGATCTTTTTTGTGTAATTTAAAATGTAAAATAAAATCATGAAACATGCATCCACTTCTGAGAATGGATTTATCGGGTGAGCGTTAGTGTGGGCGTGTATATGGGGGTAATGCATGCATGAACATGTGGTGTGTGTACGTGCGTATGTGTGTGTTATAATACAAGCCATTAGAGACACTGCTTGTCATCTTCAGCCATAGCTCATTAGAGAGGCTAAAGAAAGAAAGCTCACAGCTCAAGAGGAAAGAGGAAAGAAAGATAGGAAAGAGAAATATGGGGGGAAAAGTGTAGCTATGATATGTATGTGTGTGTGTGTGTGTGTGTGTGTGTGTGTGTGTGTGTGTGTGTTGTGTGTGTGTGTGTGTGTGTGTGTGTGTGTGTGTGTGTGTGTGTGTGTGTGTGTGTGTGTGTGTGTGTGTGTGTGTGTGTGTGTGTGTGTGTGTGTGTGTGTGTGTGTGTGTGTGTGTCCAAACCCCTACCCATCCTACAGGGTGTTTTAATCAGTGGTGGAAAAAGTACCCAATTGTCATACTTGAGTAAAAGTAAAAATATCTAAATAGAAAATGACTCAAGTAAAAGTGAAGGTCACCCAGTAAAATACTACTTGAGTAAAAGTCTAAAAGTATTTGGTTTTAAATATACTTAAGTATCAAAAGTTAATGCAAAAATGTACTAAGTATCAAAAGTGAAAATATAAATCATTTCAAATTCCATATGTTAAGCAAACTAGATGGCACAATTGTTCATGTTTTTTTTAAATTTACTGATAGCCAGGGGCACACTCCAAATCTCAGACATCATTCAGAAAGAAAGCTTTTGTGTTTAGTGAGTCCGCCAGGTCAGAGGCAGTAGAGATGACCAGGGATGTTTTCTTGATACTCTTAAGTGCGTGAGTTGGACCATTTCTGCCCTGCTAAGCATTCAAAGTGTAACGAGTCCTTTTAGGTGTCAGGGAAAATGTATGGAGTAAAAAGTACATCATTTTCTTTAGGAATGTAGTGAAGTAAAAGTTGTCAAAAATATAAATAGTAAAGTACAGATACCCCAAAAAACGACTTAAATAGTACTTTAAAGTATTTTTACTTAAGTACTTTACACCATTGGTTTTTAATGTACGGATACACTACAGACGGACCATGACGCCTTCTCCTTCACGCCACGACCCTGCTTATGATGCCAGCAGAAAGGGCTGTATGGGACTCAAACCCCACTATGCCTTCTGAGAGGCTTCATTTGAATAAGCTGCGGCTCGAGGGCTGGGCACTGGGAGTGATGGGCCTACAGTTCACTGTTAATTCCAACACGTGTGTGTCCGTGTGCATGTATGTGTGTCTGTCTTCGTGGGGTCCTTCATAATAACAAAGAAAGATCCTCCTGGACCTCTCAAAAGCTGCATGAGAAAATCAGTCAAGTTTTTTTTAAACGAGAGGCTTACTCGAGAGAGAACAAGCATTGTTTTGGGGCCTGCAGGTGTATTTCTACGTAGGCACTCTGTTTTGTTCCCAATCCATGTGACACCTCTTTGTCTATATGTGAATACATTTGTCTCTGCCACTGCAGCAGCTTGTTGGCTTCTGTGTACCTGGTTCCAGCAGCCTCGCTGGCTTTGAAGTTTCCATGAGTTGGACATAAAACAGTCCTGTTGTCATTATTGATTTTCATTGGTGGGAGTTTTTGTGTTTCATACACTGTTAAGACATTTCTCCCGCTTGATCCCCTCGAGGCTTAGGCTTCTTTTATGTGCTGTCTTCCAGGCGACAGTAGGCTGGCACATGTGAGCAGTACGATGAGACAAGGACTCAGGAGAATTCAATGACAACAGTAATATGCAGTTATCTTCCATGAAATTCAAATAACATACAGTTACAGCAACAACACAGTTCTCCTGCCAACATGGTCTCATTAGAATACTTTATGTCATAATAGTGCCATTGAACCATTATACTTACATGTTACCTACAGTAAGCTGAGATATGTCTGACTCTGTCCTCCAATACTTTCCATGGACTAACTTAACTATGGGAGTTAATAGTCCCAGACAGTGTTCACATGGAAAGATATAGATCCTAGATGTCCGGGGGGGTTCCACATTCTTCAGTATGATTAAAGACCCAGGGGTGTCCTGTCAAAACCATTAGCATATTCAGGGTTTCTTTAAAGAATAATTGCATATAACCATTCATCTGAATTAAATACCCTTTTTAGATGCGTTGGAATAAAGGGGAGGGCGTGCAGTGGGTAGGGAGAGTGTGCCTGTAAGGCCATCGGTAGGCATGGATCCTGGGAAGTTAAGTTTATTGGCCAGCATTTTCTAAACTAGGGGTCATGACTTGAATATGAGAGAAACTGAAATAAAAGAAAATAATTTGCACTTGGTTTATAGAACTGGCGTTACGTCAGTAACCTCTGGTAGCTGCTAGATGTGGTTGTAATAAACAGAGAGCTTTCTGTTTTATTCCTACAAATGGCTCTGTCTTTTGAATGGTTTAAGCTACAAAATAGTATGACCCCATCACTGAAAGATAAGACTCTCAGGAACACGTATGTGTCTTCTGTTTCCCTCTACAATGCCCACAAGCCTCATTAGAACAGAGTGGACAAGACCAGACACTAAAGCAGACTGGGTGAAAAACACAACCAATGATGAGGTTCTTTTCTACACAGAAGATCATACAAAATTATTGCCTGATGATCTTCTGAACTTCCCAGTACTTTTCTGCTGAATTTCAGTCACTTCAAACCATACTTCCTTCATTTTGAAACACTGTCAAAAGTACTGTCATACTGATTTGTAATAGACTGTCATAGCCCCCAATTAAAAAAATAAACAATGGCCTTTGATTACATCACCTTTTTTTTTACATGGTGGGGTTGCTAAAAAATGTTGATGTCAAAAACGGCCACAGGCCCAAAACATTTGGTAACCCTGTATAGACCATCCAAGTGAATGAGTTCCTATTTTTTCAGATGCGCTGTTGCTAAGGACATCCTCACTTCCAACACCAGATTAGTTGTGATTCACTGGCACCAATAGCTACACATGTTTAAGACAACTTAACATATATACAGAAACATTTTGCCGTCTCTCCACAAAGAGTAAGTAAGCATAGCATGTGTTTTTAAGTCTTATTTACTTAAGTTTGTCTTTATCCCTTATATGCGCAAACCATGACATTGGTTTTGTGTCTCTCTTTCTCTCTCTGAAGAACTGACTATCATGCAGCCTTTGCTCCCTGCCCTGGCCTCTATCCTACATGGTAGGATAGCATGAGGGCATAAGCGCCGTGCTGAAACGGGGATAAACAGAGTTAACCATGATCTTGTTTATAGGCAACACATGCCTTGTTTGGCCCTATGAGAGGAAATCATCTGAGTATGGTAATGAAGAGTGTAATTACTCACAAACTGAACGTGAGGTTTTTAGAACCCTTATTATATACTGTGAGTCCTATAATGTTCTTTACATCCTTCAAAAACGTATGTAAATCGTGTGATTAGATACATCCAATGATGAGAAAACACAGAGAAATTAAATTGGCAACATGTCAATAGGCAGTATGTTAATATCACTATCGACAGTGTCACACATGCAAAGTGTGCCCATATGGTGGTACACAGCTAATTTAATTTAATTAACGCCTTCACATCTAACATTGTTGTACCCTTGTGGTGTGCTCCCTTGTCATCCTGGTGTAGTGTTGTACCTGAGAAACTCTCAAATGTTTTACATTTACCCTCCTAATGTGGCTGATATCTACTTGTCATTGAGAAATAATTAACCGTGGACTCCCTTCCAAACAAGAGACAGCAAAAAATAGAATCTCAACTCAATAAACCCAGTATGGGGAAAATAAGCAGAATGAAAATTCAGTTCCGAAGCAAAAAGCCTTGTATTGTCAGAGAGACCTCTTTGCCAACTGGCTGCCAAAGCATTCTGCTGGGTGAGTTGTGATGTGTAAGCTGTACTCCGCTAACAAGCTGCCCAAATCCCACATAAAAGCAAACAGACAGACAGTGGCACAAGCTAGCTGGCTGTATTTACATATTCCATCCTCTCTGGAAGAGAAGAGACCCTAAAGTCTGTCGAGAAACTGATGATCAACACACTGAAACGAGACCACAAAAACTAGAAAGAAAATACAAATATCTGAGTCTTGTCCACATGTTGAGGAGGACAACATTCAGCAGTCAGAAACACGGTCAGAGCCAGTAAAGGGACATAGAGAAAAATACTTCTTATGTGTTGCTTTTGAATAGGAGCAGAATTGACATTTTCCACATGACTATAACATTGTAAGAAGTTGAACCTTGTTAATGTTATTCAGGGAAAGAAAGCCTGAGATTAAGGCTTCTACTGTCTTTGACACCACCTGTTTCACGCTTTAAAATAGCCTCTTATATGCATTTCTTCACAGGGAAGTAATGATGTCTGGTGGAATGGTGTTTGGCTTGAAAATGTGAAACAAAATGAACTTCAAAGGTGATGGTTTGAGACATCCATTAGCAGTAGAAACCTCAAGTCAGTAGATCAAGTCTAATTACCCCGTAAAGGTTAAGCTGAGGACTTTCCCAAAGGATACAAGTTCCAAGAAGTCAGTGAGAAAGAGGTAGCACGATATATCACCAGAACAATGATCCTAAAACAGAGCCTAGAGGAACTCCATACACATCTTATTTCAACATAAATATGTTATGTTATAGTTCTCAGTATCCCTACATACAGCAAGTACCATCATTTGGCTATGAATGGTCTTGCTCCTTCTCGTGTTTGCTTTCTCCTATAGCACAGCACCACCATGAGAGTGCCATCTCCTTCATGTTAAATCGAGCTGATTATTGCAATGAGGTTTCACACCTTTGATTTCCTCCAGAGCCTTGGGGAGAGGTTGTGAAGATGATCATGAGAGGGTGAAAGAAACCAGGCGAGGTGGTGGGAGGGACAGAAGGAAGGAACATGGTGTGAGTGAAGACTAAAAACAGCATCCCTCCACAGGTGTGCCATGCTTCTTCCAGGTCAGCTGTGATACAGTAATGTACAGTTGATGAAAGATGTACTCCCTGAAAAATAGGCAATGCCTTCATCTCACAAGTAGCGTGCAAGAGATTTATGCAATTTGCAACATTTGTCGAGAGCTGAGGACTTGACAGAGTTACAATAATTCCAGTACGAATTTCTGAGTATCCAGACAGAATGTCTTCAAAAGCAGTCTGGTATTTAAGCAGAATAGGGAGCCTGGACCTTTTGAGGTATTTCTGTAGCGGTGGACAAAGAAACATATACTATTGTGTATATCCAGTCCTGTGGAGAGGGAATATGTTTCTACGCATACATGACTGTCACTTTAATTGCTGATTTTTCAAAATGTCATTTCTCCTATAATGTTTTTTCTGTGGATAGAGGTGTCAAACCCTGAAACTGGATCGTGTTATGCATTTTTAGTTTCAGGGGTCTGGCTTGGTATGATTAAAGTTATCAAGAATCCCAGGAACTCCCAGCTATTTGTTTGATTCCTGATTAATATAAAACTCCCTCACATACTGTAGTATCTAGGATTAGGTAGGTCTGTCTGACCATCTCAGGAAAAGCATTGTTAAGAGGCTACATTTGCAACGTGAATGAGGCTTAGTGTAAAAAACCCAGGTTTCAGAACCTAGCTAGGTACAATAATACCTGGTTCTAGCTAGTTTGATAGAGCTACCCACAGCTGGTTTGTAATGACCTGCACTACACACATCTTCAAATGCATGCAGGTTCATGTGACGTCTCTGCTAGGCTGGTTTAGTCACACAGCCCTGGCTGCTTAACTCCGATAAGGTGGAGGAGAGTCGTTCTGACTACACACACACACACACACACACACACACACACACACAGACACACAGACAGAGACAGACAGACACACACATGGAGCAGCCCTGTGGACATATTACACTGTGGCTTTCATTTCTTCGCCATTTGAAGGGCTTATTCACGCCAATTAATAGTCTGTTGCTTTCTCCTCATAATTCCACCCACCAACTTCCCCTACGGTTTTATTTACACTCACACTTCATGTGTTATCGTCAGCTTAATGGCTGTGTTGGTTCGTACCTAATACACCTTGCATGGTTACATTAGTAAAATAGAAAGAGAGAAATTGCAAATGGCCAGGTAACATAACTTGTGTTGTCATTGAGTGGATTATTCCAGTGTTTGGGGGGGAAAAATATAGGGTGTTCATTGAATACATTTGTGGCATTCATTGCGACATTTGGCCTTGGATAATCACTGGGCCAGGTCACTGGCATCACAGAGGATGACACAGAAAGTTCAATAATTAGGCCTACTGCCTGTTCTATAGTCTCATCAATGTGTTACTGGCTTTGCTATCAAAGGTGTAATAAATTCAGAGTTGATCATTTATGAGCATGTTTTTTTCCATAATAACGTCTGAGTAATTTAATGTGTGACATTTTCACATGGACAGCAGTCGTTTATCAGTCTCACTCTTTAGCAAGATACATGATGTTGTTAATTTCTTAAATAAAATGTATGCTATGTGAATGACTTTCATTATTTGTTAACCATTTATAAACCCTATGCATACCCTTTATAGATGGGACCTCCATCTTAGGTGATGGTGTTATGGGTGTTATTTTAACATTCTGGACTTACAGTCGTCATACATAAACTCAGTAAAAAAAGAAACGTCCATTCACTGTCAACTGTGTATATTTTCATCAAACTTAACATGTGTAAATATTTGTATGAACATAACAAGATTCAACAACTTACACATAAAGTTCCACAGACACGTGACTAACAGAAATTGAATAATGTGTCCCTGAACAAAGGGGGGGTCAAAATCAAAAGTAACAGTCAGTATCTGGTGTGGCCACCAGCTGCATTAAGTACTGTAGTGCATCTCCTCCACATGGACTGCAGCAGATTTGTCAGTTCTTGCTGTGAGATGTTACCCCACTCTTCCACCAAGGAGCCGCCAGTCCGGAGCCGCCAGAGCCGCCCGCCAGTCCGGAGCCGCCAGAGCCGCCCGCCAGTCCGGAGCCACCAGAGCCGCCCGCCTGTCCGGAGCCGCCAGAGCCGCCCGCCTGTCCGGAGCCGCCAGAGCCGCCCGCCTGTCCGGAGACACCAGAGCCGCCACCTGTCCGGAGCCGCCAGAGCCGCCCGCCAGCCCGGAGCCGCCCGCCAGCCCGGAGCCGCCCGCCAGCCCGGAGCCGCCCGCCAGCCCGGAGCCGCCAGAGCCGCCGGGCGCAGCCAGGGACGCCCGCCAGCCGGGCGCAGCCAGGGTCGCCCACCAGCCGGGCGCAGCCAGATTCGCCCGCCAGGCGGGCGCAGTCAGGGTCGCCCACCAGTCCTCCGGCGCGGCCAGGGGCGCCACCTAAGTGGGCGACGCCGAGGGTGGAGCGGAGGCCACGTCCCGCACCTGAGCCGCCGCCCCTTCAGAGTCAGGTTTTGCGGCCGGAGTCCGCACCTTTGGGGGGGGGTACTGTAACGCCCTGGCCATAGAGAGGGGTTTTTGTTCTTTATTTTGGTTAGGCCAGGGTGTTACATTGGGTGGGCATTCTATGTTCATTTTTCTATGTTTTTGTATTTCTTTGTTTTGGGCCGTGTGTGGCTCCCAATCATGCACAGCTGTAGTTCGTTGTTGCTGATTGGGAGTCACACATAAGAAGCCTGTTTTTCCTTTGGGTTTTGTGGGGGATTGTTTCTGTTTAGTGTCTTGCACCTGACAGTACTGTTTGGCTGTCGGTTTTCTTGTTTTGTGTGTATAGTGTTCTTTCGTCGTTAATAAATTCCTGAAGATGAGCACTAACTCCGCTGCACCTTGGTCTACTCTCTCTTCAGACAGCCGTTACAATTTCAGAGTCCCTAGAAAGACCACTTTAGTGTCCTAAGTTTTCATAACTGTGACCCTAAATGCCTACCGTCTGTAAGCTGTTAGTGTCTTAACGACCGTTCCACAGGTGAATGTTCATTAATTCTTTATGGTTCATTGAACAAGCATGGGAAACAGTGTTTAAACCCTTTACAATGAAGATCTGTGAAGTTATTTGGATTGTTACAAATTATCTTTGAAAGCCAGGGTCCTGAAAAAGGGACGTTTCTTTTTTTGCTGAGTTTTTGAAATTCTTCATTGTTGACTGCCCTTGACTGCCCTCGACCAGCACAAAAACACCCTGTGGTGTATTGCACTAGCTTCGAATAGTCCCCGCGATATGCAACTTTTCAGGGAAGTCAGGAACCAATACACACAGTCAGTTAGGAAAGCAAAGGCTAGTTTTTTCAAATAGAAATTTGCATCCTCTAGCACTAATTCCAAAACGTTTTGGGACACTGTAAAGTCCATGGAGAATAAGAGCACCTCCTCCCAGTTGCCCACTGTCACCAGTGATAAATCCACGATAATTGAGAATTTCAATAAGCATTTCTCTACAGTTGGCCATGCTTTCCACCTGGCTAGCCCAACCCCGGCCAACAGCTATGCACCCCCCGCAGCAACTGTCCCAAGCCCTCACCCCTCTTCTCCTTTACCCAAATCCAGACAGCTGATGTTCTGAAAGAGCTGCAAAATCTGGATCCCTACAAATCAGCTGGGCCAGACAATCTGGACCCTCTCTTCCTAAAATTATCCGCCGCCATTGTTGCAACCCCTATCACTAGTCTGTTCAACCTCTCTTTCATATCGTCTGAGATTCCTAAAGATTGGAAAGCGGCTGTGGTCATCCCCCCCTCTTCAAAGGGGGAGACACTCTAGACCCAAACTGATACAGACCTATATCCATCCTGTCTTGCCTTTCTAAAGTCTTCAAAAGCCAAGTGAACAAACAGATCACCGACCATTTCGAATCCCACCGTACCTTCTCCACTATGCAATCCGGTTTCTGAACTGGTCACGGGTGCACCTCAGCCACGCTCTAGGTCCTAAACGATATCATAACAGCCATCGATAAAAGACAGTACTGTGCAGCCGTCTTCATCGACCTGGCCAAGGCTTTCGACTCTGTCAATAACTTTATTCTTATCGGCAGACTCAACAGCCTTGGTTTCTCAAATGACTGCCTCGCCTGGCTCACTAACTACTTCTCAGATAGAGTTCAGTGTGTCAAATCAGAGGTGTTGTCCGGATCTCTGGCAGTCTCTGTGGGGGTGCCACAGGGGTTCAACTCTTGGGCCAACTCGTTTCACTGTATATATCATTGATGTCGCTCTTGCTGCGGGGGATTCTTTGATCCACCTCTATGCAGACGAGACCATTCTGTATACATCTGGCCCTTCTTTGGACACTATGTTATCAAACCTCCAAACGAGCTTCAACGCCATACAGCACTCCTTCCGTGGCCTCCAACTGCTCTTAAATGCTAGTAAAACGAAATGCATGCTCTTCAACCGATCGCTGCCCACACCCGCCCGCCCGACTAGCATCACTACTCTGGACAGTTCTGACTTAAAATATGTGGACAACTATAAATACCTAGGTGTCTGGTTAGACTGTAAACTCTCCTTCCAGACTCACATTAAGCATCTCCAATATAAAGTTACATTTCGTAACAAAGCCTACTTTCACTCATGCTGCCAAACATACCCTCGCAAAACTGACTATCCTACCAATCCTTTACTTAGGCGATGTCATTTACAAAATAGCCTCCAACACTCTACTCAGCAAATTGGATGCAGTCTATCACAGTGCCATCCGTTTTGTCACCAAAGCCCAATATACTACCCACCACTGTGACCTGTATGCTCTTGTTGTCTGGTCCTCACTACATATTCGTCGCCAAACCCACTGGCTACAGGTCATCTATAAGTCTTTGCTAGGTACAGCTCCACCTTATCTCAGCTCACTGGTAACTATAACAACACCCACCCATAGCACGTGCTCCAGCAGGTATATTTCACTGGTCATCCCCAAAGCCAACACCCCCTTTGGCTGCCTTTCCTTCCAGTTCTCTGCTGCCAGTGACTGGAACAAATTGCAAAAATCACTGAAGTCGGAGACTTATATCTCCCTCACTAACTTTAAGCATCAGCTGTTAGAGCAGCTTACCGATCGCTTCAGCTGTACACAGCCCATCTGTAAATACCCCATCCAACCAACTACCTACCTCATTTTTGTTTTTCTGCTCTTTTGCACACCAGTATTTCTAACTGGACATCCTCATCTGCACATACAGTTGAAGTTGGAAGTTTACATACACTTAGGTTGGAGTCATTAAAACTAGTTTTTCAACCACTCCACAAATGTCTTGTTAACAAACTATAGTTTTGGCAAGTCGGTTAGGACATCTACTTTGTGCATGATACAAGTCATTTTTCCAACAATTGTTTACAGACAGATTATTTCACTTATAATTCACTGTATCACAATTCCAGTGGGTCAGAAGTTTACTGTCACGCCCTGACCTGAGAGAGCCTTTTAATGTCTCTATTTAGGTTTGGTCAGGGTGTGATTTGGGTGGGCCTTCTATGTCCGTGTTTCTATGTTTGGGATTTCTTTGTTTCGGCCGGGTATGACTCTCAATCAGGAACAGCTGTATATCGTTGTTGCTGATTGGGAGTCATACTTAAGCAGCCTGTTTTTCCTTTGGGTTTTGTGGGTAGATGTTTTCTGTATAGCTACTTTGCCTTATGGAACTGTGTAGTCGTTGTTTTGTTTATTTTGTAAGTGTTCACTTTTCTTATTATTAAAAAGATGAGCATTCATATTCCCGCTGCGTTTTGGTCCTGTGTTCACGACGACCGTTACATTTACATACACTAAGTTGACTGTGCCTTTAAACAGCTTGGAAAATTCCAGAAAATGATGTCATGGCTTTAGAAGCTTCTGATAGGCTAATTGACATAATTTGAGTCAATTAGAGGAGTCAATTAGAGGTGTACCTGTGGATGTATTTCAAGGCCTACTGTCAAACTCAAAAGAAATCAAAAATTGGAGATCTCCACAAGTCTGGTTCATCCTTGGGAGCAATTTCCAAATGCCTGAAGATACCACGTTCATCTGTACAAACAAAAGTATGCAAGTATAAACACCATGGGACCACACAGCTGTCTCCTAGAGATGAATGTACTTTTTTAATTAACTTTTTGTTTACCTCCTTTTTTCTCCCCAATTTCGTGGTATCCAATTGGTAGTAACTCCCGTATGGACTCGGGAGAGGCGAAGGTCGAGAGCCATGCGTCCTCCGAAACACAACCCAACCCAGCCGCACTGCTTCTTGACACAATGCCCATCCAACCCGGAAGCAGCCGCACCAATGTGTCGGAGGAAACACCGTACACCTGGCGACCTGGTCAGCATGCACTGCACCCAGCCCGCCACAGGAGTCGCTAGTGCACAACAAGACAAGGATATCCCTGCCAGCCAAACCCTCCCTAACCCGGACAACACTGGGCCAATTGTTCGCCGCCCCATGGGCCTCCTGGTCACAGCCGGCTGTGACAGAGCCTGGGCTCGAACCCAGAATCTTTGGTGGCACAGCTAGCACTGCAATGCAGTACCTTAGACCACTGCGCCACCCGGGAGGCCGAGATGAATGTACTTTGATGCGAAAAGTGCAAATCAATCCCGGAACAACAGCAAAGGACCTTGTGAAGATACTGGAGGAAAAACGTTCTTAAGTATCTATATCCACAGCAAAACGAGTCCGGGCTTTGACTAGACCATTCCAAGACCTTTAAATGTTTCCCCCTAAACCAGTCGAGTGTTGCTTTAGCAGTATGCTTAGGGCCATTGTCCTGCTGGAAGGTGAACCTCCGTCCCAGTCTCAAATCTCTGGAAGACTGAAACAGGTTTCCCTCAAGAATTTTCCTGTAAATAGCTCAATTTTAGTCTCATCTGACTAGAGAACCTTTTCCATATGTTTGAGGAGTCTCCCACATGCCTTTTGGCGAACACCAAACATGATTGCTTATTTCTTTCTAGCCACTCTTCCGTAAAGCCCAGCTCTTTGGAGTGTAAGGCTTAAAGTGGTCCTATGGACAGATTCTCCAATCTCTGCTCTGGAGCTTTGCAGCTCCTTCAGGGTTACCTTTGGTCTCTTTGTTGCCTCTCTGATTAATGCCCTCCTTGCCTGGTCTGTGAGTTTTGGTGGGCAGCCCTGTCTTGGCAGGTTTGTTGTGGTGCCATATTCTTTCCATTTTTTAATAGTGGATTTCACGGTGTTCCGTGGGATGTTCAAAGTTTCAGATTTTTATAACCCAACCCTGATCTGTACTTCTCCACAACTTTGTCCCTGACCTGTTTTGGAGAGCTCCTTGGTCTTCATAGTGCCGCTTGGTTGGTGGTGCACCTTGCTTAGTGGTGTTGCAGACACTGGGGCCTTTCAGAACAGGTGTATATATACTGAGATCATGTGACAGATCATGTGAAGGTAATTGGTTGCACCAGATCTTATTTAGAGGCTTCATAGCAAAGGGGGTGAATACATATGCACGTACCCCTTTTCCGTTTAAAAATTGTTATAATTTTTTTCAACAAGTAATTTTTTTCATTTCACTTCACCAATTTGGACTATTTTGTGTATGTCAAATACATGAAATCCAAATAAAAATCAATTTAAATTACAGGTTGTAATGCAACAAAATAGAAAAAATGCCAAGGGGGTGAATACTTTTGCAAGGCACTGTAAATGCGCTATTTAGGCCGTGGATGAGCTAATGCCTTGCGTCAAAGGATATCATCATAGGAAGACAGATTGACAGGAGATCCTCATTTGATATCATCATACATATACAGTAAAGACAATAAACCTGCAACAAATGCACTCAGACAGTGTGAAAAGCTTTGTCTGGTGGCTGGGTTGTGAATGTTTTATTTTATATGACCATAATTCTGATGAAAGCCACAGTGATGGTTTTTGTATGAGCCAATCAACCACTTTACCTTCTCCAGTACCTCTGAGCATGAGAGGTGCACCGCCACCATAACAAGTGGTTTTGGATTAGATAAGGACTTCCTTCACCGGCAGTCCTAGTATGCACTCCAAATGGCACCCTAATGGGCCCTGGTCATAAGTAGTGCACTATGTAGTGAATAGCATTCCATTTGGGTTGCAGACCTAGTCCCAATTAGGCTCTGCAGTGAGTGTTCATTTTGTCCCGATGAAACTGAACATTGCTCATAGGGGGAAGTAGAGTGTCAAAGGGGACCAATTTAACCGTAGAGGGGGATCGTTTGACATATCTACCTCCTGGCTAGTCCTCTGAGGTTTCAGGAAGGATTACCTCTTCTGTGATACTCTGACACTGTAATGTTTAGGAGGGTGATACAATACAGGGTGATACAAGGGTGATACAATACAGTAAAAAAACAGATTTTCCCCCCTATATAATACCTAATTGTTGCTCTTTGTGAGGCTGCATAAACTCACCAGATTACCAATTTCCCTTTGTCTCATGTTTGACAATTAACTCAAATAAGAACAAGGGAAAAAATCTGTATGGTTGAGATATTATTGCCTAAGGAATTACAATGTCTCATTACGAAAGACTGTGAGTGGTCTTGTGTTTGGCTCAGTTGGCACTAGCATTGTCAAGGTTGGGGTTCAATTCCTGGCGGCATCACATACACATACTTAAAATGGCATGGATATATACATTATCAGTCAGAAGTTTGGACTCACCTACTCATTCAAGGGTTTTTCTTTATTTTTACTATTTTCTACATTGTAGAGTAATAGCGAAGTCATCAAAACTATACCCCTACCTTGTCACAACAGAACTGATTGGCTCAAATGCATTAAGAAGGAAAGAAATTCCACAAATTCACTTTTAAAAGGCACACCTATTAATTGAAATGCCTCCAAAAAAGTACTGTACAGTATATACAGTACCAGTCAAAAGTTTGGACACACCTACTCACTCAAGGATTTTTCTTTCTTTTTACTATTTTCTACATTGTAGAATAATAGTGAAGACATCCAAACTATGAAATAACACATATGGAATCATGTAGTCATCGAAAAAGTGTTAAACAAATCAAAATATATTTTATATTTGAGATCCTTCAAAGTAGCCACCCTAGGCCTTAATGGCAGCTTTGCACACTCTTGGAATTCTCTTAACCAGCTTCATGAGATTAGTCACCTGGAATTAATTTTATTGAACAGGTGTACCTTGTTAATTTGTGGAATTTCTTTCTATCTTAATGCGTTTGAGCCATCCACTGTTTTGTGACAAGGTAGGGTTGGTATACAGAAGATTGCCCTATTTGGTAAAAGACCAAGTCCGTATTATGTCAAGAACAGCTCAAACAAGCAAAGTGAAATGACAGTCCATCATTACTTCAGGACATGGAGGTCAGTCAATATGGAAAATGTCAAGAACTTTGAAAGTTTCTTCAAGTGCAGTCACAAAAACCATCAAGTGCAATGATGAAACTGGCTCTCGTGGGGACCGCCACAGGAATGGAAGACCCAGAGTTACCTCTGCTGCAGAGGATAAGTTACCAGCCTCCGAAATTGCAGCCCAAATAAATGCTTCAAAAAATGTAAAATGTTACAGACACATCTCTACGTTAACTGTTCAGAGGAGACTGTGTAAATCAGGCCTTCATGGACGAATTGCTGCAAAGAAACAACTACTAAAGGACACCAATAAAAAGAAGAGACTTGCTTTGGCCAAGAAACACGAGCAATGGACATTAGACCAGTGGAAATCTGTCCTTTGGTCTGATGAGTCCAAATTTGTGATTTTTGGTTCCAACTTGCTGTGTTTTTGTGAGATGCAGAGTAGGTGAACGGATGATCTCCGCATGTGTAGTTCCCACTGTGAAGCATGGAGGAGGAGATGTGATGGTGTAGGGGTGCTTTGCTGGTAACACTGTCAGTGATTTTATTTAGAATCCAAGGCACACTTAACCAGTATGGCTACCACAGCATTCTGCAGCAATACGCCATCCCATCTGGTTTACGCTTAGTGGGACTATCATTTGTTTTTCAACAGGACAATGACCCAACACACCTCCAGGCTGTGTCAGGGCTATTTGACCAAGAAGAATAGTGATGGAGTGCTGCATCAGATGACCTGGCCTCCACAATCACCCGACCTCAACCCAATTGAGTGAACGAAAAGCAGCCAACAAGTGATCAGTATATGTGGGAAGTCCTTCAAGACTGTTGGAAAAGCATTCCAGGTGAAGCTGGTTGAGAGAATGCCAAGAGTGTGCAAAGCTGTCAAAGGCAAAGGGTGGCTACTTTTAATAATCACAAATATTTATTTAACACTTTTTTGGTTACTACATGATTCCATATGTGTTATTTCATAGTTTTGATGTCTTCACTATTATCCTCTACGGTTGTTGCTAACGTGCGCTAATGTGACTGGAATGACGTTGTAAGTAACAGCCAACTTTCCAGGACATAGACATTTTTTATATGTGCAGAAAGCTTACATTCTTGTTAATCTAACTGCACTGTCCAATTTACAGTAGCTATTTCAGTAAAAAATACCATGCTATTGTTTGAGGAGAGTGCACAACAACAAAAACTTTTATCACGGCAACTGGTTTGATACATTCACCTCTGAAGATAAATAATGTACTTACATTCAATAATCTTGCTCTGATTTGTCATCCTGAGGGTCTCAGAGATAAAATGTAGCATAGTTTTGTTTGATACATCTATTTTTATATTCAAATGTAGGAGCTGGGTTCTACAGTTTGAACCCCTGCTGGTTCTGTATGTTTTGTATGTTCTCTATAGTTATGTACTTGAAAATGTATCAGTTGACCAGTTCGGCACATTTGGGCAGACATGATTCAAAATGTTGTGCGTAATGTAATGCTTCACTGGATCAGTCTGAAACGTTGCACACACACTGCTGCCATCTGTTGGCCAAAATCTAAATTGTGCCTGAACTCCTATGTGATTTTTATGGCCTTTCTCTTGCATTTCAAAAATGATGGAACAACAAAAAAAATTGAAAATGCTACTTTTACGAGATCTAATGTGTTATATTCTCTTACATTAATTTCACATTTCCACACACTTCAAAGTGTTTCCTTTTAAATGGTATGAAGAATATGCATATCCTTGCTTCAGGTCCTGAGAAACAGGCGGTTAGATTTAGGCAAAAATTTAAAAAAAGGGTCCGATCCTTAAGAGGACAATGTAGAAAATAGTAAAAATAAAGAAAGACCCTTGAATAAGTAGGTGTGTTCAAACTTTTGACTGGTACAGTGTATATATATATATTACATTCTTGTTAATCTAACTGCACTGTCCAATTCACACAGGACCACGCAATGCCCCTGAAGAGGGGTGTGTGTGTGTGCGTGTGCGGGTCAGTGGCAGCCTAATAAATGCAAACAAATCACACTTATTTGTGTTTTCAAAGAAGAGAAAATAAAGAGAGGGAAAGAAAGAGAGAGAGAGTCCCCATTCTATCATTCAATATTAACCTCTTTGTTTATTCAAACTCAATTCAATGATGAACATCGGCAACAGGCCCATTAATCAACCATGCCAGACCAGACAGCGGTAGACCAGACTAGCACAGGGAGAGATTGTGATAAAACAGAAAGACAAGAGAGATATCTTCTGTAATAACCCTAAGGAGATACCAGAATTATTCTAATACCAGAGGAAGTCATTTAGTCAAAACAGAAAATGGGGGGACAATGTTTTTGATTAGACAGGGCAGAAATCAGATATGTGTTATCGAGAGTATTTACATGTCATCATTCATTTATTATACAGTAGTGATAAGCAAAATGCCAAACACCGAGGGTGTCACGTCCTGACCATAGTAAGATGTTATTTTTTATGGTAGAGTAGGTCAGGGCGTGACAGGGGGTGTTTTGTGTTTTTCTATGTTTTGTATTTCTATGTTTAAGTTCTAGTTTTCTATTTCTATGTTGTTTTTTGGGATAATCTCCAATTAGAGGCAGCTGATCCTCGTTGTCTCTAATTGGAGATCATACTTATTAAGTAGGAGGTTTTTCCACCTGTGTTTGTGGGTAGTTGTCTTCTGTTTAGTTTTCTGTACCTGACAGAACTGTGCGCTTTCGTTTTCTCTTTGTTAATTTTTCCTTTAGTGTTCTGAGTTAAAATAAATATTCATCATGAGCAATCAACGCTGTGCTTTGGTCCCCTCTCTACGACAGCCGTTACAGAGGGTGGAAATTAATATGAGGAATTAGCAACTAATAACATAAGGTTGAAACATATTTGGGGCCAGTTTCCTGGACCCAGATTAAGCTTAGTCCTGGACCAAAAAGCACTTTCAATTAAGATTTTCCATGTACTTTTTATTTCAGTGGCAGGTTTAATCTGAGTCTGGGAAACCATCCCTTGATGTTTCGTTTCAGACAGAGAGCTTGTCCCTGAGGACAATACCTTGAATTACCATAAATTGATGCCCCTGAAGATCACTTTCAATGGCTCTGACTTTATGAACTTAAGATCAGTCTTGTCCCAAGGAGAATTATTAAGTCTAGGTCCAACCAGCACTGTTGGCATGGCTGATGCTAAGCAATATGCAGAGACAGATAAGAAATAATTGCCGGCTCCCTCCTATCAGACACCAGGAGGAAATGAAAATCACAATCAGGCAGTGTTTTAGCTGGCTCACGGTCTGTTTTAACTGGCTCAGTCTGGTCTGGTCTCTGTATGAGTTGTGGTGCTACAAGCCTGGTGCTCACTGGATAGCAAGGTGTGTATTCAAATGTCATTTTGTTCCTGTTTTGCCTGGCAAAAACAGAGTAGCCTACTTTTATATAATCCATATAAAATACACTTAGCTATCTGCCACAGACGCATATTTGCCAGAACAATCTGCCTGGTCTCATAGCAGCCCAGCAACAGCAGCCCAGCAACTTGACTTTTTCCACAGTTTGCTACATTACAGCCTTATTCTAAAATTGATTAAATTGTTTTTTTTCCCTAATCAATCTACACACAATACCCCTTGTTGACAAAGCAAAAACAGATTTTTTTAACAATTTATGCAAATGTATACAACAACAAAACATACGGAAATATCACGCTTACATAAGTATTCAGACCCTTTACTCAGTACTTTTGTCACGTCCTGACCAGTAAAAGGGGTTATTTGTTATTGTAGTTTGGTCAGGGCGTGGCAGGGGGTGTTTGTTTTGTGTGTTTCGGGGTTTTTGGTTTATGTTCTATGTTATCTATTTCTATGTGTTTATCTAGCTTTTCTATTTCTATGTTAGTTTTGTCAATGACCTCCAATTAGAGGCAGCTGGTGGTTGTTGTCTCTAATTGGAGGCCATATTTAAGTGTGTTCATTTTCACTTGTGTTTGTGGGTGGTTGTTTCCAGTATAGTCTGTGCACCTTATTGGACTGTTTTCGTCATTTGTTTTGTTTAAGTGTTTTTCCTTTAATGAATAAGAAGATGAGCACTTTACCCACTGCATTTTGGTCCACTCCTTACGACGCACGTTACAACTTTGTTGAAGCACCTTTGGCAGCGATTACAGCCTTGAGTCTTCTTAGGTATGACGATACAACCTTGGCACACCTGTATTTGGGGAGTGTCTCCCATTCTTCTCTGCAGAACCTCTCAAGCTCTGTCAGGTTGGATAGGGAGTGTCGCTGCAGAGCTAATTTCAGGTCTCTCCAGAGATGTTCGATCAGGTTCAAGTCCGGGCTCTGGCTGGGCCACTTAAGGACATTCAGAGACTTGTCCCAAAGCCACTCTTGTGTTGTTTTGGCTGTGTGCTTAGGGTCATTGTCGTGTTGAAAGGTGAACCTTCGCCCGCATCTGACATCCTGGACTCTCTGGGGCAGGTTTTCAACAAGGATCTCTCTGTACTTTGCTCCATTCATCTTTTCCTCGATCCTGACTAGTTTCCCAGTCCCTGCCGCTGAAAAACATCCCCACAGCATGATGCTGCCACCACCTTGCTTCACCGTAGGATGGTGCCAGGTTTCCTCCAGACCAAAAAGTTCAATCTTGGTTCCATCAGACCAGAGAATCTTGTTTCTCATGGTCTGAGAGTCTTTAGGTGCCTTTTGGCAAACTCCAAGCAATGTGCCTTTTACTGAGGAGTGGCTTCTGTCTGGCCACTCTACCATAAAGGCCTGATTGGTGGAGTGCTGCAGAGATGGTTGTCCTTCTGGATGTTCTCCCATCTCCACAGAGGAACTCTGGAGCTCTGTCAGAGTTACCATTGTGTTCTTGGTCACCTTAAAGATCAAGGCCCTTCTACTCCGATTGCTCAGTTTGGCCGGGCGGCCAGCTCTAGGAAGAGTCTTGGTGGTTCCAAATTTATTCAATTTAAGAATGATGGAGGCCACTGTGTTCTTGGGGACCTTCAATGCGGCAGAATTTTTTTGGTACCCTTCCCCAGATCTGTGCTTCGACACAATCCTGTCTCGGAGCTCTACGGACAATTCCTTCGACCTATTGGCTTGGTTTTTGCTCTGACATGCATTGTCAACTGTGGGACCTTAAATAGACAGATGTGTGCCTGTCCAATCAATAGAATTTACCACAGGCAGACTCCAATCAAGTTGTAGAACTGTAATGGCTGTCTTCGTCGTCCTCAGATGAAGGGGAAGAGAAATCAGACCAAAATGCAGCGTGGTAAGTGTCCGTCAATTTAATGAGAAAACTGAACACTAAAATACGACAAGCAACATAAAAGAAAAACCGAACAGTTCCATAAGGCACAGAAGCTATTCGGAAAACATCTACCCACAAAACCCAAAGGAAAAACATGCTGCCTAAGTATGACTCCCAATCAGCAACAATGATGTACAGCTGTTCCTGATTGGGAGCCATACCCGGCCGAAATAAAGCAATCCCCAACATAGAAAAACAGACATAGAATGCCCACCCAAATCACACCCTGACCAAACCTAAATAGAGACATTAAAAGGCTCTCTCAGGTCAGGGCGTGACAAGAACCAGCTCAAGGATGACCAATGGAAGCAGGATGCACCTGAGCTCAATTTCGAGTCTTATGGCAACGGGTCTGAATATTTATGTAAATAAGGTATTTCTGTTTTCTAATTTTAATATATTTGCAAAAATGTCTAAAAACGTGTGTAGATTGAAGGTATTGTGTGTAGATTGATGAGGATAAAATGAATGTAATCAATTTTATAATAAGGCTGTAACGTAAAAAACTGTGGAAAAAGTCAAAGGATCTGAGTACTTTCCGAATTCACTGTACCTCAGTTCTGTATATGTCTAAAGATAGCTGTAACATCGCACTACACTAAATACTTTTGGGATGAAGATGTAAAATATTCTCTCGAATTTATTACGATATTTATGAGGAAGAAAAAGGCTACAGACAGACCATGCTTTCCAACCTGCATACAGAGGACCCTCAACCTACCCTTCATACAGGTAGGCCGTATGATCTTGCTTGCTCTGAAGTGACATGATATATCTAGTTGATATTGACTGCTAAATGAATAACTTTCAGCTCAAAATGCAGACATAAAACGCAGTTTATTTCTGTGTCTTGCATTTTGAAAATGCATCACCGTTTATTGCGGTAATGAAAAGTTGCATTTGCGCAGGGATTGTGTTCGCGTCTGTGCGCTTTGAACCACTTCTGTGGAGAGTCGGGGTATAGCTGGGAGAATGGGGCTATGGCTGGGAGAGTGGGGGTGTAGCTGGGAGAGTGCTGGTATAGCTGGGAGAGTGGGGGTATAGCTGGGAGAGTGGGGGTATGGATGGGAGAGTGGGTGTATAGCTGGGAGAGTGGGGGTATGGCTGGGAGAGTGGGGGTGTGGCTGGGAGAGTGGGGGTGTGGCTGGGAGAATGGGGGTGTGGCTGGGAGAGTGGGGGTATGGCTGGGAGAATGGGGGTGTGGCTGGGAGAGTGGGGGTATGGCTGGGAGAGTGGGGGTGTGGCTGGGAGAATGGGGGTGTGGCTGGGAGAGTGGGGGTATAGCTGGGAGAGTGGGGGTGTGGCTGGGAGAGTGGGGGTGTGGCTGGGAGAATGGGGGTGTGGCTGGGAGAGTGGGGGTGTGGCTGGTCAGGGGACAGCTGGGAGGAGGTGGTTCATAGGGAGAGATTGTAGGGGTTGGGGGTTGTTGGCAGAGAACATGAAGTATGACTCTGGGTGTACCTTGAGTATAAAAATAGATCTAATTTAAGGATCTAATTTTAGTCTGTGACAGTTTATAATTCAGAAGAGAATTCAGAACAGTTGGGCATCCATCCTATCCCAGCCTTAAATACAGACGGATTGAGGGATGGAGGGAGGGAGGGAGGAAGCCGGGAGACATTGAACAGATGTAGCCGTTGTGTCGAGGGGAAGAAAGAAGCAAGTAATTGTTTTGAGACAGACAGGAGCACTCATGTATGGCAGGCAGCGTTTGTTCGTCTGTGCTTTTAGCGAAACGTTGACAAGAGGCCTCTAGTCTCAACTTCAAACACTATTTCCCTTTGTTTCAATTTAGCCATGATTGGCTACTCATCAGTGTGTGTGTTTGTCTGTGTGTGTGTGTCTGTGTTTTCTGAACATGCCTTATTCATGATCTGTCATACTTTGCATTTAAAGATAGAATCCGCAGTACAGTGCCACTGGCCGCCCCACCACCCTTGTTATTGTTTTTGTTGCTGAGCAGAAAAACGTTGTGATCAGAGAAATGTCGTGCAGCATGGTAAAAACATTGCAGTACATATTGTGCTCTTCTATCGCGCGTGCAATGATGTCAGAGGGGGAAAAACTGTGTTCGTTGTTTGAGGTAACTTCTTTGTTGTTGTAATATTGCAAACAGACTTGGCTGTTTCACCATCAAGGAGTCCAGCTTTAAAGACAAATGCAAATAAACATACTGAAGCTCATTATTCAAAGAGAAACATATTGTTTAGCTAAAACGTGAACAAGTGATTGATACAGCACAGTAGGTTGCATGTTGTGTGACAATGTTATCAGCGTATGGCAAATGTCCCTCTGTAAAGTGTATTGAAAACTTATGACAATACACTTTAAATAAAGTTGACTGGACTTCATGGGCATATGCGTGCCCTCTCCACTCCTGATGCCTAGTATTGGGTAGAAGGCTACAACAATCATCATGACCATCCAAAGCTAAATTCAAATAAATCACGAGTGTCCATATTTCCTTTATTTCCTTTTATGACATGCCTTTACAACGTATGGATGGTTGTATCAGTGCTTGGTCTTGAGTTTTATCACAAAGCATCAGATAATGTTTTGTTCGTCTAAAAAAAAAAAAGAAAGTGGACAGGCAGAGAAGACAATAACCACAATCTCTCTCTGTTTTATGCTACTTTCACGTTTTTGCTTCTTTATTTAGATGGTGGGAAACTAGGATATCAACGTCCATTTCATTTCTATCAGCTCTTTCAAAGACAAACTATACAGAGTTAATGTCTCCTTTGTGTTGGTTCTGTATACACTATGCTGGACATGAAAGGATTCCAAAACACAGAAACCTTTGACTGTGAAACGCAGTGCTTTTTTCATTCATGTCCAGAAAACAACTCTGAATATGAAATTATTTGGTTAAAATGACAAACAGAAAATGTGAGAAGTTTTTCAGGCACTTAATTAAATATTCTTCCAGAGTCCTTGGCTTGGCTACACTGTGCTTTTTTCATTTGCGGTATGGGTACATGCATTGAAAGAAAAGGTCTCCTCTCCTAAACCCATTACAAATACATGAGACATGAACTCATGGCCTCTGCTCTGCAGGACAAGACAGCGCAAAAGGCTGTACAGTAGCACAAAATTCAAATACAACAATTTATTAAATGGATTTCAAATTCTTTCTCGCACACAACAACAATGTACCTATTTACATTTAGTTTGATAAATGTGTGTTGTGACTAGGCCTACTTGTCTATCAACCTGTTGTAACGTCAACCTGTTGTAACTACTACCTGTTGTAACGACAACCTGTTGTAACTACTACCTGTTGTAACTACAACCTGTTGTAACTACAACCTGCTGTAACAACAACCTGCTGTAACAACCTGCTGTAACGACAACCTGTTGTAACGACAACCTGTTGTAACTACAACCTGCTGTAACAACCTGCTGTAACTACAACCTGTTGTAACGACAACCTGTTGTAACGACAACCTGTTGTAACTACAACCTGCTGTAACAACCTGCTCTAACTACAACCTGCTGTAACAACCTGCTGTAACGACAACCTGCTGTAACGACAACCTGCTGTAACGACAACCTGCTGTAACAACAACCTGTTGTAACTACAACCTGCTGTAACGACAACCTGCTGTAACAACCTGCTGTAACTACAACCTGTTGTAACTACAACCTGTTGTAACGACAACCTGTTGTAACTACAACCTGCTGTAACTACAACCTGTTGTAACGACAACCTGTTGTAACTACAACCTGCTGTAACTACAACCTGTTGTAACGACAACCTGTTGTAACTACAACCTGTTGTAACTACAACCTGCTGTAACGACAACCTGCTGTAACTACAACCTGCTGTAACTACAACCTGCTGTAACTACAACCTGTTGTAACTACAACCTGCTGTAACTACAACCTGTTGTAACTACAACCTGCTGTAACTACAACCTGCTGTAACGACAACCTGCTGTAACTACAACCTGCTGTAACGACAACCTGCTGTAACGACAACCTGCTGTAACGACAACCTGTTGTAACTACAACCTGCTGTAACTACAACCTGCTGTAACTACAACCTGTTCTAACTACAACCTGTTGTAACTACAACCTGCTGTAACTACAACCTGCTGTAATTACAACCTGTTGTAACTACAACCTGCTGTAACTACAACCTGCTGTAACTACAACCTGTTGTAACTACAACCTGTTGTAACTACAACCTGCTGTAACGACAACCTGCTGTAACGACAACCTGCTGTAACTACAACCTGCTGTAACTACAACCTGTTGTAACTACAACCTGCTGTAACTACAACCTGCTGTAACTACAACCTGTTGTAACTACAACCTGTTGTAACTACTACCTGTTGTTACTACAACCTGTCATAACTGCTACCTGTTGTAACTACTACCTGTTGTAACTACTACCTGTCGTAACTACAACCTGTCGTAACTACAACCTGTCGTAACTACAACCTGTTGTAACTACTACCTGTTGTTACTACTACCTGTCGTAACAACCTGTCGTAACTACTACCTGTCGTAACTGCAACCTGTCGTAACTACTACCTGTCGTAACTACAACCTGTCGTAACTACAACCTGTCGTAACTACAACCTGTCGTATCTACTACCTGTTGTATCTACTACCTGTTGTAACTACTACCTATTGTAACTACAACCTGTCGTAACTGCAACCTGTCGTAACTACAACCTGTCGTATCTACTACCTGTTGTATCTACTACCTGTTGTTACTACAACCTGTCGTAACTACAACCTGTCGTAACTACAACCTGTCGTATCTACTACCTGTTGTAACTACAACCTGTCGTAACTACAACCTGTCGTATCTACTACCTGTTGTAACTAATACATATTGTAACTACTACCTATTGTAACTACAACCTGTCGTAACTACAACCTGTCGTATCTACTACCTGTCGTATCTACTACCTGTCGTATCTACTACCTGTTGTTACTACTACCTGTCGTAACTACAACCTGTCGTAACTACAACCTGTCATAACTACAACCTGTTGTATCTTCTACCTGTTGTATCTACTACCTGTTGTATCTACTACCTGTTGTATCTACTACCTGTCGTAACTACAACCTGTTGTAACTACAACCTGTCGTAACTACAACCTGTTGTAACTACTACCTGTTGTTACTACTACCTGTCGTAACAACCTGTCGTAACTACTACCTGTCGTAACTACTACCTGTCGTAACTGCAACCTGTCGTAACTACTACCTGTCGTAACTACAACCTGTCGTAACTACAACCTGTCGTAACTACAACCTGTCGTATCTACTACCTGTTGTATCTACTACCTGTCGTAACTACAACCTGTCGTAACTACAACCTGTCGTATCTACTACCTGTCGTAACTACAACCTGTCGTAACTACAACCTGTCGTATCTACTACCTGTTGTAACTACTACCTATTGTAACTACTACCTATTGTAACTACAACCTGTCGTATCTACTACCTGTTGTATCTACTACCTGTCGTAACTACAACCTGTCGTAACTACAACCTGTTGTATCTACTACCTGTTGTATCTACTACCTGTTGTATCTACTACCTGTTGTTACTACTACCTGTCGTAACTACTACCTGTTGTATCTACTACCTGTTGTATCTACTACCTGTTGTATCTACTACCTGTTGTTACTACTACCTGTCGTAACAACCTGTCGTAACTACAACCTGTTGTATCTACTACCTGTTGTATCTACTACCTGTTGTAACAACCTGTGCTCATCATATCATCAAATCCTTCCAAATGAACTGGCCACCTTGCAGCACTGGGGGGAAAATCTAAACTGTGTAAACATTCCTTGTACATAATACATCATTTCTTAACCACATTGAATATGGAAAGAAGCTTTTACTTTTTTCATTCTCTCACTCTCCTGCCCATATCGCTCCTTCGCCCACTTATCTATCCTCTCTCCTTCTCTCTCTCGCTTTCTCTCTCACTTTCTATCCCTCACTCTCTCTCCCTCTCTGCCCTGCCCTGCCCTCCCCCTCCCCTCTCTCTCCATATTTCTCTCTATGGGATGTTTTAGTGAACCCATGTCACTGTGATGCAAGTGAAAGCCATTTAAACGAATGACAGCTGCAATTTTCTCTTCTCACATTGCTGGGGATAGAACTCTACACACAGTGTTATTAAAGGCAAGGTAAATGATGCATGCATCTATCTGCATTCTGAACGCAGCATGGGGGCTGAACAGAAAGGGGATGTTTGTGTTGAAATTATTAGTCTTCCCATCGACAGGTTTGTGACGCTGTGGGTGTGTCCCAAATTGTACCCTATTCTCTACGTAGTGCATTACTTTCCACCAGGGCCCATAGGGCTATATGTAGGGAATAGGGTCCCATTTGGGACACTGAGTATTTCTCCACTTTGGCTGAGAAAGGAATCTTTGTGTGAAACACATTTCTATGAATATGAATACGTATTCTATTTCAGGAAGCATAGACTGAGTCATTAAAAATCTTAGCAAATGAGTTTTGTGGAAAAGCCAAATGCACAGTATTGTTTTTGGGTGTTGTTGTGTATGTGTTGTGTTAACATGTAACACAAAACGCGTGTTGGTTCTCAGGACTTGAGAACTTGGACACTACTAGGGTACTGCTAAATCACATGACACACATACGAATCACATGAATCTACCGACTCTTTTAGGGGTCATTTGATTTGATATCTACCCCAAACCATTGTGCTACGTTATCTGACCATCACAAATCTACTAAGATGCAATGGATCAACTTTGTCATTTCAAGACAACAAGAACATACAGTACAGGGACTTGACAAAATTAAGGAAGAAATGTTTAGTATTTTTACAGCACATCAGTAGTTTTTCAACATTGGTGATGTCATGATCATTTTAACAAATCATTGATTCTTTTATTTCACATTTGGAAAGTAAAGGTACGTTTCATGATTGATGTTTGGGGCCTGTGATTTATTCAAATTAAATTAAACAAAGTATGCAGTTGGATGCACAAGCACAGAACACTCTCTAGATCAAAGGCCTGTTATCATTACCTTACAAAAATGTTGTCCAACAAACCATTTCTCCAGATTTTGCTCTAAAAAAATACTTATCAACCTATCAAAATTTAAACCTGAGATTCAGATTTTCAAAACAATCTCAGAACAGATCTCAATGAAGCCATCTGAGGTACCCCCATAGACTATACCCTTCTGTTACTGTGATCTGAACTAACTGCTGTTGTCTATGCACATGTGCACTGTGCATTCCAAAATGCTCCACTTTAGATTGACGTCTACAGACAAACACCAACGTTTAAGCATTTCTCCTCTTTAAAAATTGGGCTTTCGCAGTGTTTACCTTTGTAATTAACACATATTGGGTGTGAAGCTTCAAATGCAAGGATCCAGGTTTAATCTATCATGATTTCTTTTGAGTACATCAAAAAAACATTTTCACAACAGAAGACGTTACATCCATCTTGAAATATGGGTCCTATATCTCCGGGTTTAGTTCTGAACTTCTGCTGTTCATGCATAGAATTAGAATCAATTAGTAATTCTAATTCTAGAACTAATTAGACAATCTAATTATATTGTTTTCAGTCAGTTCTCACTATAGTGATGTCAGTTCTCACTACAGGGATGTCACACTGGAGTACTGATGTCCTATAGTGTCTAGTAGTGATGATGTCCTGTTACACCACAGTACTGATGTCCTCCACCTCGTTGGGCTTCACAGGCTTGCTGGGCAGTGACTTAAGGTACTCCAAGTGTCGCCGGGCATCCTCCTGGTTCTGCCGTACGTAATACACCACGTAGGAGATGACCATGGCGAACCAGCCGAACATCGTCACCAGCATGGCGTAGTCCGTGGTCCTCTTGGCCAGGTTACACAGGTCCGTGTCCACCGCCAGGAAATGGCGGCCCTCCTGCTCCTGGAGCTCGGAGCTCCGGCAGAGGACACGTGCAGCCGCCTCGTGGTTGTGGGCCATGCCGCCCAGTGCCTGCTGCAGGGTGCAGTCACAGTGCCAGGGGTTGTCATCCACCAGGACCCGCGCTTTGAGCCGGGTGAATGCATCCTTGTGCACGCTAGTGATGCGGTTGTGTGAGAGGTCGAGGACCTGCAGTGTGGCCTCCACGCCACTGAAGGCACCCTCCTCCAGCGTCTCCACAGCGTTGTGGGACAGGTTGAGCTCCCGCAGCAGCCTCAGGCCCCGGAAGGCATGGTCGGGGACGGCCATGATCTGGTTGTGGTCGAGGCGGAGCACGGCGGTGTCTGGAGGCAGGTCCGGGGGGATCTCTTTGAGCCGGGACCCGGTACAGGTGACATTGAGGCCAAGGAAGAGCCCCAGGGGCCCCGGGCCGAGGTGGAGGCCCGGGTCGGGTCGGGCCCGCTGGCAGACGCAGCCCTTGGGACACATGGAGGCGGAAGGGAAGCACAGGGCCATGAGGACCAGGCTCTGGAGGAGCAGGCACATGGGCAGGGAGCGGGACAGCCACAGGTCCAGGGGAGTCATACTGGTGGGGACCACCAGCCCTCAGCATCCCGCCAAGGGACAGGGACACCACACCACTGGACCGACCCAAGGACCAACAGACCAGCCACGGCTCATACCAAACACTCCATACTGGAGACTGATGAGCCTCCACCAACACACTCAAGGTCTGTTCAGGTCTAGCAGGATCTGCCACCAGTTGAACTCATGCTGAAATAAAAACAGAAGCATTAAAAAATGTAAAACTGCTTAATGAAGGACTATAAGTATTTTGAACAACTTTTTTAGTGTGGACCTTTTGGTTTTTGCTGTAGTCAAAAAGGCCAAACAGGAGCATTGATTTACTCTGTATACACATCATCATAATGTCACTGTTATTGATAGAAACAATATTACACGACTTGTTCTATTTATGACATGCTAGGGTACACGATAAGGTTAAGGTGCTGACCTGTTGCACCCTCTATAACCACTTTGACTATTATTTGACCCTGTTGATCATCTATAAATGTTTGTACATATTGAAGAACAATCTGGCCTTAATGGCAATTTATTGGCCAGAAGATAATCTTATAATCTCCACCTGGCAAAGCCAGAAGAGGACTGGCCACCCCTCAGAGCCTGGTAACTCTCTAAATTTCTTCCTAGGTTCCTGCCTTTCTAGGGAGGAATTCCTACAGTAGCCACCGTACTTCTACATCTGCATTTCTTGCTCTCTGGGATTTTAGGCTCTGTTTCTGTATAAGCACTTTGTGACAACTGCTGATGTAAAAACGACTTTATAAATACATTTGATTGATTAAGCTAGGTTAGACGAATCACTGTCCTTAAAAGAACACATTCTTTACTGAGACGTGGCAATAAGGATAAACCTGTGAATCAAACACTAGCCAGCTACAAACTATTTTTATTTAACCAGGCAAGCTAGTTAAGAACAAATTGTTATTTACAATGACGTCCTAGGAACAGTGGGTTAACTGCCTTGTTCAGGGGCAGAATGACAGATTTAGACCTTGTCAGCACGAGGATTCGATCTAGCAACCTTTCGGTTACTGGCGCAATGCTCTAACCACTAGGCTACAACTATGCTGTGTATTTAGTCAGTTAACCTTTTACTGCAGTGTGCTAAATCAAGGTCACACGGTGATTCTTGGTAGTCTTAAACACATCTACTTTGAAACCAAAGTGTACACCTCACACACATGGTTATGGGATTAAAAAAAGAATGCACCTGCATAATTTCAGATATAGAGTTGAAATGTATTACATTTTGAGTTTGCATCCCAATATTACACGTTATATACATCACAGAAGACTAAAATATAACAAAACCGTTTGACATAGACACACCGGATTTTCGCCGTTGAATATATATATATATATATATACATATATATATATATATATATATACAATTTTTTATTAATTATGAAATTCTGAAAAATATGAACATTCCACCCATGAGGCCATTAGCAGGGCGATTTAGTCATTTGACTGCAGGAAAGAGTTTTAAGAACAGATTCTTATTCACAATGACGATCTGTCAAACATATACATTGCCTGTTGAGACATGTACATTTTATTATCTGTGTAAGAGTAAGAATATGGTAAGTGCACAGTAATGGGAAGTTAGAGCGGACAATGGAATCAATGTTTACTTACGTTCCCATTCATGACATGATCGGCATTGTTAGTAAAAAAAAACATACACCTGCTCTATTGTAAGCTTGGTACTGTGGATAACAACAACACATTGTCTGCATTCCAAATGGCACCCTATTCTCTATGTGTGCACTACATTTTACCAGGTCCCATAGGGAATAGGGTGCCATTTGGGACTCATACATTGTGTGATAGGGACTCAGCCATTGTGTGATAAGTGCTAAGTACAGTGGAGTGCAGCAGGCTGGTTATATCATGCCCCCCTCATTCTCCCTCTGTCACCTTCTCAAAACAGATCCTTGTCTGCAGAACATCACATGGGGAAAACACAGCACAGGGTGAATGTGTGGAATTCACTTACAGTACAGGAATTCTACATTAACCCAACTGTACAATACAGCCCTATTTCAATCATAAAAATCAGCCGTAGCTGTATTTTCCCCATATTGAGAGCCTATCTATCCTGTAGTCTGTAAGTCAACTGTACAATACAGCCCTATTCAATTATAAAAGTGCTATGCGCTTATTTTCTGTCGTATGACTTTCCCCATATCGAGACCCTACCTATCATGTATATAAACACATACTAACATGTGTCTGTCAGATCTCCCTGAGGTACTGATAAAACACATTCATTACCGAGTTCGAACAGGATAAGATCCTGAAAAATTTATCCACTTAGACATACAATCAATTCTGATTATATACAACTTTACTATACTGCCCAGCAGCTTGATGGGAGGAATTGTAGAACGCTCTAGAATACAGTGATTGTTAATGGATATGTGCATCTCCCCATATCTGGGAAAAAATAGATACTAAAAACTATAGAAATAATAATAACCTAGTGTGAGGGAGCGGCCCTATCTCCCCACAGCTTGTGTTGTTCACTGGATCCTATGAGGATGATAGAGAGAGATAGAGAGATTTAGAAAGGGAAGAATCTTAGTTGACTGTCTGAGGCCCAGTCTCCCCTGGGAGCACCAGACACAGCTCAAAGATATGACAGAGAGACTAAAATAGAATAGAATAGAATTTATGTTTATTTATCAATTTCAGGGAGGGAAGCATCTGTGTTGTCTGAGGCCCAGCCTCCCTCAAGTGTGTCTAGGTTCAAACACCAACTGCCAAAACGTTGAATTGCATGCAGGCATGTCATCCACCATCCGCAAGTAGAAAAATGGCAAAGCAACACAAGTGACAGTTGGTATCCGCGGTGACGAGGGATTTTGAATGCATCATCTTCAGAGGCCCTTGGAGGGGAGAATGTAGGCTATGTGTCACTGTGAGTGTGTGAGCTTTGAGGCCTTTCAAGTCCAATGACTAACTGA
The DNA here is from genome assembly GCF_965601325.2 of Salmo salar. NCBI lineage: Eukaryota > Metazoa > Chordata > Actinopteri > Salmoniformes > Salmonidae > Salmo > Salmo salar. The sequence goes on along the minus strand of NC_138304.1, from coordinate 82,343,951 downwards.
CTGAAGTCTTACCATCATACCCAACAGATATTTCACAGTAATGACCTGGCTGAATTCAGCTGCTGGCCCTCTTCCGTCTCTGGTCACACTGCAGTGTCAAAGGTTTTTCACTTACAGCTTGATATGGGCGCCTTTGGATTCTATAATTGACCAAACGTTAATTGATATGTAAATGTTGTGTGTCCACAGTCCACTAACAACTAGAATACAGCCTCAGCTGCGAGGATGCAACAATTTCTATTTTTGCCACCACTTCAATTTTCTTTTCACAAATCAAGAAGGACATGATTGCCCTGTCATTCAGATTCAGTGAAACCATTAAAACATTCATAATTTGAATAAAATCCTTACTTTCTACCTGCAGTCTTTATATGACCATATTGTTTAGCAGTATGGTTTAGACAATTTTGAAACTCTGACCAATTACAGATGTAGGATCTTAATTTAAGCCAGCTTGTTACAACAAGAAAATAATCCTGCAGCAACATGAAATGTGAATTATTATGTGGATAATAATTTACATTTCTTGTAGGGTATAATACATTTTTCGTTAGGGTAAATCAAGTCTGACAGTTTAAAGTCGAAATTATAAACTTTAGAAGCCTTTTTAAACCTACAAGTTTATACAAGTTTTATACACTACAAGTGTGCATTTCCAACTGTGCAGGAACATTTCAGCAACAACAGAGTGATCAAATTAAGATCCTACCTCTGTATCATGTCATCAATGTTAACTTTGATTTTTGTTAAGTAAATATCTGTCATCATATGATTTTAAGGGGTAAATGCCGGAGAGTGGATTGGGGATAGAGAATAATGCAACCTTTAACATTACTGTAAAAAGAGCCATGCTTTACAAATATCTGATTTTCAAATGCAACTAAGTTGGTCTGCAATCACAATTTAGCAGGCACTCTAGAACTGGGATGGGCTCCCAATCAACTACAATCATGCATGGGCTTTGTAAATAGCACTTAGGCTATGTAGTGGCTGCTCAATAATTTTCTCCCCCATGTTTTTTCTCTCCTTGTAAGAGCTTAGCTGTGACTTCCACTGATGTCAACCAAAGCTTACAGGTAAAGCTAATTCTTATGACAAATCTCAACATGACAGTAAGGATTAATCATGAAGTAAAGAAAAATAAATACAGCTATAACTCTTTTAGGTTAAGTGATATTGAAGCCATCCACTGTCAGCCTGGAAGCCTTAGCCTGAAGATGAACGAATGGTCAAGAGTTCAATGAAATAGCTCTTTGATATGACCCCATCATAAAGTCAGAGAATAAATCATGTAAATTGTTCCATTACTATGCATTTACAAAACAATTTACTAGAATACTATGTAACATCAATGGTGTTATTGTAGTGTTACTACACAGGTATAAGAGCAACTTGATGCACACTATCATTGTATTAAGAGGCAGAGTGATTAGACAGAGTTGAAATGGTTTTGGACACAACCATGACACTATTTCAATCATTTATCATAGGATATGGCCATTCTATTCCTTAAGTTACATGTTCCTGTCAAGGCCCTATTTATGAAATTCAAACAAAGATGTGGTGTGCATCCCAAATAGCACCCTATTGCATACATAGTGCACTGCTTTTGGCCAGAGCCGTAGTGCACTACATAGGGAATAGGTTGCAATGTGGGACACAGCCTTAGATCTACAGTGGACTAGCCTACTATGTTTTATTGAAGCATACAGTCCCATATCACTTGATACAGTTTGTGTTAATCAAATCAACATTATTATTAAGGATGAACCATTTATGCAAATAGTCTTGATGCAATGAGGGATTTCGAATTACCATAGAAATGGGCCTGAGCAAATAATAGCCAAGCTATTCCTCAAAGACAATAGTCTGCAAGTGTTATAAATGGCATGGCCTTTCCCAAACAAATAAACCATGCCCCATGGCAAAGAATCTGATTTCTGAGTAGCCAAGCCTACACAGATTTGTACACTTTTTTTAGGTAGGCCTATAGGTCTAAATGTATGCCTTTTGTTTATCGGTTATATATTATCATTCTGATATTACAAGATGTTATTATATAGTATGAGTTTTGATATGATATAATGAGTGTGTATCTGTTAAACCATTTTCACATGACTGTGTGAGCCTGCTCGTCACCAAGGTGAATTCCTTCCTATAGCGCACTCCTGGGCTCAACCGTTAACGGTTAACCCTGCCCCCGAGCTCCGCGGCCGAATGCGACGTAACCTACTACAGGGTTCCCGGCTTCCCTTTCTGACCAGCGCAGCTGTTGTTTTCTACATGGAAACAACTCACTGCCATGATGAAACTATTTCATTGCGGCATGCATGTAAAGATGACACCCATTGAACTATGTTATGTCCAAGTATTTATCAAGGCCATAACAGCAATATTATTGCCGGCATCCTATCATAACATTATTATAACAGAAAAATAGCAGTATATTCGACATTCCAACAATAAACTATATTTGAGTGATCAGAAGACATGAATGAGGCTGTGAAGCAACACATTGAATCGTCACATGACAACGTTTAATAATAATATTAATTTAAAACATGGTGGATATTGAAATCACCCCAAAAACGGATATATGACTACCCCAACTCATCTATTTTTCCTGTTTGTTTCTTAATCTGACTAACAACAACCATCAGACAAGAAAAATAAAGGTGGAAAGCCAGCATGAAAATGATTCCATACATACGTGTGTGTGTGCTGCGGAGCAACAGGCGACATATGTTTCCATTCTCACCTGCAATAAAAACAACCCCTCTCAATTCCATACGTTGACATTCTAAACGGATCGTTCCAACCCAATCTTCCTTCTGTAATTTTTGCCTATCCTCGTCAAAGATGTTCGAATATCCGAAGTTGAAATTCACATTGTTGCTATTGCTTGTTGCTGCTCAGTATTGAACATGAAAGGAATGTGACTGGGCTCGGGCTGGTAAGGGAGGGGTTTGAGAGACAAGAATTGGCCGCGACGGTATTTACCCGGAGCGCGCGCGGGGATGAATGGAATGCACGCGGCGGTCAGACAGACAGTAGGTATTGCCATACTGTCTGTTGGGTTCTTCTGACTAATTCAATCCACTTGTAATAAATCCTCAGACATTTCCATTGTATTGTATTCTCGTAAAACTAAATGGAGAGTTGTTAAGTTAAGACAATTTGTAGGTGCATTTCACTGTTAGTCTACACCTGTTGTTTATGAAGCATGTGAGGAATACAATTTGATTTGTGGCCCCAGTCAGTCACCTCCCTCAATCTGCATAACACTTCAATGAGTCCATGGTAGAAATAATTGTCAAAATATTGCTCTTTCAGTGTTGCATACTTGAATTGTAGCCAATCACATTGGTCCACATTTGAAAATACCCTATACTAAATACTTTTCTGTTACTATGTGTCTGCTCACACAAGTTTCCTACAGGTAGCCTACATAATATAATCAGGAGCCCACATTTGCCATGTGGCCTACACAGTAAGTACCATGGTAAATGTGGCCTACACAGTAAGTACCATTTACCATGGTATTTATGAGTCACATGAAGCTGTCACACTGCCACATGACAGACAGGGGAATCTGAGTGGAGCTGTCTATGTAACATGCCCATGGTGGCCACCAGCCCGGCAATCAAGCAGGATCGCCCTCAATTTCTCACATAACAGGCAGGGAAGGAATGGGGACACCCATATACATCATTTCTATGGGGACACCCAACTGTGGTGATGACATGAGGGGCCCTTGAGATTCCGTGGGGGCCAGACACCACGTGACATCAAGTGCTTTCTGAGTTTGGTTATAGCCTGGCCAGGCAACCATGGACACAATATACAAAGACATTCAGGACTCAGGAGTCTATATTTTGTAATCAGACGTCTCCGATCGCCACCATTCCACCACAAGACTGTGTTATCCCGCTGAACTTAAGCCTCAACATTAGCTCAGGGAGCTAATGCAAGTCTTCAGATCTCAGGCAAGATTATTCATCACTAGAGTGTGGTTAGTCGAACCACCTCCGCTACACCTTATAATTCCCCAACAGATGTTGATTTGAGATAAATAGCCATCTATTTAGATGTAACAGTCCTTTACTCATATTAAGCAGTTAGTGATCAGCTGAGGTATATCAACCACACACACATCATCCAGCGATGTATTTCAGTGGGTCTAGCTGCTTCGATGATGAGACATTTTCCTTTTCGCCCATAAAAAGTTATGTTTTGTTACGGTTATTTGCATACTGAGTGGCTAATTATTTCCAGCCAATAAGCAGTTATCTGATGGATGATTTAGAGGGGAAAGAATGATGAATGGTTAGTCAAATTTATCAGGCCATTAGCCTATTTGGGTGACCACTGCGATCAAACTCTGCATGCAACACAGATAATATTTATAACCCTATCCCTAACCCTTTATGTCATAAGATGGGAAAGGGGAGACCTAGTCAGTTACATAACTGAATGCATTCAACCGAAATGTGTCTTCCGCATTTAACCCAACCCCTGCCTATAATTCCTCAATTGCCATGTAATGCCTACCAATACATTTGCAATGTTTAAGTCTGTCTTCAAGCAATCATTTTCTCAAACCTGTCATTTCATATATACCTGAATGGAATATATTAATTCAATAAATGATGGTCTGTTTTCCGCTGTCACAGGGATTTTCTGCAGCAACCAGCAGCCTCTCAGTTTAACTCTGTTAACTGAACCTGTAGAGTAAAACTTGGAAAACACCAGGACCTGTCCCTTTCAACACAATAAAATCTGATAAAAGTGTATATATCACCAATTAAAATGATCAAAAATGGCTGTAGTGGGCCTTTAAACACAATCCGATTGTGTTTTTATTGACCTTTGAGTTAAAACAAAGGTAAGGCTATTTGACATAGCACGTACACAGCAGCATCAGGCGGTCGATACAAACACACACACACACACGCATGCACAAATGCACAAAACAGTAAGGGGGCGGCCAGTTGATACGAGCACATCAAAAGTAGTGCACTATGTATAGGAAACAGGGTGCCATTTTGGACGCACCCTTTGATTGTCTCCTAGATTAAGCCCCTCCTCCTAAGGCTTGACAGATTGATGTAGCACACTGTTCCTCTTCCATTTCTAAGGGGGAATAGATTGATGTTACCACCAGGGTAAGTATGTTGTTTGTGTGGTGTTGTACAGACAAAGATGAGGTTGAATGGCACTCTAAGGGAAATGGTTGAAAGAGACCCTTAATACAAACACACCCCCATAAAGAAAATGAGAAATAAAAACAGGTTCAGCCCCTGGCTCGACCGTGATCTTGCAGAGTTACTCCACCTCAAGAATTGCATTTGGCGAAAGGCTCGGCACATGCATACTCAGGCTGACTGGCTCTCGTTCATGCAAATGAGAAATAAGTGCACTCAGGCTCTCCGGAAGGCCAAAGTTAGTTACTTTAAGGAGCAGTTCACTCTCTATGGGTCTAACCCCAAGAAGTTCTGGAAAACGGTTAAAGACCTGGAGAATAAACCCTGCTCCTCACAGCTGCCCATGTCCCTTAATGTTGATGATGTGGTTGTTACTGACAAGAAGCACATGGCTGAGCTCTTTAATCACCACTTCATTAAGTCAGGATTCCTATTTGACTCAGCCATGCCTCCTTGCCCGTCCAACATCTCCTCATCTCCCACCCCTTCTAATGTGACTATCCCCGATGCTTCTCCCTCTTTTTCCCTTGCCCCACTACAAAGTTTCTCCCTGCTGGCAGTCACTGAGTCTGAGGTGCTAAAGGAGCTCCTTAAACTTGACTCAAAAAAAAACATCTGGGTCAGATGGTTTAGACTCTTTCTTCTTTAAGGTTGCTGCCTCTATCATCACCAAGCCTATCTCCAACCTTTTTAACCTGTCTCTCCTTTCTGGGGAGGTTCCCATTGCTTGGAAGGCTGCCATGGTTCGTCCTTTATTTTAAAGGGGTAGATCAAGCTGATCATAACTGTTATAGGCCTATTTCTATTTTGCCCTGTTTATCAAAAGTGTTGGAAAAACTTGTCAATAATCAACTGACTGACTTTCTTAATGTCTATAGAACTCTCTGGTATGAAATCTGGTTTCTGCTCAGGTTATGGATGTGTCACTGCAACCTTAAAGGTCCTCAATGATGTCACCATTGCCCTTGATTCTAAGCAATGTTGTGCTGTTATTTTTATTGTCTTGGCCAAAGCTTTTGATACGGTAGACCATTCCATTCTTGTGGGCCGGCTAATGAGTATTGGTGTCTCTGAGGGGTCTTTGGCCTGGTTTGCTAACTACCTCTTTCAAAGAGTACAGTGTATAATGTCAGAAAATCTGCTGTCTCAGCCACTGCCTGTCACCAAGGGAGTACCCCAAGGCTCGAACCTAGGCCCCACGCTCTTCTCAATTTACATCAACAACATAGCTCAGACAGTAGGAAGCTCTCTCGTCCATTTATATGTAGATGATACAGTCTTATACTGAGCTGGCCCCTCCACGGATTTTGTGTTAAATGCTCTACAACAAAGCTTTCTTAGTGTCCAACAAGCTTTCTCTACCCTTAACCTTGTTCTGAACACCTCCAAAACAAAGGTCATGTGGTTTGGTAAGAAGAATGCCCCTCTCCCCACCGGTGTGATTACTACCTCTGAGGGTTTAGAGCTTGAGGTAGTCACCTCATACAAGTACTTCGGACTTGGCTAGACAGTACACTGTCCTTCTCTCAGCACATATCAAAGCTGCAGGCTAAAGTTAAGTCTAGACTTGGTTTCCTCTATCTTAATCGCTCCTCTTTCACTCCAGCTGCCAAACTAACCCTGATTCAGATGACCATCCTACCAATGCTAGATTACAGAGACATCATTTATAGATCGGCAGGTAAAGGTGTTCTCGAGCGGCTAGATGTTCTTTACCAATAGGCCATCAGATTTGCCACCAATGCTCCTTATAGGACACATCACTGCAGTCTATACTCCTCTGTAAACTGGTCATCTCTGTATACCCGTCGCAAGACCCACTGGTTGATGCTTATTTATAAAACCCTCTTAGGCCCCCCCCCTCTGTGAGATCTACTACAGCCCTCATCGTCCACATACAACACCCGTTCTGCCAGTCACCTTCTGTTAAAGGTCCCCAAAGCACACACATCCCTGGGTCGCTCCTCTTTCCAGTTCGCTGCAGCTAGCGACTGGAACGAGCTGCAACAAACACTCAAACTGGACAGTTTTATCTCAATCTCTTCATTCAAAGTCTCAATCATGGACACTCTTACTGACAGTTGTGGCTGCTTAGTGTGATATATTGTTGTCTCCACCTTCTTGCCCTTTGTGCTGTTGTCTGTGCCCAATAATGTTTGTACCATGTTTTGTGTTGCTACCATGCTGTTGTCATGTTGTGTTGCTGCCTTGCTATGTTGTTGTCTTAGGTCTCTCTTTATGTAGTGTTGTGTTGTCTCTCTTGTCGTGATGTGTGTTTTGTCATATATATATACATACAGTGGGGGAAAAAAGTATTTGATCCCCTGCTGATTTTGTACGTTTGCCCACTGACAAAGAAAGGATCAATCTATAATTTTAATGGTAGGTTTATTTGAACAGTGAGAGACAGAATAACAACAACAAAAATCCAGAAAAACACATGTAAAAAATGTTATAAATTGATTTGCATTTTAATGAGGGAAATAAGTATTTGACCCCCTCTCAATCAGAAAGATTTCTGGCTCCCAGGTGTCTTTTATAGAGGTAACGAGCTGAGATTAGGAGCACACTCTTAATGGGAGTGCTCCTAACCGCAGCTTGTTACCTGTAAAAAAGACACCTGTCCACAGAAGCAATCAATCACTCAGATTCCAAACTCTCCGCTATGGCCAAGACCAAAGAGCTCTCCAAGGATGTCAGGGACAAGATTGTAGACCTACACAAGGCTGGAATGGGCTACAAGACCATCGCCAAGCAGCTTGGTGAGAAGGTGACAACATTTGGTACGATTATTCGCAAATGGAAGAAACATAAAAGAACTGTCAATATCCCTCGGCCTGGGGCTCCATGCAAGATCTTACCTCCTGGAGTTGTAATTATCATGAGAACGGTGAGGAATCAGCCCAGAACTACACGGGAGGATCTTGTCAATGATCTCAAGGCAGCTGGGACCATAGTCACCAAGAAAACAATTGGTAACACACTACGCCGTGAAGGACTGAAATCCTGCAGCGCCCGCAAGGTCCCCCTGCTCAAGAATACATATACAGGCCTGTCTGAAGTCTGCCAATGAACATCTGAATGACTCAGAGGACAACTGGTGAAAGTGTTGTGGTCAGATGAGACCAAAATGGAGCTCTTTGACATCAACTCAACTCGCCGTGTTTGCAGGAGGATTAATGCTGCCTGGGACCCCAAGAACACCATCTACACCGTCAAACATGGAGGTGGAAACATTATGCTATGGGGGTGTGTTTCTGCTAAGGGGACAGGACAACTTCATCACATCAAAGAGACGATGGACGGGGCCATGTACCATCAAATCTTGGGTGAAAACCCCCTTCCCTCAGCCAGGGCATTGAAAATGGGTCGTGGATGGGTATTCCAGCATGACAATGACCCAAAACACACGGCCAAGGCAACAAAGGAGTGGCTCATGAAGAAGCACATCAAGGTCTTGGAGTGGCCTAGCCAGTCTCCAGACCTTAATCCCATAGAAAATCTGTGGAGGTTGCCAAACGTTAGCCTCGAAACCTTAATGAGGAGTGGGACAAAATCCCTCCTGAGATGTGTGCAAACCTGGTGGCCAACTACAAGAAACGTCTGACCTCTGTGATTGCCAACAAGGGTTTTGCCACCAAGTACTAAGTCATGTTTTGCAGAGGGGTCAAATACTTATTTCCCTCATTAAAATGCAAATCAATTGATAACATTTTTGACATGCGTTTTTCTGGATTTTTTTGTTTTTATTCTGTCTCTGACTGTTCAAATAAACCTACTATTAAAATTATAGACTGATCCTTTCTTTGTAAGTGGGCAAACGTACAAAATCAGCAGGGGATCAAATACTTTTTCCACCACTGTGTGTGTATATATATATATATATATATACACACACACACATTTTAATCCCAGCCCACGTCCCGGCAGGAGGCCTTTTGGTAGGCCGTCATTCTAAATAAGAATTTGTTCTTAACTGACTTGCCTAGTTAAATAAAGGTTTAAATAAACACAGAGAGGTATTTGTATCAAGCAAAGCCACAAAGCCCATAAAAAATCTGTGAAAAAAATTGTATTCCACATTTTTTATATAAAAAAAATCACAAAAGTTGTGAACTGGGCCTTTAATAGTCCTTTATTAGCAGACCGATATAGCCATCTGTAGCGCATGCAAAATATCTGCACCGCCACCCTTCCCCCCCCCCCCCCCCCACACAAGCCTACACAATGTCCTCTATCAAATGCTTCTAACTTGACAAGACACATTCATCAGAGCAGCTAAATTAGCTTAATGTTATAAGTAGATAATGGTAAAGGGGGAAAATGTGTGTGTTTCTGTGTGTGTGTGTGCTCATGCAATTGTGTTTTGCAAAGCTCAAGCTCAATAAAGAAGCTCATGATTGAAATTGTGACAATGGGTTAATGAGGGGTTAATGACGTAAATGGTATTTCTGTCTGTTGGTCAGCTGTGAATAAGCTGCATGGCCGACAGAGACAGAGACAGTGACAGAGACAGAGACAGTGAAAGTGACATGCCATTGACTCATTGACTCTTCACAGGTACAGCTCACCATATGCTCACACACACACACACACACACACACACACACACACACACACACACACACACACACACACACACACACACACACACACACACACACACACACACACACAGACATATACACACACGCCAGCATGCACACCAGCATGCCAGCACGCACGCAGTGACACAATGAAACACACACACACCAAGTTGCCTTAATTATAAAGAGTATAGAAATAGATTCTTGGTTCATATGGCAATTAAACCTGGAAGAGGCATGATTATCCAAGCATTTCACTTTACCATCTCATCTAGCCACTCTTCTGGGCTCTCTGTGTGTGTGTGTGTGTGTGTGTGTGTGTGTGTGTGTGTGTGTGTGTGTGTGTGTGTGTGTGTGTGTGTGTGTGTGTGTGTGTGTGTGTGTGTGTGTGTGTGTGTGTGTGTGTGTGTGCGCACTATGCATTATGGAACATTTAACACGACTGTCAAGAACAGGAAACGGGGAAACCCCTCTTTTCTTTCTCGTACCAATGGTTCGTCATTTAGCACATGTAAACTGGAGTTGAGCTCTGTATGATGAGGCTATACTTAAATAATAGCGCAGATACAAAAGAGAGACATTTATGATTAATTTGACAATAAAAAATACAATTTAGCCGCTCATGTGGATACATTGCATTTAAAATCATAGAGGGTAACAAAATAGAGTTGAACAACTTATTCCATTGGGGTCTTCTTGCTTTCAAACCAAAAACACACTCATATTATGATACTGTTTCAAATTGGTGTGGGGACTTTTTCAATGAATCTAATCAGAAGAGTGATACTAACTTTATTTGTAGAGCCAATATATGAAAGCAATAGTAAGTGAGTAAGGGAGACATACTGGGACAGTTTTCTATGCTTCCTCATGTGGAGAGAGGGGAAAGACCGCTTCCTCAGCTTCATGGTTCTCCAGTAAAAGTGGGAAATCCCTGTGTGGCAAGTGCCAGAGTAAGCTGCAAGAAAATCTGCCTTGAGGGAGAGCTGAAGAGTTTTGTACGGTAAGACTGTTCTACAAGTCCATTCAACAAACTGGGTGGGCTGCACGCCACAGACGACTGCATTAGCCTGCTGAGCTAAAGCTTAGGTATTAGCTTGGGGAGCTAATGCAACTAAACCATCTCTGTTACACTTACTGGTGGATTATGGACTGCAGTGCTCCTGTTGAGAAGAGCACTGTTGCTGGCTCATGTCATGACCTCAGCAATTTATACCTTCTAACAATGAGATAGAGAAAACCCATTTCAGCCCTTTGTGTGCACAGCTAAAAACAAACCCAATCTCTGTGCATAGTTGCCCGAAAGCCTGAAAGCTATCCTTTGAAGTGCTTAGACAGAACTCAACTAATGTCTTAGAAAGCATGTGTGACCACGCTGCTTTAAATAGCCTGGATGCACACCATTAGCAAGAGAGAGGATCAAATTGAATTGGCATTAAAACGTTGGGCCGTTCTCTCTTCCTGATCTGCTTGGCAGTGTGCTATCTCATCTCAGTGGATATGGTAATTACCATTTTGCTTTTATATAACATCAGTTCAAATGGCCTCTTTCACCCTGCTCTGGGCCACATCAGATTTAGTCAGTGGCTTCGTGCCAAATGGCACCGGAGCTCTGGTCAAAAGTAGTGCACTATATAGGGAATAGGGTGCCATTTGGGATGCAGGCGGTGCCTCCGTAGCCTCTCCTTTGAAATGTCTTTATCCCCATCAGTCTGTCTGGGACTTTGTGGAAATTATGAACAGAATCACTGACCTTGGAATCATAACCCTGGAGTGTAGCCACTTGTCTGGGTCATAATGTGTGTGTGTTTGTGTAGCCACTTGTCTGACTGTGTCATGATTGACGGTTTCTGGAATTTTGCCAGGACCGGGCCGTTCTCTTGATATCATTTTGTAATAATCTCTGTCTGCATTGACTGAGTGCACTGTCAGTTGCAGCTGGGGTCACTCGTTCCTTTCATCCCTCCTTTCCTTCAACCCTCCTTCCCTCCATTACCCCTTGTCTCATCCATTCTTCCATTCCTCCTTCCTTCCACCTCTTCTTCCCTCCATTCAGCCATTCCTCCTTCCCTCCATCCCTCAGTCTCTGCATTCATCCCTCTTATCTCTATCACTCAGTCCTTCTATCCCTCCTTATCTCATTTAATTCTTCCTTCTCTCCATCCCTCAGTCCTTTCATCCCTCTATAATCATATTCACTGATACATTCAATGTTGAGATGTGTTCAAGGTTAGATCAGCCAATTACTGGCTATGAATGGACCAACAGCTGTATGCCCTTGGGTCCTCACTGATGTCAATGTCACATTGAGTGTGAAGTGTGAGGGCACACTGGGGAGCAGGTGAAGGAGGGGGAAAAAGAGGGGGAGATGGGAGAGAAGAGGAGGGAGGATGAGGCTGAGAGGAGGAGGGATGGAGGAAGAGAGGAGGATGATGGGGAGGCTGAGGGGAGGAGGGAGGGAGGATGAGAGAGGAGGAGGAGCAGAGAGGGAAGAGGAAGGGGGGATGAGGAGGGAGAGGACGACTATTGAAGGTGTAAATCCCAATGACAATAAAGAGTAATCCACAGTTAATAGTGGTAGCGTCAGCAGCCAGTAGTCCCATATGGACCTACAGTAGAGGAGACCAACGTGATTGTTGCCTGCCTGTCAAACAAATGTCATACAGATGCTCAATACAGATTCAATATTACATTACTCACCCCTCTGTCCACAGCACCAAGGGCAAGGTCATGTCTCTCACCCTCACAACTGTCTGCCACTATTGTTTAATCAATCAAACCATAAACAGTACTGTACTCTCACTAATAACTACAATATGTCATTGTTTTTCTGTAAATCAACTCTGATCGAAAATCTGTTCCCATGTATTGAATCCAAAAATGGAGGGTGTGGGGTTTGCCCTAGCAAGAAGAAGTCTGAGAGGGTGACGTGACTGTCAAGGTAATTGTCACTGTATCCACACATGGCTATAGAAAATAATATGTGTGTGTATTTCTCTCTCTCTGTCTCTCTCTCTCTTGGAGAAACAAGGCTTATAGAATAATGTGCGAGATATCCACAGAAAAAAAATCTATACTGTATTGTGGACACCCAACATAACATACAAACTGTCGAAACACACAACCCAGAATAGTGAAATACCACTTGAACCACTTGAAAACAATACCCTTAGAGTGTTGCAAAATTAAAACAGCAATGCAAAAACCATACATCATGCAATAGGAAGAATAACGAAGGCAGTCAGTCAGTGGCGAGAACTATGAGGCAGCTGGGCAATGAGGAGAGAGTCTTTGTATCCTAAAGAGTCAAATGGGTTTTTCTGTCTCATTGTAACATAGGGTTTGAAACATGATGGGCTCTTTTAACAACATGCAATGCATGTCCCCCGCCACCCTCTCTTCAAGCCCATGGTTTTGAAACATCTCTCTGCTTTAAAAGTCGGAATTTCCATCAAAATATTACATTTGCTTTTCAAACCTTTCACCAGAGGAATTCATCAAATGTCTCATATTTACACATTTCTCCCTAATTTCATCTGTCAAAAAAAACATTTCACATATTCAGAAACGTGGCATTTAAAGGTAATATTATTCCAACTCTGGAAAACCCTGGTATTATACAGAGATCAGGGGGATTCCGTGAATCTTTAAGGAGTGTCACGTTCTTGAAAATGAGCGGACAAAGGCGCAGCGTGAGTATAGTTCCACATATTTTTAATCTCCGTGAAACAAACAAAACAATAAAGAAACGTGAAGTCATGACGAGCACACAGGCAACCAAACACAAACAGTATCCCACAAAACACATGTGGGGAAATGGCTACCTAAATATGATCCCCAATCAGAGGCAACGATAAACAGCTGCCTCTAATTGGGAATCATATTAGCACCAACATAGAAATAAACATACTAGATCACCCCCTAGTCACGCCCTGACCTACTACACCAAGGGCTCTCTATGGTCAGGGCGTGACAAGGAGATAGCCTAATGGTCCAGGAGTTCTTTCAGGGAAGTTCTTTCCATCCAATTAAGAAAGGAATTAACAGTGATAAGGAGGCCATTTATCTAACCGCTCTGTGACTCCAAAATCCACCGGAGCTCCAAGATTCCTCTTTAGGGAATATTCTCACTTCTCATTGTCAGTCATCCCTCTCTGTACTCTGCCCCTTCCTCCTTCCACACCCCCTACATCCTTACCCTTCCTCCTTGTTAGAAAGGGCATAAAGTGGATGGAATGAAAAAGGTGTATGGTACTCCTTTTAGGTGCCTGAAGCCTACTCCTTTCATCTTGAGCGCCAATGTTCTGAGAGCCAATGTTCTATGAGGTGCCGATACTCAACCCATAGAAAACTCAGGGTGTCGGTATACTCTGTACCAGTGAGCACCGGCTCAACTCAAGCACTGCTGTTCTAGTCTCAGGTCATTAAAATCCCATGGTATGACAATTGCATGGGACATTGGCTACATTTGTGGGAGAAAATGCATGGGAATAGGTGTCGTTAAGAGATCTCTGATATCATGGTTCCTTGGTACATATGTAGAGGAGGTGATTTCTTGGTCGGTTGACCCGGAGGGATCTAATCCTAACGGTTACACATACAAATATGCACTTGATTTAATGTACTGCACTTGAGTTTATGTAGGCATATATTTAATAATGTGTCTTTGAGTGTCCTGAAAGGTGTCTGCAAAATAAAATCCATTATTATTATATTATTAATAGTTAGCCGAGGACGTCCTTGTTGATGATTAGATTTACATTGAAACTGAACACAAACTCAGCCACAAAAAGTCTAAACAACAGCCTCTCTCTATGAGCTGAACGTCCCAAGAGTAACACAGGAGAGATGAAAGGTTACCTCTCTCCCCCTCTCACCCTCTCCCTCTCTCTCTCTCTCTCTCTCTCTCTCTCCACACGCTTTCTCTGTCTCTGTTTCTCTCTCTCTCTCTCTCTCTCTCTCTCTCAGAGTAGAAGAGAGTCAACACTTTTTCATGTCCTTGGGGGAAGTAAAGGCAGAATTGGTAGCTATAATGCTTTTTTTTAAAGCAGTAAAAGAATTCACTTCAACCTGTATGGGTTGGAGACAGAAAATCCTTGACAAATAATTGACCAAGGAGTTTCATAATATCTTATTTTAGAGTTTCAGGCTACAGAAGCACAGTACAAGCTTATGACTATAACATGACAACAACCTTGAATGTTGAGAAACTTGTGAATAGCCAGCTACACTTCATGGACAAAGGTTTCTGCTTGACAGGAAATTATTTTTAATGCTCAGGGGGGAACGTGCATTTCTTGTCCCACGCTAAACCACAGAGAACAGAGATTAACCCTCGTCCATCGAGACGTGAGTGAGTTGTGTGTCACCATTCATGTTAACACCACTTAACAGAGCACACAAGGAAGTTGTTATTAGCAATCCAATGAGGAAGGAAACAAAGAGGATAATAGTATAGTAGTAGGCAGGTAATGTTCTGTGGCCTGCCATGCAACACACTATCTAGACAGGCAGCTCTGTGTGTGGAAGTATTATGTTCAACATAGGAATGAAGAGGATGAATTACAGATGTAGGATTGTTTTGGGGGGGCCGGTTTGCTACAGCAGGAAATAATTGTGCAGCAACAGGAAATATGAATGATTATGTGGATTATAATTAATATAAATTTTTTGCAGGGGTTGATACATTTTTCATAAGGGAAAATCATGTCTGAGATTTAAAAGTGGAAATGACAAACTTCAGAAGTAATATCAAACTTCAAATACACTACAAATAAAAAAGATCCTGCATTGCAGGGCATTTCTGCAACATGGTGATTAAATTAAGATCCTGCATTGTAGCCTATGTTGGCAGTTCTTAAAAATAAACTCAGAACATTGTCCTCCTGCAGTCATTATAATACACCGTATAGGTCTGAATGTATCATTTCTTAGAAGGACCTAGTAATCTACAGCAAAACAGCAATGGGGGGAGAAGACCGACTCATCTTGATTGTGAGAAATAAGCATCTTCACTGGAACCCATCAGAACATGCTGAGAGGACAGAAACTACATCCATTTACACAGGAGGCCTACATTGAACAGGACAGGAGTATAATGTATGTAGGGGGCTGGTTGGCTGGCATATCAATTTCTTCATTGTCTCAGGAGACCCTGAGTGTGTGTGGGTGTATGTGTGTTTCCACGTGAAGGAGAGAAAGCCTCTGGAGTGCAGCTTATCCCTCCCTCCTTTCATCACTCCCTCCTTCATCCCTCCTTTTCAGTGTCCTTCTGGTAGAGGAGGAGAAGATAGCCAAGGAAGACATTCCCAATGGATACCTGTGTGTGTGTGTGTGTGTGTGTGTGTGTGTGTGTGTGTGTGTGTGTGTGTGTGTGTGTGTGTGTGTGTGTGTGTGTGTGTGTGTGTGTGTGTGTGTGTGTGTGTGTGTGTGTGTGTGTGTGTGTGTGTGTGGCTACTGAGTAAAGGTCAAGAATGTGAGAATGGTCAGTCCGTCAACCCGGCTGTCCAATCAACAGCTGTCTTTGAAGTGTGTGTGTGTGTGTGTGTGTGTGTGTGTGTGTGTGTGTGTGTGTGTGTGTGTGTGTGTGTGTGTGTGTGTGTGTGTGTGTGTGTGTGTGGTAATCCATGCGTTAGCCCTCTAGAGCCCTACGCATTAGTCTGACAACAGATAGGCATACTACACCATTCTCTCCGGTTCTATCTCTAATGCTGAGGAACCCCAGACACAGTGGGCTACATAATGATCATTCAAATAATGCACAGTATAATATAGCTTTGATATATGCTCTTGATGCTCTTACCAGTTAATTCAACTAAACACTTACCCAGTAATTTCCAGTTATAAATATAACACAGATCACTATGTGGATATACTAATATGCTGCGTATCATCACAGGTTGTTCAATGGAGAGTGTCCAGGAGTAAACACTGTAGGTATAAACTAGGTCTGGGAAACATATTGCTTTGTAATGCTACTCAATAGATGTTGGACAACATTAATGTGTCACACAATATTCACTATAGCCAGATGAGAGCACTGTTTGTTCAGCGGTCTGTCTGGTCAGTCAAATATGTCATGCAGGTCATTAATTACTTGATATGCTACTAACTCACATAGGGACTTCTCACTGACTCCATTTACAGTACATGGCTGGGCATTGGGAGTATTGGGGCTGCTGAGGTAGACAAGTGTTTCTCAACCAGCTTTGTACTAGTTTATGTCAGTGGTGCTCCAAGGAGGAAGGATTATATAGCTTGCCTGTCCCTGGTACAAAACAAGTTGAGAAACACTGAGGTAATAGAGAACCTCACCCCAGTAGTTCCAAAAACATGTTGGTACCTTGAACCCACCCAACACCTTTAGAGTTTCTATGCGACCCTGCAAGTCACATCTTTTTATATACCGGAACTGTTGAGTGGAACAGACTACCACAACAACTCAAAGCCATGCAGACCATAACTTCATTTAAAACTAATGTCAAAAATGATAGAATAGAACAATTGTTAATGTCTGTCACACTAAGTAATGTTTTTTCACCATGGAATTTAGGGACCACAATGGAAATATGTCTGACTTTTTTGTGATATCCCTGTCATGTTTTTAAAATGTACAGTGCCTTCGGAAAGTATTCAGACCCCTTGACTTCTTCCACATTTTGTTAGAATACGGGCTTATTCTAAAATTGATTAAATCGTTTTTTTCCCTCATCAATCTACACACAATACCCCATAATGACAAAGCAAATACAGTTTTTTAGACATTTTTGCTAATTTATCAAAATAAAAAAAAGGGAAATATCACATTTACATAAGTATTCAGACCCTTTAATCAGTACTTTGTTGAATCACCTTTGGCAGCGATTACAGCCTCGCGTCTTCTTGGGTATGACGCTACAAGCGTGGCACACCTGTATTTGGGGAGTTTCTCCCATTCTTCTCCCCTCAGATCTTCTCAAGCTCTGTCAGGTTGGATGGGGAGCGTTGCTGCACAGCTATTTTCAGGTCTCTCCAGAGATGTTCGATCAGGTTCAAGTCCGGGCTCTGGCTGGGCCACTCAAGGATATTCAGAGACTTGTCCCGAAGCCACTCCTGCGTTGTCTTGGCTGTGTGCTTAGGGTCATTGTCCTGTTGGAAGGTGAACCTTCGCCCGCGTCTGAGGTCCAGGGTGCTGTGTAGCAGGTTTTCATCAAGAATCTCTCTGTACTTTGCTCCATTCATCTTTGCCTAGTTCCTGACTAGTCTCCCAGTCCCTGCAGCTGAAAAACATCCCCACAGCATGATGCTGCAACCACTATTCTTCACCGTAGGATGGTGCCAGGTTTCCTCCAGATGTGACGCTTGTCATTCAGGCCAAAGAGTTCAATCTTGGCTTCATCAAACTAGAGAATCTTGTTTCTCATGGTCTGAGAGTCTTCAGGTGACTTTTGACAAACTCCAAGCAGGCTGTCATGTGCCTTTTACTGAGGAGTGGCTTTAGTCTGGCCACTCTACCATAAAGGCCTGATTGGTGGAGTGCTGCAGAGATGGTTGTCTTCCTGGAAGGTTCTCCCATCTCCATGGAGAAACTCTAGTGCTCTGTCAGAGTGACCATTGCAATCTTGGTCTACACCTGCTTCAAAGTGCTTCTACACCTGCATTGCTTGCTGTTTGGGGTTTTAGGCTGGGGTTTCTGTACAGGACATTGTGACATCAGCTGATGTAAGAAGGGCTTTATAAATACATTTGAATGATTAATTGATTGATTGGTCACCTCCCTGACCAAGGCCCCTTTCCCCCGATTGCGCAGTTTGGCTGGGCGGCCAGCTCTAGGAAGAGTCTTGGTGGTTCCAAACTTATTCCATTTAAGAATGATGGAGGCCACTGAGTTCTTGGGGACCTTCAATGCTGCAGAAATGTTTTGGTACCCTTCCCCAGATCTGTGCCTCGACACAATCCTGTCTTCGACCTCATGGCTTGGTTTTTGCTCTGACATGCACTGTCATTAGTGGGACCTTATATAGACAGGTGTGTGCCCTTCCCATGTCCAATCATTTGAATTTAACACAGGTGGACTCCAATTAAGTTGTAAAAACATCTCAAGGATGATCAATGGAAACAGGATGCACCTGAGCTCAGTTTCGAGTCTCATAGCAAGGGGTCTGAATTCTCATGTAAATAAGGTATTTTTTTATTTGGATTTTCATACATTTGCAAACATTTTGAAAAACCTGTTTTTGTTTTGCCATTATGGGGTATTGTGTGTAGATTGATGAGGATTTTTATTTATTTAATCCATTTTAGAATAAGGCTGTAACGTAACAAAATGTTGAACAATTCATGCGGACTGAATACTTTCCGAATCCACTATTTGTACTGTGTCTGTGTTTTTTAACTGGAATATAAAATCAATCAATCAAGTCAACAAAACCAGTGTTTGTAGCCAAGACAGAATCTTAATTAAACCGGGAAAATAACTTGCTGAGACCCATCACCAATGAGTTCTTACCCACTGTTTGGGAAACACTGCCCATGGAGTGAAACACAGCAACAGAGGCTCACACTAGGCTGTAAAACCCATGACCCCTAGGTTCATTAGTTTCTTTACCAGGTTAGTGGAACATATCTTTGACCATGCGTTATATTCCTCTCTATACATTACCATGCTGTAGTGAAAATCTCTAGGCTAAAACACAGGTCATAATCTGAACTATGCCCTTTGAAGAATGTGCATGGTCTTCCATCCTCCCTGTGTCGACTCTAGTGCGTCATATTCCAGAGCCTTTTAGCCCATTGATCCAAATATAAGCGTTTCTGCCTGTGGTGATGTGATATATGGCGACATCAGGTGCTACTGTATATTGACCCTCATTAAACCAGCACTAGGCCCCAATGAACGGCCATCAAGTTATGGCCGATAGAGAGAGAGAGGCTATAATTTTAGCATGCATACATGTTTCTGTAGAGGAGCTAAACCTCGTTCCTCTCCTCTGGGACGGTTGGTTGGCTCGGCCTGATATCAAAGGGAATACATGCCGACTCTGTTGCCATGGTGAGCCTAATTCAGCTTGGATGTCTCCTAATTGGAAAGCATGGATGGAGAAAAGGAGAAAAAATAAGAGAAAAACATCAGTCATTATCATTAATAGGAATCAATAGTCCCTGGCCTAGGTGCTCAGACTGTGGCAGTATCGATAGGTGAAGGGGGAGAGGTGAGGGGGGAGGAATCAGAGGAGGGCTGTGACAGGGGGAGGGAGGGAGGAAGGGGGTTCATACAGATCAATGGAGGAGCCTTTAACTTAAATGATCGCCGCTCAGAGTAGAAAAGCCAGGCAGAGAAATACTTTGAAGCTGAACGTACCGTATACCACAGATCATTTACATACTCAGGGTCCGCTCTCTCTAGCTGTCAGTGTTTTACCACCTGATGTACTGTGCACTAAATGGCAGTGTGAGTGCATTACAGTACCATGAGGTGGGAAGGCAGGGCCACTTACTTCTGTCAATGCTGTAGGTGGGAGCTAGCCTTTTGTTCATAACGCTATAAAAACAAATGGAACTGTAAATGTCAATCTCCAATTTCATGCACAAAAATGCAGCATTGCGGAATGGAATGAGTAGACCTAAAACTCTACTCTGTCTGTTAAACCAACAAACGAAGAAACAACAAGTCAATTGGAAACCATATTTGTGATCATCGTGATCCCACATTTCTATGTCTATACTGTACATGGAATAGGTCAGTAGCATCTCTTGATCTATAATCAGTCATAACAGCACAATACTGCAGTGTGTCAATGGCAGTACTTTTGATACATGAGGGATGGTAATGAAATGGCAGCCTTTGAGGGGGGTGTTAGGTCATCACTGAATAAACCTACCTACAGTGAATCTGTTATTATTGTGTTCTGTCTGATACATGATGTTCACTTTCCATTAATCTCCTTCCCAAACACTTCCGCCCAAATGCACGTTGCGCAATAGCCAGGGGACGAGGTTAACTTTCCACAAATAACTTGAAAATACCACAGATAACAGCACCTGCTGCTGGTTTAGGTCAGTTCCCCCTATAAAACTCGAAAAGGTTCAAGACACAGATAAGGACTTTCCTTCCTTCCCAACTTGAAAAAAAGGTTCCCCTATCATTTATCCATGTCAAATTATTTAAAATTCAAATGGCGAATGAATAATTGATTTATTCATTAGCTGAAGATGACATCCTGTAAGAGTTAATAAAACGTCATCTCTAAAAATGGCCTTGAGAGATACATCCCCCTATAATTCATCATGCAAGTTAGTTTCCTGTATTGCATCTTCTATTCACTTCAGTCATGACTCGTGACTGAACAAACTATTGAAGAATTCATACACTGAAGAGTATGTTTTGCACAATGTTTCCAATACATAGAAAGCCTGCATTTTGGTCATATCAACTGATGTTCTTACCAGTCAATATTTACAGTAAAATACACTACTAGTACATCATACTGTATGCACCTCTCTATATACTCCTGCGCCAACAGGTTGCAAGAGGCTAGTCTTCTTTTGCAATCACATTCATAGTAGCTTTGCCTCAGACTGAGCAACCCACATCCAGTGATCCAGAGGGAATACGAAGAGGATAAGAGATCCCCCAAATCACCCTTCATATGCAATCATTACACATCTCCCTCAGCAGGACCACGTTGGTTCAACAACTCCGTTTTTATTTTCCACAGAAGAGCGGCTAGCACTGATTATGGCTTTTACACATTGGAGGAGAGGAGGAACAAATGTGAAAGCTTATTTTCCTGGTCCCCTCTGGGCCACGTTTTTTCCATTACCTCTACGTCTCCCTTGAAATAATGTATGCGTCCCAAATGAGTACTCATTTTGTTTTGACCAGAACCCTGTAGTAGCGTGCTAGGGGGAATAGGGTGCCATTTAGGATGCAGATAATGCCACATTGTCTCCACTGAACCTTCCCCTATATCACATCACCGCTGTGCTCTCCTCTGTCTGAGACTGAGACCTTGTTGTTCACACAGAGCCCAAACAAATACAATGCCGGTTTACCTGACAATTTCCCTGAGAATCTCCATTGAAAGCTATTTTTTTGTCCAGGACTAGGCTTTGTAATCTGTGTCCGGGAAACCGCCCCCCCCCCCCCAGTATCTAGAATAGATCTTAGTAATTTAGAGAGAAAATGCATTCAGATAGCGATCTGTCATTATCATGCCACTCATGACAAAGCTTCATCTGAAATGTCATTGCCAGAATCCATAAATGAAATTGTGTAATGAAGCATATATGGGACTGTATGAAGTGAAGGTCTTCAGTTAAAACATTCTACTGCAATGGTTTTACAAGTTGGATTGTACAACCCAGAATGAAGGGTTTGAAAGGATGAAGTGTCTGATTTTGTGTTGATTTTATTTACAACCCAGAATGAAGGGTTTGAAAGTGTCTGTGGTTTTATGCATTGATTTTATTTACTTAGTCCTTTGATAGTTTAAGTAATAACCAAATTAATACAATTTGATAATAATTATCACAGAGTGATAAGAGGAGGTAATGTGATGGAAAATGGTTGCTTTTCTAATAACCAATTTCTGTGTTCTATGTTTGTGCTTTTCTAATAACACATTTCTGTGTTCATGCAAGTGACTGATTGATCATGCCTGAGAGGAATCCTCACTATCAGTATCTGCAATTTGGCAGTACGCCCAGAACCTTGTTTTGAGAACGAAAGGGACTGTTTCAAGGTCTCAGCTTGGAGAGAAGAAGCCTCGTAAGGTATTGGTCAGTCACATGCATGAACCAAACGTTAATGATGAATTAATTATGAATAATGAATAGGCTAAATCATGCAAATATGACTTGTCTGTGTAAGCACTATATAAGAGAACTAACGGGACTGCCCTGGGGGAGCTCCTGACCGACATGTGTATATGATGCATTGAGTTGGTTGGAACCTCTCCAGCGAGCTGATAACAAAGAATGATTAATTTAATATTGACTTCAGGTGTCCCTAGTGGAAACTTCCATGACACTAGGATGGATGAACACCTTAAATACCAGTACATACACAAAATGCTCTGCTTGCATGTATTGCTGATTTAACAAACAAAACCATAAGCATTCAGAGGGAGAGCGAGAAACAGAGAGGATTATTGGAAATGTTAGATCATCTCTCCTCCAATAAACAGCAGTGCTAAATCTGGTTGTAGAATTACACCAGTTTTTCTTTGGTCACTGTATCCGCAATCACATTTTGCTCTACCTGGGATAACCCTGAAGTACCCCCTCGTGCAATTTATCAGTAGGCCTATGTTCTTATGCCTCTTCCCAAGTAACCTGGGGATAGGTCAAGTATCCCCAGGTTTACCCATAACCCTGTTTTGGAGGACAGGAAGTGTGAACCAGGGCTTTTGGGACCCAAATGAGTGACTGTGATGTGGTGGATGGTGGATCCAGGAAGCCTTGGGAAATTACACTTTATGACTAACCAATTGCTCATTACTGGGCTGGGACACATTCTTCTATTACAATAGGCTCTGAGATGGAGCTGAACTTCCTGTATAGACTGTCTAAATATAAAAGGTAATAAACCCATAGCCTCTCCAGTGTAGTCTCCATGTGAGACACTGCCACCTGCTGGTGATAAATATATATACTACTGGTATTGAAGTACACAAAGTATATGTGTATTTTAATGAACAAAATGCAAACAACAATCATAATTTCATGCAAATTATTTACTGTTACATGTCCCAATATAATATTGAGAACATTTTGAAAGTGAAATACTTGGAATCTATAAAGGATCTGTTGCGAAATCAAATCCCATACAAAACCAGTAAGAAGTGAATCCTTCAGATAAGCTTTTCAGACACTGGTGAGACACAGCGACACATGAGTCTCCCCAAACCCAAAAGAGTTTGAGAGCTACCCGTCTGCCCTCTGTCTTCCACTGCTATGCAGTGCAGGGCACATAGTTCAGGTCAAACTCTGGCTCAGTGAAATCCAGGTTGAGGGAGGGTGGCAAAGTGCTGTGGTAGCAGGCCAGAGCAGTGAAGGCTGCCTCTAGGGCCCCGGCAGCCCCCAGGAGATGCCCCGTGGCCCCTTTAGTGGAGGAGACAGCCAGGGTGGCGGCGTGCTGCTGGAACAGTCTCTTGATGGCAGTGTTCTCTGCAGAATAGCGGTGTAGAGGTGGCATGTGCGTTCACATACGTCACATGGGCCGGTTCCACACCAGTGTTTCGGAGCGCTGCAGACATGCACCTGGAAGAAGAACAGGAGAATGAAAGTGGACTGTAAAAATGTCATGACTTCAAATATGTTCACCATTTCATAAAAAAATTCTGAATTGTTTTAATTTTTTATGTCATGGTCAAGTTGATAGATATTGATAATGGTACTGGCTACACCTGGTGAAAGAGTGCTATAAACCCCATCCATGACTATTACCTGATGGCTCCGTCTCCATCAGCAGTGGGGGCTGTGATGTGGCTGGCGTCCCCTGACAGGCCGTACCCCAGCACCTCAGCATACACCCTGGCCTCCCTCCTCACAGCATGCTCCCACTCCTCCAGGAACACCACCGCAGACCCTTCACCCATCACAAACCCATCCCTCGCTCCCTAAGGGCTGTGATGCCAGCCTGGGCTGGTCATTCCAATGGGTACCCAAAGCCCTTCAAGTAAATGTAAAAGTTGAATTACACCCACATAGCAGTCAATACAAACTGAAATCAATGAACATACAAATGGCCTAGGCATATCTTAATACATATGTAAACATTTATAAAAAGGACAGACTAGATGTATACTAACAACAACAATAACACAAAAAAACAAATATCCTGGGTTCTTCAAGATTTACCTTGCCCTCGCAAACCCCGCGATTGACAGAGGTCCCACACAGGCTTCTGTCCCACCCGCTACCATGGCGACAGCGTCTCCGTGGGCAATGAACCTGGCTGCGTCATCGAGGGCATGGTCTCCAGTTGTGCAGGCGGTGGACACGGCGTGGTTGGGGCCTTTTAGTTTGTGCTTAATGCTGACATGACCTGCAGCCATGTTGACCAGGATACGAGGCACAAAGAAGGGGCTGACCTAGAATACAACTTTTATTAAATCCATCCATCCATCCATCGAAATGGAAATTGGTGTTTTATTTGCAGACTGTTCTTATTTAATCCCAAGTTTTCAACCCTCCTCTGCAAATAGCACACATTCAGACTACAAAGGGAAGCACAGCCGTGAGCTGCCCAGTGACACGAGCCTACCAGACGAGCTAAATCACTTCTATGCTCGCTTCGAGGCAAGCAACACTGAGGCAAGCAACACTGAGGCATGCATGAGAGCATCAGCTGTTCCGGACGACTGTGTGATCACGCTCTCCATAGCCGACGTGAGTAAGACCTTTAAACAGGTCAACATACAAAGCTGCGGGGCCAGACGGATTACCAGGATGTGTGCTCCGGGCATGTGCTGACCAACTGGCAGGTGTCTTCACTGACATTTTCAACATGTCCCTGATTGAGTCTGTAATACCAACATGTTTCAAGCAGACCACCATAGTACCTGTGCCCAACAACACAAAGGCAACCTGCCTAAATGACTACAGACCCGTAGCACGCACGTCCGTAGCCATGAAGTGCTTTGAAAGGCTGGTCATGGCTCACATCAACACCATTACTCCAGAAACCCTAAACCCACTCCAATTTGCATACCGCCCAAACAGATCCACAGATGACGCAATCTCTATTGCACTCCTCACTGCCCTTTCCCACCGGGACAAAAGGAACACCTATGTGAGAATGATATTCATTGACTAAAGCTCAACGTTCAACACCATAGTACCCTCAAAGCTCATCACTAAGCTAAGGATCCTGGGACTAAACACCTCCCTCTGAAACTGGATCCTGGACTTCCTGACGGGCCACCCCCAGGTGATGAGGGTAGGTAGCAACACATCTGCCACGCTGATCCTCAACACTGGAACTCCCAAGGGGTGCATGTTCAGTCCCCTCCTGTACTCCCTGTTCACCCACGACTGCATGGCCAGGCACGACTCCAACACCATCATTAAGTTTGCAGATGACCTAATCACCGACAACGACGAGACAGCCTATAGGGAGGAGGTCAGAGACCTGGCCGGGTGGTGCCAGAATAACAATCTATCCCTCAACGTAACCAAGACTAAGGAGATGATTGTGGACTACAGGAAAAGGAGGACCGAGCACGCCCCCATTCTCATCGACGGGGCTGTAGTGGAGCAGGTTGAAAGCTTCAAGTTCCTTGGTGTCCACATCAACAACAAACTAGAATGGTCCAAACACATCAAGACAGTCGTGAAGAGGGCATGACAAAGCCTATTCCCCCTCAGGAAACTAAAAAGATTTGGCATGGGTCCTGAGATCCTCAAAAGGTTCTACAGCTGCAACATCGAGAGCATCCTGACTGGTTGCATTACTGCCTGGTACGGCAATTGCTCGGCCTCTGACCGCCTCTGACCCTACAGAGGGTAGTGCGTACGGCCCAGTACATCACTGGGGCTAAGCTGCCTGCCATCCAGGACCTCTACACCAGGCGGTGTCAGAGGAAGGCCCTAAAAATTGTCAAAGACCCCAGCCACTCCAGTCATAGACTGTTCTCTCTACTACCGCATGGCAAGCAGTACCGGAGTGCCAAGTCTAGGACAAAAAGGCTTCTCAACAGTTTTTACCCCCAAGCCATAAGACTCCTGAACAGGTAATCAAATGGCTACCCGGACTATTTTAATTGTGTGCACCCCCAACCCCCCCTCCAACCCCTCTTTTTACGCTGCTGCTACTCTCTGTTTATCATATATGCATAGTCACTTTAACTACACATTCATGTACATATTACCTCAATTGGGCCGACCAACCCGTGCTCCCGCACATTGGCTAACCGGGCTATCTGCATTGTGTTCCGACACCCATCACCCGCCAACCCCTCTTTACGCTACTGCTACTCTCTGTTCATCATATACGCATAGTCACTTTAACCATATCTACATGTACATACTACCTCAATCAGCCTGACTAACCGGTGTCTGTATGTAGCCTCGCTACTTTTATAGCCTCGCTACTGTATATAGCCTGTCTTTTTACTGTTGTTTTATTTCTTTACTTACCTATTGTTTACCTAATACCTTTTTTGCACTATTGGTTATAGCCTGTAAGTAAGCATTTCACTGTAAGGTCTCTACACCTGTTGTATTCGGCGCAAGTGACAAATAAACTTTGATTTGATTCCTACCTACCAACCCTGCCACAAACACACATCTGAGAGGTTGGAAGCAGTGCAGCACAATTCAGCGCCTGCTGGCTACAGCAGCCCCCATAACTGTTCTTACTGTAACCTTTCGCCTGGAAGATGGCCGATGTCTTGGCGATATTATCCAGCAAAACCATTCCCATCCCCACTGCCACCTCTGTGGTCAGCTGCTCACCAGGGCTGCTGGGATACCACCCAGAATCCTCCAGTGGCAGCTGTGCGGCACCGAGAGCCATGACAGTGACATACTGTTGATCTCCCTGCGCGTGGCGAATCTCTCGTCCTTGAACTGGCCCTCTCCATCCCCTCGGGGCACCA
This sequence comes from Salmo salar, assembly GCF_965601325.2. Classification (NCBI taxonomy): domain Eukaryota; kingdom Metazoa; phylum Chordata; class Actinopteri; order Salmoniformes; family Salmonidae; genus Salmo; species Salmo salar. The sequence goes on along the minus strand of NC_138304.1, from coordinate 82,316,579 downwards.
GGGCTGCCACTTTACAGGGGATTGTCTTATACGTCTCAGAGTGAAGGGCGACAATCCCACTGGCACCGCTAATCAGCTGGTTCCAGGGTAGAGTAGTCCCTGTGCCGAGAGGAGAGACAAGTGCTATTCCAGTGATTGCTACTCTCCTCCTGGATGGATTCTTTCCACAGGTGTAGTGTCTCAGATTGGGACTCAATGAACAAATACAAGTGCTCTTGTTGAGAAGTGTTCTGGTGGTGATGTGATGCCAAGTACAACAGCAGCTTTGGCCTACACGATGAAGACATGATGTTGTTTTGTTTCTCTGCTATCTCTGTGGAATAGAAAAAAACTATAATAAACAGTTTAGCAGTATAACTCATTCTTGACTCATACCTACCACCAATCACGTCAATACAGTACGGTATCTAGGTAGTACAAATGCTATCATATCCACCAAGGTAAAGTTGGTTTTATATTCAGACATTCAACAGACATTCATCAAACTTTCAAAATTCGCCAAAAAATCTATAACTAATTAATTGATTGTCACAGAAACATAAAAATAGATATGGATTATTCTATAAATGTCTAGCACACATTTACAACCTTTGTTTTGAATTTAAAAAATCCAGTTTTGATTTGATGGAAATACATAATCTTTTAAATGCAATTTAAAGCTGTATAAATCAATAACTAATTCACCGTTTGTCACAGAATCATCAAACTAGATATGATTTATTCTATAAATGTCTAGCATACTTTTACAACCTTTGTTTTGAGTAAAGATTACAGTTTTGACATGATAGAAATACATAACATCTATAAAATGCAATTTAAAGCTATATAAATCAATAACGTTTTCACTGATTATGACAGAATCATCAAACTTGGTATGATTTATTCTATAAATGTCTAGAATACTTTTACAACCTTTGCTTTGTGTAGAAATTCCAGTTTTGATTTGATAGAAATACATAAAATCTCAAATATTGCATTTAAAAATGAAGAAATCTAATTCAGTGATTGTCTCAGAAAAGTGAAAATATGCATTTATTTGCAATAACTTTAAATAAATGTTAATTTCAAGTGTAATTTGTTCTATATGAAGTTGTACAATGTTTACATAAAGTTGTATAATGTTTACAATCTTAAATTGTATGCCAAATCAATGTTTGCATTTTTAGTGCAACAGTTCCACATTTTAAAGTAGTTACAAGACACAACAGTAATTTATTTATACGTGTCTAATTTAACAGTAAAGAGGCCCCTTCCAATCATTTTCTATTTTAGATTTGTTCAAGTCCTTCTTTGTCATCCCCAGACAAGCTGAATGGTACCATCTCTGGCACATAGAGCAATCTATCTATAGTATTAAAAACATAAAACAGGGTTTTGTTTATTTACATGTAAATTATAGTTCTGGAATACCCAAATTCTGTTACATGCTTTTGCAATTAGGACCATTTTCAAATTGAATTGGATTTTTGATCAATTTCTAAATTGACTAAATGATATGCATTTGACCACAACCCTGACAATACTTCTAAATGTCTTGAAGGATGAAACTACATGAGTTTTCATAGCCTACTGTTATATTACACAAAGACAAACCCAGTTGGTCAGATCATCATCATTTTTCTCTGGATGATGCAAAACACACAATGAGCAGTCTTGCGTCGCATTGAAGACTGGAAAAAAAGAGGACCACATTTTTATGCATTGTTGACACAGTTAATGACACATTTAAATATGCTTTCTGGAACCCATAGTTCTAAAGGTTGTGCTTCAAAGACAAAATCTGTCCCTCACAGTTACATACTACATTGTTCTCTCACCGTCTGGGCTTTACCCCCTTCCCACACCCTGTAGCAAAGGGTTCCTCAAATATCGTCTTTCTGCTTTACACGACCCATTGGAGCCAAAAGTTTACCTCAAAAACACCTAGTCAACCTTGTTGTAAGCTACTGTCTGAGAAGTCTGAGAATTTCTCTCCTTTTTTCTGTATTTCCTGTTAGCCTAATGCAGAATAAAAATAACACCTCCTCCTAGTGGCCAAGACATAAAAATAGCAAAGTTCCATGAGATCACTATATGGGATTTAGAAATATATGTAACATTAATTACAATAACAACAGTATGTACATCAAAGTACATTAAACCTCCCAAAATGTATTTTCCAGTATCAGTATTTCCTTTTTCAGGCTATTTTCCTGAGGTAATAGATTAAACTGTTCAACACTTACAGCCTAATGTTTAATACCCCGGGTATTCCCGAGAACACATTCTGGAAAGTCTATAGATTCAGTGGTCACTTTATTAAGTACAACCCCCTTTGCACCTGGAACAGCGTGAATTCAAAACTGTTGAGGCAACTGGGAAAGGAGATACACTGTTCAAGTTGGAATTATTAAAGAAGTGTTGGAATTATTAAAAAACACTTATGGAACTTTTCTGAGTTACAAAAGACCATCACAGAATGTGCTGTCATTTTGTACATTCTAAAGTTCAAACAAACAGTAACAAAATACCATAATACTTCTCTGCATGCTTTAGTGTCTAGCAAGCCAAGACCACGGGACTTGGTGTATGTAGGAGCAATTTATTTTCGTGAATAGGGTGGTGAACCTAATAAAGTGGCAACTGAGCGTAGATATCACAAATAACTCCTTTTGAGCAGTGCCTGTCTGTTATATGTTAGATCAATGAGTATAATGGTAAATCTGATCCCCAAGGTCCTCATAGGCTCACTTGGATATATAGAGTTGGAGGTAAATAAAAAAAGATGAAACTAGGACATTAAAACACTGGCAGAATTCTTTCATCCACATCCATTCACATAAAATATGTATTTTAAAGTATAAATACCCTTCTAAGACCACTGTCTTTCTGGACCTTTTAAAAGGTTTCCAAATAGTTATTTCTGCAAGGAATATGATTTGAAAGGGATATGGTAATACCTATGTAGGTGACGTAGTTTCTCCACTGGTATAATGTGTGGTAGTTGCACACCTCCCTGCTGAATTATGTAGAGCTGATTTGGGCCAGCTGATCTTATTTGTCATGATCTTTTCTGAAAAAAAAAAACATTTTCAAGTAGGCTTTATGCTAGCAGTTTAAGAGAAAAAAAGAGCAAATAGCATAGGGACAGCCTGGTTGAAGTCCTAGTTTTTAATAGTTAGTGCCAGTAGATTGCAGAGGGGTTCACATACAGTTCAGAGGCAAATCATAATGTACACATTTAGCCCAAAAACCAAACATGTACCGTCTACTTCTTATATTAGTGCTTTTTTTGTTATCCACCCTCTGGTATCTTTCAATACCCATGCTAGCTATATACAGTATATACATATGTTATGGTTCACTCTTAGTTTTCCTTATCTCCACTGTGGAATGTCCATCCTGGTCCTCTTGATCCATCCACCTGTCTTCTTTGTTAGTCAGGCCTGACCCCTTCATCTCGTAGTTTTTTCCTGTAATCTAATTTAATATTACTGAAGATGCAGAATTTTCTGCCAGGCCCCTTCTAATAGGGTATAACAAACTCGTTAGAACTTTGACTACATGCCCTCTATCAAATCAGGATTTTTTTCCCTCAAAACAAAGGTTGTAAATGTATGCTAGACATTTATAGAATAAATAATACCTAGTTTGATATTTCTGTGACAAACGGTAAATTAGTTATTGATTAATACAGTTTTAAATGGCATTTGACAGATTTTATGTATTTCTATCAAGTCAAAACTGGAATTGTTCCTAAAAACAAAGGTTGTAAAACTATGCTAGACATTTATAGAATAAACCATATCTAGTTTTATGTTTCTGTGACAATCAATTAATTTGGTATTTTTTAAATAGCTTTTGGCAAATGTCTGATGAAAGTCTGAATGTGTGAATATAAAACCAACTTTACCTCGGTATCATATCCTTACTGCTCCATCTGTGTCCCTGGACCCAGGCTGTCAATGACTGAGCCCTCACCAACACGACAGGCTATTAGCGTTCTAATTTGTCCAACTACGAAATACATCTCCCTGAATCATCTATTTGTCACTTACGACGTGAAAGCGATGATATATGATGTCATTATACCTGTGAAATCCTCTGCAAATGTCAAATGTGTCTCGCTCACACACTGGCATCCAAGCAAGTGAGTTCATTCAACGGGGATACTATCGTATTGCCTGATACCATACATTGAACATAGAAGTGTAGCTTACAATTGATATACAACAGAACAATGTCAATTAATGTATACATTTAGGAAATATTGATTTATGGATGTCATTACCGTATTTTACATCGATTTTGGAATAGTTGTAATTTTTAATAGGCGTGATTTGTTCAGGCATTGCAATGGCAGCTATTTGGATTATTTACTTGGGTGATCAACAATTATTTACTTGCGGTTGCTAGCAGCAATGAAATCGTCGTTCATATAGCTAGCTACCCTAGTGAGTGAAATACTTCCAGTGAAGGTTGTAGCAGAGAGGACATGGCTGGGTCTCAAGGATTCACAACATTATGCGAAAATTCGAATGAAGTCTTTCTAGACGTCGCGAAATTGTTGATCACCTATGCCGACAACATTCTTAGGTAATAATGTCTGTGTACTTCAATGTGAACGGAAAATATTGCCTAGCTAACTTTGCTAGTTAGCTTATAATGCTAGCTTCCTTACTAACTAGTTTAGCTTCTTTAGCTCATAGCTAGACATTATGCAGTGTCATCTTGTTGAAAAGAAAATGGAAATATGAGGCGACAACAAGCTACTGAAACGGGCAAAGCTGTCAGCCGCTTAAGTCGCGAGCGCTTTTTACATTGTAACGGCATTTATTTTGGGTAGCTGCAAAATGCAGAAATTGCTCCTCCATTTCCTTGTTGCTAAAATTAAAATTGTTCGCCTAATTTCAGTTTGACAAAACAATGTATAGTGTAGATAATCATTGTACCATCTCTAAACCGCTGTGAAATATATTTGCAATAACCAAAAATATTGTATTTTCTGCTTTATTTAAGCTAGTGTACAAAACCGAAAGTAAAATACTGACCACACCGCTCCCATCGCGTGCGCAAGCGTTGCAAAATAAATGAGCGTCTGCGTTGCCAAGCGCTAAAATAGAAGTCAGTTCTATTTGTGACACTTTGTGCAAGTCCTGCCTCCCATTTCCTTATTGGTTATACCCACTTGGGTGATTGAAAGATGAACTGAGGTCGGTCGTTGTGGTAATACTATGAAAGCTAGATGCCAATCGCCATATAAAGTCCAAAGAAGAAAAAGCCTGCAAAGAGGAGAAATGAGCATGTTGGCCGTTTTGTGTGGATTAATTGTTTAGGGTAGAGGACCTTGTGCATTTCAGGTAAAATAACAACTCAACATTTATATCCCAGGACAAATTAGCTAGCAACAGCAAGCTAGCAAAATAGGACAAATTAGCGATCACGACACGCAGGTTGAAATATCAAAAACTCTGAACCAATTATAGTAATTTGGGGACAAGTCAAAAGCATTAAACATTTATGGCAATTTAGCTAGCTTGCAGTTGCTAGCTTATTTGTCCTATTTAGCTAGCTTGCTGTTACTAGCTAATTTGTCCTGGGATATAAATGTTTAGTTTTACCTGAAATGCACAAGGTCCTCTACTCTGACAATTAATCCACACATAAAACGGTCAACCGAATCGTTTGTAGTTATCTCTCCACCTTCCAGGCTTTTTCTTATTTGGACTTTATATGGCGTTAGATGCCAAACTTTCATAGTATTACCACGATGACCAACCAACCTCAGTTTGTCTTTCAGTCACCCACGTGGGTATACCCACGTGCCATCTCCTCATTGGTTATCTTCTTCTATAAACCAATGAGGTGATGGGAGAGGCAGGACTTCGTCACAAATAGAACTGACTTCTATTTTAGCGCTTGGCAACGCAGACGCTTGTTGGCGCGCGCGAGCAGTGTGGGTGCAATGATTGAATAACATGTATGTGTACTTTTATTTTTGCGACGCGAGCGGTGTGTGTGAGATACAATTTACAGCCCTAACCTCTAGCACTGAGCGGCAGTGCCTTAGACCGCTGCGCCACTCGGGAGCCCATGGTAACATCCCTGAGCAGTTTCATTCCTGTCCTGCAGCTCAGTTCAGAAGGACAACTATCTTTTCTGTGTCTGGGTGGTTGAATACATAAACAAAAGCATAATTATTATCTTGACCATGCTTAGAGATATTCAATGTCTGATTTGTTTTTCAAAAACTTTTACCCCTTTTTCTCCCTGGGATTTCGTGGTATCCAATTGATAGTTAGTCTTGTCTCATCGCTGCAACTCCCGTACGAACTCGGGAGAGGCGAAGGTCGAGAGCCATGTGTCCTCCGAAACACGACCCAACCAAGCCGCACTGCTTCTTGACACAATGCCTGCTTAACCCGGAAGCCAGCCACACCAACATGTCGGCGGAATCGCCGTACACCTGTTGACGTGCATGCGCCCGGCCGGCCACAGGAGTCGCTAGAGCGCGGTGGGACAAGGACGTCCTTGCCGGCCAAACCCTCCCCTCACCCGGATGACACTGGGCCAATTGTGTGCCGCCCCATGGGTCTCCCGGTCGCGGCCAGCTACGACAGAGACTGAACTCAAACCAGGATCTCTAGCGGCACAGCTAGCAACTGCGATGTAGTGCCTTAGACCACTGCGGCGCTCAGGAGGCCCTGATTTGTTATTATTACCCATCTACCAATCACTGCCCTTCTTTATGAGGCTTTCGAAAAGCTCCCTGGTCTTTGTAGTTAAATTCAATACTTGACTGAGGGACCTGACAGATGTATGTATGGGGGACAGAGGAAGGGTTAGTCATTCAAAAATGTCAACCTGTATAATTTCACGCTGACATAGTCCATATGATTTGTTCAGCCAAATTGTATTGCTGGGCCAATTTAGGCTTGCCTAAACAAAAGGGCTGAATACTTATGCAACAAATACAAAATTCATCATTTTAAATCATCTTAAATTGTTTTTATTCTACTGACAAGAGTATTTTGTGTGGATTGACAAATTACAGTTAAATCTATTTTAATCCCACTTTGCATCACAAAAAGTTAAGAAATCCACGGGGTCTGAATACTTTTGCAAGGCACTGTGCATCCAATACATTTTCACTAGCTAAGATATTTGTGAATGTCCTTGCAGGAATCCCAATGAAGGCAAATACAGGTCTATTCGAATAGGGAACCCTACATTTTCCTCCAAACTCCTTCCTATCAGAGGGGCAGTGGAGTGCCTCTTTGAGATGGGCTTTGAGGAGGTAGGCTACTGTTGTCATCCTTATTCTAAAAACACACTGATTGAATGTCATTGAAATGTCAGGAAAGATGTATGCATGACTGCCTTTGAAAAGTTCTACATAAGTAAACATGCCAGAAGCCTAGATGATTGTCTTTTGGGATGAATTTTTATCTGGATGTCTCCATTTCTCCTCAGGCTGAAACTCACCTGGTGTTCCCCAAGTCTGCCTCTGTGGACCAGCTGAGGAGAATGCGGGAGTCCATCGCTGCAGAACGGGATCAGAGACTGGGTGTTGGGCATCCCCAACAGTCTCCTGTGACAGCAAGTGTCACAGCCCTAACCTCAGCTCCAGCATCGGCAGCAGCCCAGGGTCCACCTGTTACTGCCAGCCTGCCAGTTAGACAAACCCCTACACAAGCACCCTCCTTAGTAAAGCTTCAGTCTTGTGTGATAAATTCTCCCTGATACACATTTGTATTTTTTTATTTGTATTTTATTAGGATCCACATTAGCTGTTGCAAAAGCAGTAGCTCCTCTTCCTGGGGTCCACATAAAACATGAAACATAATACAGAAGGACATAATACAGAACATCATTAGACAAGAACAGCGCAAGGACAGAACTACATATATTTTCTTACTTTTCTTTGTCAGTAAACAATTGCATCCCTTCAATTGAACTCTCATCTCTCTCACCCCCCTCTCCCTTTTAATCTATCTCCCTCCCTCTGTTTCTGTTCATCAGGAAAGCAGTATGATCTTCCTGACCACCCTCCAGTCTAACTTCCAGCATGTGATGGAGTATGAGAACTCAGAGCTACAGCAGAAAGCTTTAGGTGTTATACCACACCAGCAGCTGACCACCACAGCCAAGGAGAAACTACAGCAGGCCAAGCAGGCCGATCCAGGTAACACCAACCCCATAGTTCAGAGTTCCTATTCAGGTTTAACCTCGTTCCAAGTCTCAATTGCTATTGTCGGTTGGCAGATGAGATGAATTCTGGCTAAACCAGTTCTACTGTGCTTTATAAACACTGGGTGGATTGCAACAAATATGTTGAACTTCACATGGTGCACCGTGTTGGTACAGTTTTTCTTAAAATGATACTGAGTGCTAAAAGAAGCTTGATTGCAATGAAAAACTCACAACAATAAACCAGTGATTTGGCTGATCTTCAGGGGTGCAAACTAGTCACCTTTTGGTGAAATTTGCCGTTTTGAACCCAAAATAGGTGACCTACATGATTCGTGTAGCTCCAATGAGAAGTTTGGGGGTGGGAGGGCTCTGGCTGACTACTGGCTGTATGTGAACAAGTGATACGCGTTTGGACCAATACTGGCTGTATGTGAACGAGTGATACGCGTTTGGAGCAATACTGGCTCTATGTGAACGAGTGATACGCGTTTGGACCAATACTGGCTGTATGTGAACGAGTGATACGCGTTTGGACCAATACTGGCTGTATGTGAACGAGTGATACGCGTTTGGACCAATACTGGCTGTATGTGAACGAGTGATACGCGTTTGAACCAATACTGGCTGTATGTGAACGAGTGATACGCGTTTGGACCAATACTGGCTGTATGTGAACGAGTGATACGCGGTTGGACCAATACTGGCTGTATGTGAACGAGTGATACGCGTTTGAACCAATACTGGCTGTATGTGAACGAGTGATACGCGGTTGGACCAATACTGGCTGTATGTGAACGAGTGATACGCGTTTGGACCAATACTGGCTGTATGTGAACGAGTGATACGCGTTTGGACCAATACTGGCTGTATGTGAACAAGTGATACGCGTTTGGACCAATACTGGCTGTATGTGAACAAGTGATACGCGTTTGGACCAATACTGGCTGTATGTGAACAAGTGATACGCGTTTGGACCAATACTGGCTGTATGTGAACAAGTGATACGCGTTTGGACCAATACTGGCTGTATGTGAACAAGTGATACGCGTTTGGACCAATACTGGCTGTATGTGAACAAGTGATACGCGTTTGGACCAATACTGGCTGTATGTGAACAAGTGATACGCGTTTGAACCAATACTGGCTGTATGTGAACAAGTGATACGCGTTTGGACCAATACTGGCTGTATGTGAACAAGTGATACGCGTTTGGACCAATACTGGCTGTATCCAAGGCTTAGCCAATCGTTCACGTAACAGAATGCAGCACGTGAGAGAAGAGGCAACCAATTTGCTAGTTACAACAGAAACAGTGCACGCTCTGGAAAGACATCAGAGAGTGGAAAGGCAGTTTGCCAGTTAACTTACAGCAGCGTGTCCCCTGAATGATAATGAAGAGACTGAGGTGAGAAGCCTGACCGAAGAGACTGAGGTGAGAAGGTGATGAAGCGTACTTCATGAGCTGTAACAGAAAAACAACTGGCATTTGGAAAGTTTGAGGTGAGGGAGAAAGTGTGGTGGAAGTATTGTTAGCTAACAAGTATTGTTAGCATTAAGTATCTTACTAGCTGGATCAAATTCTCCGTTAGCTAGCCAGAGAAATGTTGAGCAACATTAGCCAACTTAACTGATCAAATAATTGAGTTTACGGTGTGAAAAATTTAGCTGACTTTACAACATCAGATGAGCTAATGTTAGTAACCTAACCAATTCGTTGTAGTATTAACTGGTAACGTTATACGAGTTCTTGTCGTTCCTCAAGTTATAACACTTTAGTTCCTTACTGGATCCTGATAATCTGTGTGAAATGTTATCTAGCTAATGAACTAGCTACTATCTGTGAACAAATGTTTTCCCACTACGGTATGTGGTTAATTTTCAGAATGAGAGAATTGGGTGAAAATGAGGCGTTGCTTGTTAAACTAGTGGATACAGGGATCAAGTGTAGCTGGGCCTGGCTTAAGCTGGATAGAGGTGAAAGGAACACCACACACTTTCCCTCGTGAACACTTTTTCAATACAGTGGATAAAAGGGTATGCCAGGTGTACACTCTGCCTGAAAGAGATCAATTATGCCAACAAAGGGTATCATGCTCTGCTGGCACATTGTAGAACAGATGTCCACAGGCAGAAAGTGTACAATGTAATAATGTGCACTGTAGCCCAAATATATTGCTTTTGTTGTGTTGAACTTGACAGTAACACGTGTGAGTGAGGGGGGATTAGACTTTCTTTTTTCTTTACTCAGTGAATGTTATTTTTGCACACATGTAGCCTTGTGCGCTTGATAGATGTCTACTATAGTGGCCACTATAATAGAGCAAAAATAGAATGCCTCTGTGTTTCGTTCTACTTTAATTAAGATGTTTTTTCCCCAAGTGCAATATTTAGACGCGTGTGGTCACACGCATTCTAATATAAAGGCTCTCATGGCTAACTAATTTGCAGTAAAGTCCAGGCAACAAATAACATTGGATTGCTTTCTTTACATTTTTTAGCTGCGAGTTAGGTTCACATTAACCACTTTTTATTTTACACACAGACTGATCATGTAGATCATATTCTTTGTTGTTTAATTAGTTAAAACCTGCATTTCCCCCTAGCAGGGATTTTTTGTTGTTGCATGTTTCAGTGTAAAAAGAAAAAAAGGTGTCACCTTTTTGGGCCCTCAGCAGTTTGCATCCCTGGATCTTACATTGATGCAGCTGTCCTGCATCAATGTAACTTTCATTGTGTGGGTTCTCTATTCCCTCCCCCAATGAAATAACGACTTCTCAGGAGGATCGGAAGTCGTAAGGCTGAATGTAAAATACTTATTATAAGAAAACAAGACCCTATACTTCATTCTAACGTTTTATCTTAAATGGCAAAATAATATGTGTACCATTTGAAATAATTTTAATTAGCTTTTAAAAAAATCTAGACTATATAACTCATGATTTAGTTACATATATATAAAAATATTGACAGTGCAGATATTTCGCTCCGGTCTTGATAAGAAATGACTATACTTTTTTAAAGACAAATTGTACTTAATGGATCACATTAAATTGGAAGTGAAAATTGAGGCGGTACCAACATGAGTTTTCCATTCATACAACATGTAGGGTAAATTACCACAGAAGATTTACTGTGGTAAATGAGGAAATACTTTATTTCAGCTGTACGGAATGATTGTCAAATGGATAAAAAAAAATGAACAGACTAAGGGACATTTTAATGATAATACCCACCAGGGTGCAAAGAAATAGAATGAATAGAACGGACAAATCATTGACTTCAATGGGCTGTTCTAGTCATTCTAATTCTATGGATTTTCTACTATCCGATAGGCAAAATCCAGATAAATAACTTTTGGAAAAACTGGGCCCAAAGGGCGAAATAGTCTTACATTTTTTGGGCCGCAATCAGGACTAAAAGATAACCTCTACGTCCGCTTTAGGGAGCGGTAAATCAGTGGCCAATGATAGTTGCAATTGAGATCAGCCGTGCGGGTAATTTTAGCACTTATATTTGGTTTAACGAGACATTACCTTGTTTTAGTAAGCTGACCAATATTAGCTGCAATAGGCATAATAATAATTTAAACGACAACAAGAACACTGTTGCTACCTCACTGGACACAGAAGGTGCATGAATAAAGGAGCAAACTCTTCAGAGCTTGTAATCAAACAGTTGATGTTTATTGTATTTCTGGATGTCCATGAACTTTAAAGACATTTGTCCTTGCTTTGACCTTATTCCTGTCTCTCTCCGGTCTTCAGATTGCAACCTGAGTGAAGAGGACCTACTGGTGCTGGAGCTGCTCCGCTGGTTTAAAGGGGAGTTCTTCTCCTGGGTGGACTGCCTGCCGTGCAACCACTGTGGGGGTCCAACCCAGTCCTCAGGCCCACTGGCCCCTTCTACAGAGGACCTTCGCTGGGGAGCCCAGAGGGTAGAGAACCATCACTGTCAGGCCTGTAACCACTCTACCAGGTTCCCCAGGTGGGTTCAGTGAGTCAGTGTTTTCTCTATCATTATATATCCCACCTGTTTCAAAGATGTAGGACCACGTTCCAGCTCGTGGCCAGTTGGTAGGAGCGTGGCGCTAACAATGCCAAGGTCGTGGGTTCAATTCCTGCAGGGATTATAATTAAAAATGTATGCACTCACTACTGTATGTCACATTGGATAAAAACATCTGCTAAGGTACATATTAAGACATCACTCTCCTCTGTGTTCAGGTACAACAACCCTGAGAAGCTGCTGGAAACCAGGAGAGGGCGCTGTGGGGAGTGGGCCAACTGTTTCACCCTGTGCTGCAGAGCCCTGGACCTGGAGGCCAGGTATATCTGGGACAGCACAGGTACTGTAACACACTATTCATTCATGTTAAAGCACAGAAGCTGTTACTGGAGGCTCTACTAATTAAGACTGGTTCAGGAGGGGGTCTCTCGACATGTTGCTGTTCTGTGTGACTGCTTTCCCATTCTCTGCTATTATCACTGGAGGGTTTATTGACTACATGGAGCAATTGGCTCCGTGGCTGTTTATCCTATTCTTAACTATTTCTAACTGTGCATCTCTGCAAATACTGTATGGCAGATATGTCGTTAATATGTTCTCCTGTTCCTTGTCCTGTCCCAGACCACGTGTGGACAGAGGTGTACTCTGCCTCTCAGCACCGCTGGCTGCACTGTGACTCCTGTGAGAACGCCTGTGACAAACCTTTGCTCTATGAGATTGGCTGGGGGAAGAAACTAGACTACGTTCTGGCTTTCTCCAAGGACCAGGTGAGGAACACACTCGCTCTCACACAGAATGTACACTTTGAAGGTGCCAGAGAGAGTAGTTGGTGTTTCCCACTAAAAATGCCTTGTTCAAACACAACGCAATAGTGAGCATTCACTTAGGCCCAATCTGTTGAAGTATGAAGAGATGCTTGACCTAATCTCTTCACCATGCTTAGCTTAATTACACACACTTCAGAAACAAATGAGTCAATAAGTCTCTAGCTGTGGCTTGTAGAGTTGTCAGGATGTTAGGAGTGTGTTGTGTTGCAGGTGGTGGATGTGACCTGGAGGTATTCCTGTAAGCACCCAGAGGTCCTATCCAGACGGAACAAGGTCCAGGAGCCCTGGCTGCTATACACCATCAACGGGCTCAATGCTGTGGTAGGTTATCCTCAGACCTCCACCACTTTTTAACCTCATATTCATCACCAAACCCGTGTCTACATATGTGTAAACGGGTATAGTGCTTCACGTGTTATGAGCATATATGTTATGCAATTTGTGTAGAGGGACCTCTCATCTGGTGAGGTAGATTGTAAACATACAAGCAACTGTATTCTAAAGGGGGCTTATTAAATGTACTTTTTAAACTAGATTTTTTTTTTTGGCTTAATGGCCCTGAATTTGCCAGTCAGCTCAAGAGATTCTGCAGCCCCTCATCCATGTTGTTCAGGGTTTTTCTATAGAGGCACCAGTCACTTTACCCAGAGCCTGGTAACATTCCTGTGTGTTCATCTGTAGATGGTAGAGCTCAGTCACCCATCACTTTTCTGTATTCATGTCCAGAGGCAGCAGTCCCTGAGCTCTGAGAGGAAGAAGGAGCTGTTAGAGAGACTCCTAGTGGAGCTGGTGGAGTTTATATCTCCTAAGACACCCAAACAGGGCGAGCTGGGGGGACGTAACTCTGGCTCCCTGGCCTGGAGGGATGCCCGCGGCGAAACAGGACCAGGGACTACCCCATCGGTGAGTTATACAGCTGTGTTAGAGTCAAATAACTTGTTACTTCCTTGTATCTTTGTGGACCCACTGGGACCACCGATACGAAAACGTATGCATGACTGTAGTCGCTTTGGATAAGTGTCTGCTAAATGGCGTTGTTATTATTATTAATAACTGTAATGGTCCTTTGAGTCAGATAGGAACAATTGTCTTGTAACTTGGGGACCAATGGGGGAAATGTTTTTAAATGAATGTATTTGTTTCTCTCTACCAGGCTGCTGCAGCAGAGTTTGTGTTTGTTCCGACTGAGAAGGAGAAAAGTGGGAGATTATTCCATCTGCGGTACAATTCCACCAAGGATCACTACTGCAGGGTGTCCAATGACAGTGAGGACATCCAGGGCTGGGACAAGACTGTGTGGAGGAAAGAGTCTGTCTTCAGGAAGCTGGAAAGTGACTGGCAGATGGTTCGTTTTTATCCATGATATCATAAACGTCAAGATGCAATGCTCTTATTGATTCAATCTAGTTCTTATATTGACACATCAATGGGATACTTTGTTGCTTTTCTGTCTTTTTAATATTGGTCAGTCTTTCATCGTTAATTCAAGGGCATTACTTTTTTGCAGAACCAATAATAAAGAAGTTGCCTTTATCAGTATATCCTAACTTTGGATATGTTGCTTCTATAAGATGTGTGTATTGCAACTGTAAATGTTGGCATATTTATGCTGTCTTTTTCCTGTGGGCAAATGCGCTCTGTCCTGTCAGGTATATCTAGCTCGTACAGAGGGCTCATCGTCAGGGAAGATCAGTTGGAAGTTGGACTGTGCTCCTGTAAGGATGAAGATTAAGACCGTCTCAGTCAGAGCATGCAGCCAGACCTTTCACTCTGGGACCGTCCGCTGGGGTCTGCAGTCTGGACAGAACACCACAGAGTTCTCAGGAGGTTGATGGATGATTGATACATTTGTCTGGTTTATGTGACCCATCCCTTTTACGATTAAGTTGGAAGCCTTTTTTCAAATTGACTTGAAGTGCTAATTGTATACTTAGTGATTTGTAAATGTAAAACGGATAAATTATGATTTGATAATCAGGTATGACGGTGAACGCACATTGCTTGTGCACTTAAATGATATATTTTTCTTCTTTATCCTGCATAACAATGGATAAATGTTTTGTCACGTTTTTGAACACCCAGACGGGGAGATGCATTTGCTTCCGGGTCTTTCTGGATCCTCTGAGTTGGTCGTGGAGGCGGAGCTAGCCGGAGGAGAGGGCGAGTCGTCATGGCAACACTCCCAGCTGTTCCGGCGAAGTTTGAATGAGCCGGAGGAATCCTCGTTGGAAATCCTCGTCGAGATGGAGGATGCTTGATGATGGAGATACTGTGCATTCGATGGCGATCACTCTGAGCAAGGCGCTGCTACGTTAATCTTCATCACATAATGAGTAGTTATTTTGGGATGCAACATGATGTATAGATCAGTGATTCTGCTCAGTGCCTTGCTCAAGATCAGGGGAGTCAAACTCATTCCATGGAGGGCTGAGAGTCTGCTTTTTTTTCTTCTTTCAATTAAGACTTAGACAACCAGGTGAGGGGAGTTCCTTACTAATTAGTGACCTTAATTCATCAATCAAGTACAAGGGAGGCGAGAACCCACAGACATACTGCCCTCTGTGGAATGAGATCGACACATTCTCAATATGATCACCTTGAATACACCGACTCTGTACATAGTCATGTGTAGTATATTCATATGCGTCTTGGCGCTTATGAGACAAACGAAGGGTTAGTAGTTTGGTGATGATGATGGTTGTGGGTACAGGATGGATGGTCGGTCAAGTAGTCCTTTGGGATCTGTGTGTCTTGAATGAATAATCTTATATTGATTACAGATCTTGTAATGATGCTGGTTGGATATTTACTGCCAGGAATGTAGCAAGACCCAGACCCAGCTTCTGTATGACACAAAAGCCTCTTATCTAGACTCTATGCCCAATGAGGAGTAACTTAATCCTCTTGGACCCCTTGGGAGCATATGGTGTCCAACATGGCTTTCCACCTCAAAGGGGACTATGGAGCAATATGGCCTGGCTGCAACCTCCTGCCATAACAAGGTTCTGGCTCCTGGACATAGGAATATGACCTGTGAGCCTAAAGTCCATCTGATATGGATTTTCTACTTGTCTTTTGAAGAAAGCAATATAATATCTCTGTAATTGTTGTATGTAATGTTGAATGGACCCCAGAAAGCAATGTAATTATTGATAGGTTTTTATGTCTATCCACTTATGGTTATGGATACACAGGTATTCTATATTTTATTTGTGGTGAATGCATGATGAAGACCATTGTTAAAATATTTTAACTACAACTACCTTGCAGAAATCCAGATGATATGAAAGAAGTTAATGTGTCCTTGTTCAAATATGTAAATTGTGCAATCGGTATAATAAAGAAGACATTTTTTTTGATTGACTGGTTTCATGCATCCTAAGTAAGAAAAAGTAGTGCGGTCGGTGTTTCTACTACCACCTACTGGTTAGAAATGGCAGGTACATCGTGGGGCCTGAATATATTTTTTCCATTGGCTGAAGTACCGGCGCCTCGAAAAGCAAGTGCCGGATTGGTGGGTTCCGCTGTGGGGGATTGTTGCTTTGCGGATGGTGGAACCTGACGGAGGCAGGCGGCGGTGTTATTATTTGTGAATGAACATTTTGGTATTGATTTACAGCCGTATTTTAAAGTAGTTTTATTTATACAGTATTTGAATTTATTTTGTACTACATTACATTTTGTGGATCTATTTAACGTCTGGATTTTGTACAGTAATTTATACACATCGGCAAGTCGCACGCAAGCGTTGACGATTTCAGGCCTAGTTTTAACCACCGCTCGTCGATTTTAACAATAGCCGCGATACAGTCCCCCATCTTGAACTATTTTGACAGACATTTTATACTTGTTCTGACACAGAAAATAACCCAATGGGGTCCGTTAACTGAAAGCATTCCTGAGTTTATGGACTATATTGTATGCCGGACTTTTCAGTATTTTATCTGCTTAGTAGCGTCACTCAAATTTAGGGAAACAAAAGGAAGATGTCCAACGGCGCAGCAGGAAGTGGGGGTCTGACTTGGGTGGTAAGTTACTATTTTGTTATGTTGCATTACTGGACATGTTTGCTTTATCGCTTCAGCTAGCGTTGATCATGTTGCCGGGATGCACGAGAGAAATTCCCCAATTTGTCAGGAGCTGGATATTTGTAAAATGGCCAGTGATAACTAGCCAACAGCTAATACATTCCTTTAAACTATCATGCGCCTATTCAAGATGGGCCATGATTTTGGGATATTCATTTAGCTACGATTGCCCGGCACATACAATCACAGATTGGTCCACCAACGTCAGATACATTGTTTTCTTTTATCATGTCATTCGGCAACATTGCTTTTCAGTGAGTGAGCCACTTGGCCAATGACAATGCCCCAAGAAGTTCTTTGTTGCAATACACGTCTAGTGTGATTGATAGTCAGTTTGCATATTTTACATGCACGCCGTTTGAATATAGAACCTTGACTGTGTCTCAAATACTGTATTTCGTAGGTAGCCTAATCTCTCTCTATATATAAAAGAATTATACGACATATTCCTTAAATGTATTTGCACCACATTTGGTCAGCTAACGTTAGCTTTAGCAGCGGCCAGCCCGTAGATACGGCAGCACAATTTGGGACCTGTGTAAAGCTAGCCACAAGGATTAGCCACAATAGTGGAATTTGCGGTTTTCCTTCTAAATAAAAGTCCCCCATTTGAAAGTGATTCAAACGGATACAAATAGTGGAATCGTGACATATTTGGACTAGATAATGCTAAACAAAAGACACTTGGTTAATTTGTCAAATCAGTTGAAATCGAACTGTGGATGTATTAAACCTTAGTGCATACAAGTATGCCCCCAATGCAATTCTGTAGAGCCTAACCTATGGATTTTGCACCCATGAAATGGGGTATCGGCCTTCTCAGTGACACTCACAGAACACAACTGTGTAGAGTTTACACAAATATTAGGTCTCTGGTAATTTAAAATGTATTTTTGCATATCGGGTAGGGTGGGAAAGCCACGGATCCATTTCGGAACAGGTATAACTTTTGGACCCTTGAAGACCTCTAGCTTAAAGCAATGAGTGATGTATTTGAAGGGCAGCGGTGCATTTTGAACCCACAACCTCTGTTTTTCAATTGGTTCTTCAGAACAGCACTGGTCCATTTAATTGAACGTTGTATTACGTTTTTTGGACCTGAGTGCAGCCCTGTTTTCTATTTTTTTTTTTTTTTATGAAATTAAAATGGTGACATCATTTTAAAATAAATGCCGCACCAAAATGAGCGTAACAACATATTGGGCCATATTATCAGGCTGGTCTGTTATTTAGCAATAAGAAAGTATCACCTGTAGCCCAACTGATACAGTATAGTTGCTATAAATAAATAGATGGGGTTGCCCATCTGTATTTGTGCTAATCATTAGCTAGATTTGTATTTTTTTTTATTTAACCTGGCAAGTCAGTTAAGAACAAATTCTTAATTACAATGACGGCCTAGGAACAGTGGGCAGAACGACAGATTTTTACCTTGTCAGCTCGGGGTTTCAATCTAGCAACCTTACGGTTACTGGCCTTAATGCTCTAACCACTAGGCAACCTGCCGATCAGTGCTTCCCAAACTTTTTCAGTCATGGCCCCTTCATCATAGGGGAAGTAAGGAGGATAGGTTGCTGCTGGTCAGAGTCTGAGACAGGCATGCTGCCTCTGAGTGGGGACTGGGAGAGAAACAGGCGAGCTTGAGCCTACTGCCTGAGGTTCAGAGAAACAGCCCTTCTGTAATTATGTGGTTTACTGGAACCCAGTTTAAAAGTTTATAATACTACCAAAGTTGACTTAACTCACAAAATTGAGCCCAATTTAACCGTGACCAATAATCACTTGTTTTTCACGCCATCACTTTGCAATAGAAACCTTCTCCATTTAAAAAATATTTTGTAATTAATTCTTATTTATGCTTATGAATTTACCATGTTAAATATGATTGTACTTCTTCATTTATTACAAGTTAGCTCAGAGAATTAAGTGTTTTAAGAGAGTGGAGAGAAAGAGGTGTTATTGGGCAACTTCTTTCCCTTCACAAAAGAACAGCCTCTGAGGACCGGACAAAACCAAGCATAATTGGTGGGATTCAATCATAAAATGAAGAATAGAGTAGTACTGTGTAGTTTAAAGCCACAGAAGGCCAGTAGCTAAGGTGGGAAAATAATTTTCAATTCATCAAGATCATCATGGTACAAAAGTTTAGGTTTTTCTTTATTTTACTATTTTTCTAAATTGTAGAATAATAGTGAAGACATCAGAACTATGAAATAACATATGGAATCATGTAATAACCAAAAAAGTGTTAAACAAATCAAAATATATTTGAGATTCTTCAAATAGTCACCCTTTGCCTTGATGACAGCTTTGCACACTCTTGGCATTCACTCAACCAGCTTCACCTGGAATGCTTTTCCAACAGTCTTGAAGGAATTTCCACATATGCTGAGCACTTGTTGGCTGCTTTTCCTTCGCTCTGCACTCCGACTCATCCCAAACCATCTTAATTTGGTTGAGGTTGGGGGATTGTGGAGTCCAGGTCATCTGATGCAGCACTCCATCACTCTCCTTCTTGGTCAAATAGCCCTTACACAGCCTGGAGGTGTGATGGGTCATTGTCCTGTTGAAAAACAAATGATAGTCCCAAACCAGATGGGATGGTGTATCGCTGCAGAATGCTGTGTTAGCCATGCTGGTTAAGTGTGCCTTGAATTCTAAATAAATCACAGTGTCACCAGCAAAGCACCCCCACACCATAACACCTCCTCCTCCATGCTTCATGGTGGGAAATACACATGTGGAGATCCTCCGTTCACCTACTCTGCGTCTCACAAAGACACGATGGCTGGAACCAAAAATGTCCAATTTGGACTCCACACCAAAGGACAGATTTCCACCAGTCTAATGTCCATTGCTTGTGTTTCTTGTCCCAAACAAGTCTCTTCTTTTTATTGTTGTCCTTTAGTAGTGGTTTCTTTGCAGCAATTCAACCATGAAGGCCTTCTTCACGCACTCTCCTCGGAGCAGTTAATGTTGAGATTAGAGGTCGGCCGATTAATTAGGGCCGATTTCAAGTTTTCATGACAATCGGTAATCTGCATTTTTGGACGCCGATTACATTGCATTCCACGGGGAAACTGCGTTGCAGGCTGACCAACTGTTATGCAAGTGCAGCAGGACGACAAGGTAAGTTGCTAGCTAGCATTAAACTTATCTTATAAAAACAATCTTCACAATCACTAGTAAACCTAGTAATATCATCAACCATGTGTGGTTAACTAGCTTGTCCTGCGTTGCATATAATCAATGCGGTGCCTGTTAATTTATCATTGAATCACAGCCTACTTTGCCAAACGAGGGATGATTTAACAAAAGCGCATTTGCAAAAAAAGCACAATCGTTGCGCGAATGTACCTAATCATAAACATCAATGCCTTTCTTGAAATCAATACACAGAAGTATATTTTTTTTAAACCTGCATATTTAGTTAAAAGAAATTCATGTTAGCAGGCAATATTAACTAGGGAAATTGTGTCACTTCTCTTGCGTTCATTGCACGCAGAGTCAGGGTATATGCAACAGTTTGGGCCACCTGGCTCGTTGTGAACTAATTTGCAAGAGTTTTACATAATTATGACATAACATTGAAGGTTGTGCAATGTAACAGCAATATTTAGACTTAAGGTCGCCGCCCGTTTCATAAAATACGGGGCGGTTCCGTATTTCACTGAAAGAATAAACGGTTTGTTTTCAAAAGGATAGTTTCCGGATTTGATCATATTAAATGACCAACGGCTCGTATTTCTGTGTTCATTATATTATAATTAAGTCTATGATTTGATAGAGCAGTCTGACTGAGCGCTGGTATTCATTCAAACTTTACTGCGTTTGCCAGCAGCTCTTAGCAATGCTTGCTTCACAGCGCTGTTTATGACTTCAAGCCTATCAACTCCCGAGATTAGGCTGGCAATACTAAAGTGCCTATTAGAACATCCAATAGTTAAAGGTATACGGAATACAAATGGTATAGAGAGAAATAGTCGACACGTCATAATTCCTGTAATAACTACAGCCGAAAACTTATTAACTGGGAATATTAAAGAACTGGGAATATTGAACCACCAGCTTTCATATGTTCTCATGTTCTGAGCAAGGAACTTAAACGTTAGCTTTTTTACATGGCATATGTTGCACTTTTACTTTCTTCTCCAACACTGTTTTTGCATTATTTAAACCAAATTGAGCATGTTTCATTATTTATTTCAGAAAAAATAGATTTTATTTATGTATTATAATAAGTGTTAATTGTTCATTCAGTATTGTTGTAATTGTCATTATTACAAATATATAAATCATCCGATTTAATCAGTATTGGATTTTTTTTGTTGCTCCAATAATCGGTGTTAAAATTATTATCGGTCAACCTCTAGTTGAGATGTGTCTGTTACTTGAACTGTGAAGCATTTATTTGGGCTGCAATTTCTGAGGCTGGTAACTCTAATGAACTTATCCTCTGCAGCAGAGGTAACTCTGGGTCTTCCATTCCTGTGGCGGTCCTCATGAGAGCCAGTTTCATCAAAGCGATTGTTTTTTACAACTGCACTTGAAGAAACGTTCAAAGTTCTTGAAATGTTCCGCATTGACTGACCTTCATGTCTTAAAGTAATGATGGACTGTCGTTTCTCTTTGCTTATTTGAGCTGTTATTGCCATAATACGGACTTGGTTTTTAACCGATTAGGGCTATCTTCTGTATACCCCCCTACCTTCTCACAACACAACTGATTGGCTCAAACGCATTAAGAAGGAAGGAAATGGCACAAGTTAGCTTTAAGAAGGCACACCTGTTAATTGAAATGCATTCTGGGTGACTACCTCGTGAAACTGGTTGAGAGAATGCCAAGAGTGTGCAAAGCTGTCAAAGGCAAAGGGTGGCTATTTGAAGAATCTCAAATATAAAACATATTTTGATTTTCTTAATAACACTTATGGTTACTTCATGATTCCATATGTGTTTTTTTGTAGTTTTGATGTCTTCACTATTATTTTACAATGTAGAAAATAGTAAAAATAAAGAAAAAACCTTGAATGAGTAGGTGTGTCCAAACTTTTGACCGGTAACGTGGGGGGGGGGGGGGGGGGGGGGTCAAAATTGACCTGTTTCTGATATTGGGGGGGTCATAATAATACATGGGACTTATACAGCGCGTTTCAAGGATCCAAAGTCACTCTTCAATTCTAGAAATCAAAAGGGAACAACTAAAAAACAAGAGTCAAACCAAAACCTAAGACTAAACAATAACATGAATTAAGAGAGGGGTTGGCTCAAAGAAGGGAAAGAGTGTGATGATGTAGGGTTGGGATTTGGGATACGAACCCGGTTTAGTGTAAGGGGTGGGATTGGAGTTAGGATATGAACCTGGTTAAGGTTTTGGGTTAGGTGCTGCTCAGTATGGGGAAGAGAGGAGTGTCTTTGTAGTGTATTTCTTTGCGTGTGTGTGTGGGGGGGAAGAGGTGCTTAAGGGTAGGCCTTGTCAAAGAGGTGGGACTTTGGGAGGGACTGAAAGATAGTGATGGACTCCGAGTCACGGATGACTAGAGGAAGGGAGTTCCAGAGCCTAGAAGGAACCCTGGAGAAGGCCAAGTTACACACCTGGCTGAGACTAATATTGGTGAAGTGAAATGGAAAAAATTACTTGTTTCAAAAGAATTTAAAACGGAAAGGTGGTGTGTGCGTATGTATTCACCCCCTTTGCTATGAAGCCCCTGAATAAGATCTGGTGCAACCAATTAACTTCAGAAGTCCCATAATTAGTTAGATTGCACACAGGTGGACTTTATTTAAGTGTCACATGATCTCAGCACCTGTTCTGAAAGGCCCCAGAGTCTGCAACACCACTAAGCAAGGGGCACCACAAAGCAAGCAGCACCATGAAGACCAAGGAGCTCTCCAAACAGGTCAGGGACAAAGTTGTGGAGAAGTACAGATCAGGGTTGGGTTATAAAAAAATATCAGAAACTTTGAACATACCACAGAGCACCATGAAATCCATTATTTAAAAAAGTAAAGAATATAGAACCACAACCAACCTGCCAAGAGAGGGCTGCCCACCAAAACTCACGGACCAGGCAAGGAGGGCATTAATCAGAGAGGCAACAAAGAGACCAAAGATAACCCTGAAGGAGCTGCAAAGCTCCACAGTGGAGATTGGAGAATCTGTCCATAGGACCACTTTAAGCTGTACACTCCACAGAGCTGGGCTTTACGGAAGAGTGTCCAGAAAAAAGCCATTGCTTAATGAAAAAAAATAAGCAAACACGTTTGGTGTTCGCCAAAAGGCATGTGGGAGAACATATGGAAGAAGGTACTCTGGTCAGATGAGCTAATGGGCCATAAAGGAAAACATTATGTCTGGCGCAAACCCAACACCTCTCATCACCCCGAGAACAACATCCCCACAGTGAAGCATGGTGGTGGAAGCATCATGCTGTGGGGGATGTTTTTCATCGGCAGGGACTGGGAACTAGCTAACCGCCATCCATCAAGAATTTCTTGAAGGAAACCCGTTTCAGTCTTCCAGAGATTTGGGACTGGGACGGAGGTTCACCTTCCAGCAGGACAATGACCCGAAGCATACTTCTAAAGCAACACTTGAGTGGTTTAAGGGGAAACATTTAAATGTCTTGGAATGGCCTCGTCAAAGACAAGACCTCAATCCAATTGAGAATCTGTAGTATGACTTAAAGATTGCTGTACACCAGCAGAACCCATCCAACTTGCAGGATCTGGAGCAGTTTTGCCTTGAATAATGGGAAAAAATCCCAGTGGCTAGATGTGCCAAGCTTATAGAGACATACCCCAAGAGACTTGCAGCTCAAGTTTTCAGTTTGCCTTATTTCTTGTTTGTTTCACAATAAAAAATATTTTGCATCTTCAAGGTGGTAGGCATGTTGTGTAAATCAAATGATACAAACACCCGAAAAAGGTTGTAAGGCAACAAAATATGAAAAATGCCAAGGGGGATGAATACTTTCGCAAGCCACTGTAGCCTCGTTATTTATATTTTACTTGTATCAAATCAAATCAAAATCAAATCAAATTTATTTTTATATAGCCCTTCGTACATCAGCTGATATTCTCAATGTGCTGTACAGAAACCCAGCCTAAAACCCCAAACAGCAAGCAAAGCATGTGAAAGAAGCACGGTGGCTAGGAAAAACTCCCTAGGAAAAACTCCCTAGAAAGGCCAAAAACCTAGGAAGAAACCTAGAGAGGAACTAGGCTATGAGGGGTGGCCAGTCCTCTTCTGGCTGTGCAGGGTGGATATTATAACAGAACATGGTCAAAATGTTAAAATGTTAAAATGTTCATAAATGACCAGCATGGTCAAATAATAATAATCATAGTAGTTGTCGAGGGTGCAACAAGCACGTCCGGTGAACAGGTCAGGGTTCCATAGCCGCAGGCAGAACAGTTGAAACTGGAGCAGCAGCACGGCCAGGTGGACTGGGGACAGCAAGGAGTCATCATACCAGGTAGTCCTGAGGCATGGTCCTAGGGCTCAGGTCCTCCGAGAGAAAGACAGAAAGAGAGAAAGAGAGAATTAGAGAGAGCATATTTAAATACACACAGGACACCGGATAAGACAAGAGAAATACTCCAGATGTAACAGACTGACCCTAGCCCCCCGACACATAAACTACTGCAGCATAAATACTGGAGGCTGAGACAGGAGGGATCAGAAGACACTGTGGCCCCATCCGATGATACCCCCGGACAGGGCCAAACAGGCAGGATATAACCCCACCCACTTTGCCAAAGCACAGCCCCCACACCACTAGAGGGATGTCTCCAACCACCAACTTACCGTCCTAAGACAAGGCCGAGTATAGCCCACAACGATCTCCGCCATGGCACAGCCCAAGGGGGGGGGGGGGGGCGCCAACCCAGACAGGAAGACCACGTCAGTGACTCAACCCACTCAAGTGACGCACCCCTCCCATGGACGGCATGGAAGAACACCAGTAGGCCAGTGACTCAGCCTCTGTAAAAGGGTTAGAGGCAGAGAATCCCAGTGGAAAGAGGGGAACCGGCAAGGCAGAGACAGCAAGGGCGGTTCGTTGCTCCAGCCTTTCCGTTCACCTTCACACCCCTGGGCCAGACTATACTTAATCATAGGACCTACTGAAGAGATAAGTCTTCAGTAAAGACTTAAAGGTTGAGACTTAGTCTGCGTCTCTCACATTGGTAGGCAGACCATTCCATAAAAATGGAGCTCTATAGGAGAAAGCCCTACCTCCAGCCGTTTGCTTAGAAATTCTAGGGACAATTAGGAGGCCTGCGTCTTGTGACCGTAGCGTACGTGTAGGTATGTACGGCAGGACCAAATCGGAAAGATAGGTAGGAGCAAGCCCATGTAATGCTTTGTAGGTTAGCAGTAAAACCTTGAAATCAGCCCTTGCCTTAACAGGAAGCCAGTGTAGGGAGGCTAACACTGGAGTAATATGATCAAATTTTTTGGTTCTAGTCAGGATTCTAGCAGCCGTATTTAGCACTAACTGAAGTTTATTTAGTGCTTTATCCGGGTAGCCGGAAAGTAGAGCATTGCAGTAGTCCAGCCTAGAAGTAACAAAAGCATGGATTAATTTTTCTGCGTCATTTTTGGACAGAAAATTTCTGATTTTTGCAATGTTACGTAGATGGAAAAAAGCTGTCCTTGAAACAGTCTTGATATGTTCTTCAAAAGAGAGATCAGGGTCCAGAGTAACGCCGAGGTCCTTCACAGTTTTATTTGAGACGACTGTACAACCATCCAGATTAATTGTCAGATTCAACAGAAGATCTCTTTGTTTCTTGGGACCTAGAACAAGCATCTCTGTTTTGTCCGAGTTTAAAAGTAGAAAGTTTGCAGCCATCCACTTCTTTATGTCTGAAACACAGGCTTCTAGCGAGGGCAATTTTGGGGCTTCACCATGTTTCATTGAAATGTACAGCTGTGTGTCGTCTGCATAGCAGTGAAATTTAACATTATGTTTTCGAATGACATCCCCAAGAGGTAAAATATATAGTGAAAACAATAGTGGTCCTAAAACGGAACCTTGAGGAACACCGAAATTTACAATTGATTTGTCAGAGGACAAACCATTCACAGAGACAAACTGATATCTTTCCGACAGATAAGATCTAAACCAGGCCAGAACTTGTCCATGTAGACCAATTTGGGTTTCCAATCTCTCCAAAAGAATGTGGTGATCGATGGTATCAAAAGCGGCACTAAGATCTAGGAGCACGAGGACAGATGCAGAGCCTCGGTCTGACGTCATTAAAAGGTCATTTACCACCTTCACAAGTGCAGTCTCAGTGCTATGATGGGGTCTAAAACCAGACTGAAGCGTTTCGTATACATTGTTTGTCTTCAGGAAGGCAGTCAGTTGCTGTGCAACAGCTTTTTCTAAAATTTTGGAGAGGAATGGAAGATTCGATATAGGCCGATAGTTTTTTATAATTTCTGGATCAAGATTCGGCTTTTTCAAGAGAGGCTTTATTACTGCCACTTTTAGTGAGCTTGGTACACATCCGGTGGATAGAGAGCCGTTTATTATGTTCAACATAGGAGGGCCAAGCACAGGAAGCAGCTCTTTCAGTAGTTTAGTTGGAATAGGGTCCAGTATGCAGCTTGAGGGTTTGGAGGCCATGATTATTTTCATCATTGCGTCAAGAGATATAGTACTAAAACACTTTAGTATCTCCCTTGATCCTAGGTCCTGGCAGAGTTGTGCAGACTCAGGACAATGGAGCTTTGGAGGAATACCCAGATTTAAAGAGGAGTCTGTAATTTGCTTTCTAATGATCATGATCTTTTCCTCAAAGAAGTTCATAAATTTATTACTGCTGAAGTGAAAGCCATCCTCCATTTGCGAAGGCTGCTTTTTAGTTAGCTTTGCGACAGTATCAAAAATAAATTTCGGATTGTTCTTATTTTCCTCAATTAAGTTGGAAAAATAGGATGATCGAGCAGCAGTAAGGGCTCTTCGATACTGCACGGTACTGTCTTTCCAAGCTAGTCGGAAGACTTCCAGTTTGGTGTGGCGCCATTTCCGTTCCAATTTTCTGGAAGCTTGCTTCAGAGCTCGTGTATTTTCTGTATACCAGGGAGCTAGTTTCTTATGACAGATGTTTTTAGTTTTTAGGGGTGCAACTGCATCTAGGGTATTGCGCAAGGTTAAATTGAGTTCCTCGGTTAGGTGGTTAACTGATTTTTGTCCTCTGACGTCCTTGGGTAGGCAGAGGCAGTCTGGAAGGGCATCAAGGAATCTTTGGGTTGTCTGAGAATTTATAGCACGACTTTTAATGCTCCTTGGTTGGGGTCTGAGCAGATTATTTGTTGCAATTGCAAACGTAATAAAATGGTGGTCCGATAGTCCAGGATTATGAGGAAAAACATTTAGATCCACAACATTTATTCCATGGGACAAAACTAGGTCCAGAGTATGACTGTGGCAGTGAGTAGGTCCAGAGACATGTTGGACAAAACCCACTGAGTCGATGATGGCTCCGAAAGCCTTTTGGAGTGGGTCTGTGGACTTTTCCATGTGAATGTTAAAGTCACCAAAAATTAGAATATTATCTGCTATGACTACAAGATCCGATAGGAATTCAGGGAACTCAGTGAGGAACACTGCATATGGCCCAGGAGGCCTATAAACAGTAGCTATAAAAAGTGAGTGAGTAGGCTGCATAGATTTCATGACTAGAAGCTCAAAAGACGAAAACGTCATTGTTGTTTTTTTTTTTGTAAATTGAAATTTGCTATCGTAAATGTTAGCAACACCTCCGCCTTTGCCGGATGCACGGGGGGTATGGTCACTAATGTAACCTGGGGGTGAGGCCTCATTTAACACAGTAAATTCATCAGGCTTAAGCCATGTTTCAGTCAGGCCAATCACATCAAGATTATTATCAGTGATTAGTTCATTGACTATAACTGCCTTGGAAGTGAGGGATCTAACATTAAGTAACCCAATTTTGAGATGTGAGGTATCACAATCTCTTTCAATAATGGCAGGAATGGAGGAGGTCTTTATACTAGTGAGATTGCTAAAGCGAACACCGCCATTTTTAATTTTGCCCAACCTAGATCGAGGCACAGACACGGTCTCAATGGGGAAAGCTGAGCTGACTACACTGACTGTGCTAGTGGCAGACTCCACTAAGCTGGCAGGCTGGCTAACAGCCTGCTGCCTGGCCTGCACCCTATTTCATTGTGGAGCTAGAGGAGTTAGAGCCCTGTCTATGTTCGTAGATAAGATGAGAGCACCCCTCCAGCTAGGATGGAGTCCGTCACTCCTCAACAGGCCAGGCTTGGTCCTGTTTGTGGGTGAGTCCCAGAAAGAGGGCCAATTATCTACAAATTCTATCTTTTGGGAGGGGCAGAAAACAGTTTTCAACCAGCGATTTGTATCTATTTGCAAATGTTCTTGCTTTTTATCTGCTTTGTTGGGAACGGGCTCGTAAGTAAACATTTCACGCTATAGTCCACACTTGTTTTATTCGGTGCATGTGACAAATAAAATTTGATTTTGATATGTGCAGTGCGTATAAGTATGCCCCCCCCAATGCAATTGTAAAGTCTAATTTATCCAAAGAGTTTTTACTTTTGTGTCAAATTAACAAATTATTATATTTTGTATAACAACATTCCGACCTTTTTTAGCATTATCTAGTGCAAATATGGCATGATTCCACTTTGTATCTGTTTGAATCACTTTCAATTGGGGGACTTTTATTTTGAAGGCGAAGTGCACATTCCACTATTGTGGCGAATCCTTATTGTGGCTAGCTTCACACAGGTCAATTTGGGTGCCACTGGCAGCAGATAGACAATGGAGCAGCTGGCTGTCTGATAGAAGATGCGATAATGAGGTCATGCAGAATTCTTTCAGTGTGTTTGAGCAACCAAGATTAGGTTCTTAGCAGACCTAATATATAATACCGTAATTTCCGGACTATAAACCGCAACTTTTTCCCACACTTTGAACCTCACGGCTTAAACAATGACGCGGCTAATATATGGATTTTTCCCGCTTTCAATTTTTTTTTCTCCAAAAAAACACATTCTGTGACGTGCTCAATTTTTTGCCGGCATGAAGCTTTCATTAGACCAATGAAATTGCCGAACGGGTTAAGGTCAAACAACCTTTTTGTTTACTGTTTAGATTAAATCGAGCACTCTCTAACTTCCCATCATTCTGATTACGGTAATCATTTTGTCACCCTCATCATGGTAAAGACACGGGGAAATGCATATGATGCAGCTTTCAAGTTGAAGGCGATTGATCTGGCTGGAAAAGGAAATAGAGCTGCTGCACGGGAGCTTGGTCTTAATGAGTCGATGATAAGACGTTGGAAACAGCAGCGTGAGGAATTGACTCAGTGCAAAAAGACAAGTAAAGCTTTCAGAGGGAAGAAAAGCAGATGGCTCGAACTAGAAAATGAGCTGGAAGACTGGGTCAACACAGAGAGCAGACGGCCGAGGTGTTGCGGCTTATAGACGTGCGGTTTATTTATGTTCAAAATAATAATTTGTTTAAAATTCAGTGGGTGCGGCTTATATTCAGGTGCGCTCAATAGCCCGGAAATTACAGTACTCAAGATTCATTGTCCGTTCATATCTTGTCAAAGCAAATATCACAGAGTGGTGGACTGTCGTGAGCTAAATGGCTGCTTTGGCTTGATAATCTGATTATGACTTGCTGTGAGAGTTGGGGTAAACCATAGACCATATGGAGTGAACTGTCTTGGGTCCCCTGTTTGTTACTAATAGGCTGATGAGAATTGTGAGGGTCTGTTGCTCAGATACCTCCCCATAGAGAAATGTAAACAGATCTCAAGGGCCACAGGTGACAGGGACTGCATTTTACTCAACCACTGTGTTTGTTATTGCACAGTAGATTATTTGCTCAGTTTATATAAGCCTATTGCATGCTCAACGGCTCTGGATCAATTGTGTACATACATTACCAGAACAATACAGTTTAGATTTCCCTATGCTTGAAACATTTACATTTTTATTTGATAAAGTTTGCTCCTCAGGCTCAGTCACTTTTTGGCCTCTCCTTGGGTGCAATCCTAAGTATTTAACAATGAGATCCACTGCCTTAACCAATGGTGTCTACTGTGGGTGTGTGCTGGGCAATTAGCCTAACCAAGTAAACCTTCCAAGTTCCAACCAACCCACTAATCAACCAACCAACCAAAGCGTTAAGGAGCATTGACAGAAGAATTTGAGGCTACACTGGTCTAGTAGGATTTAGACCAGGGGTGTCAAACTCATTCCATGGAGGGCTGAGTGTCTTTTTCTTTCAGTTAAGGCCTAGACAACCAGGTATGGGGAGTTCCTTACTAATTAGTGAGCTTAATTCATCAATCAAGTACAAGGGAGGAGCGAAAACCTGCAGACACTCAGCCCTCCGTGGAATGAGTTTGGATGGTAGTCCCGTGTCAAACAATCAAATTCAAACAAAACGGCTACTGCTGTGCCTTAGTTCTGACAATCAGCTGCCAGTGCCTGCAGACACAGAGTTCAATCATTTATCTCTAGTGTCATTTTTAACAAAGTTGTGCACATGTGTCTAATACCAGACCCTCTTTGATAAGAAGAATGCTGCCAAGAAGAGGGAGGAGGAGGCAGCAGCGGCGGCGAACGGCAGGGGCGATGGGGGCAAGCCCGAGGGAGGAGGTGGAGGAGCCAAGAAGAAGGGAGGAGAGAAGATGTCAGTGGAGAGGGTATACCAGAAGAAGACCCAGCTGGAGCACATCCTACTGAGGCCCGACACCTACATCGGCTCTGTGGAACCGGTCACCCAGGTGGGTTCGCTTTCTTCATGACTATAGACGTCTAGGTTGTGTTCAGGAGGGTGCAACAGAAAACAAAATTGTGAATATCTTTTTTTTCACTCCTGTTTTGTGCCAAATTAACTTTACTCCTATTCTACACCAGTGGTTCCCAAACGGAGGGGTTCGGCTTTAAACTTGCTCTTGAAAGTTGTAATAGGTGAATGCACAAGGTGTAATTTCTAAATTGGGTAGTGAATCATCAGCTCCTCTTGTCATGTTAGTCATTGCAGACCTTAGAGCGCTATACCTTTTCAGAAATCTCCACATACACTAGCCCATGTCAGCTGTTTTTTTATTTAGGTTTCTTTGCCCATAGATATTGTTGTAATTAGTCACTCAAATATCACATGAATACACATTAGACATGGCAAAATGTATAGAATTGAAAGAAAATTTGCTTTAAAACTGTTAAATGTTCTTTGCACCCCATGACAAAATGTGTAGAATTGCTGGAAATAAGCTTCAAACCTGCAAAATTCTCTCCACCAACGAGGGGTGTGTACAGTTTGTGTCATGATCAGTGCTTGTGTCAATGTTAGTCACAACAACATCCAGTTCTATAGATGGATCTAACAGAGAAATCTGGTGTTGCTCTTTGTTGTTGCGTAGTCAAGTATTATGAATGGTTGATCAATAGACGTATCCATTTCAACCCTTTCAGCAAATGTGGGTTTTCGATGAAGACCTTGGGATGAATCTACGAGAAATCACCTACGTCCCTGGATTATACAAAATCTTTGATGAAATTCTTGGTAAGTCTATTTATCAGGGTATTTTAAAGCAGAACATACACAGGTAACAAGGTTGTCATTATGAACTAGCCATAGCACTCAGTTAATTATTAGGCTGTTATTAATCAGTTATCAGTTTATATCAGGCCCAGTTATTACTGTGATGGCCTCTGATGGACATTCCCTCAAGATCGGCAGGTAGGGGCCTCCCGAGTGGCGCAGCGGTCTAAGGCACTGTATCACAGTGCTAGAGGTGTTACTACAGACCCTGGTTCATTCCCAGGCTGTGCCACAACCGGACGTGGCCGGGAGTCCCATAGCACACAATTGGCCCAGCGTTGTCCAGGTTGGGAGGGTTTGGCCGGTAAAGCTACTCCTTGTGGCGGGCTTGGTACCTGCAGGCTGACCCCGGTCACCAGTTGAACGGTGTTTCCTCTGACACATTAGTGCGGCTGGCTTCCAGGTTAAGCTGGCAGGTCTTAAGGAGCGAGGTTAGGCGGGTCATGTTTCGAAGGACGCATGACTCCACCTTTGCCTCTCCTGAGCCCATGTTGCAGCGATGAGACAAGATTGGAATTAGGAAGAAAAAGGGGGGGGGGAAAGATGCGGCAGGTAGCCTAATAATTAACAAAAAGGTTGCTGGATCGAATCCCCGAGCAGACTAGGTGAGAAATCTAGTTGCTCCTGTAAGTCTCTGGGTAAGAGTGGCTGCTAATAGACTAAAATGTAAATGTAAGAGAACATAAAAATGTCAATTGTTTGACGTAGATTCTATTTTTAGTGGTCCCGTGTGGCTCAGTTGGTAGAGCATGGTGTGTGCAACGCCAGGGTTGTGGGTTCGATTCCCACGGGGGACCAGTACGGTAAAAAAGAAATGTATTCACTACTGTAAGTCACTCTGGATAAGAGCGTCTGCTAAATGACTAAAATGTAAATGTATTTTAGGCATACTTTGCTATGTCAGTAGACCAGTTGCTATGTCAGTCGACCGGTCTAAATTTGACATTTGAGTCATTTAGCAGACACTTTTATCCAGACAGACTTACATACAGTCAATCTATTGTTGTAGGTAGGATGATACCATTTTTGTACACCAGTGACTGGAGATGAAAAGAAGATTTTTAGCTAGGCCTAATATCTGGTCCAACAATACCTCTGAAACATCAATTAGATTGAACCTGTTTTGTAGAGGAGCTAGCTTGTCCTGTGTTCTGTGGACAGCCTGTGTCCCCCTCCTCCTTGCTCCTGCTCCTCATGTAGTAATTTGTCTGGAATGAAGAGCCGTCTGAGGAAATCTTTTATTGGTTGTCAGTCACACACTGATTAAGGCAAGCGGCAGTAGAATCCAGCGCTAGTCTCGCTTATGTGTTTGACTGACTGGCACATTAACATGGTGTACAACCAATTATTGTACCGGAAAATGTTAGGCTTATGCACTGATTAAAAGAGGAATACCCCTGTCCTGTAAAATAACGTTTATATCAGGCAGTACCTTGAGCGATCAAACTACTGGAACTCGGTCATATGCAATGGAAGAAGACATCATGTTTTTGTGCTCTGCACACTGTGCTCATTTTGCTGTTTTATACTGGTGATAAGGTAATGACAGCCGTCTGTCCTCGCTGCCCAAATATTCACTAGTTCCTACCACATCTCTGTAATTACTGACTAGACATAACTCACACAGGGTCAGTCACACAAGGTCACATTACAACCAAAGCAAAGGCTTTATAATGCAAACCGTATCACACACAGGAGACTTGATTGAGGCTAATTTACTTTTCAATATGTTTTCACTATGAGAGACTTGCTGTGTTGAAAGGATGTGGTTTTGGATTTTATAGGCCAGGCGAACATTTAGGCTATTGATTCTCAAGTGTGTCTTAAGCTCTTGATGAAAATGCCAGTACCAAGTATCTTCTCCATAGTTTCTATCAACACAATTGAATCCCTGCAGTCTCCTACTTCTCATTTCAACATGTTTTTCTCTGCTCCACAGTCAACGCGGCCGACAACAAACAGCGGGATAAGAACATGTCCACCATAAAGATCTCCATTGATCCGTAAGTACACATGCACAGTAAGCAGTTGTCAATCATTAGTCAAGTCCAAAAGACGTACTGTGCACGTGGCTTAGGTAGGCACAGCAGCTTCTATCTGATGCAGCTGTCGTGAATCTGTCATTATCATAAGTTCTGTTTAACAGTCCTGTTTTGTGTCGGCAAAGCCCTCTGCTCGTGCGTAGGAGTCAAATCATTTGAGCATAGCAGCGTCACCTCCAAAACAATGCCCAGTGCATGCTGTCTAGGTAGGTGCAGCCGCGTCCCTTCATTGGAAAACAACGGCTCGCCCATTGCCATTTTTGCTGTTAGAATGTGAAAGCCCTTTCAAGCATCAATCTTTGAGGTAGTTGAGTGAGTGACTGTTTTAGAAGATTTAAACAAAATGAATACACGTAGCATGATGCTTTCACTCTTTAATGCCATCAGATTATCACGCTGCCTGGGTCTCTCTAGACTTCTTTAATGCCATCAGATTGTCACGCTGCCTGGGTCTCTCTAGACTTCTTTAATGCCATCAGATTGTCACGCTGCCTGGGTCTCTCTAGACTTCTTTAATGCCATCAGATTGTCACGCTGCCTGGGTCTCTCTAGACTTCTTTAATGCCATCAGATTGTCACGCTGCCTGGGTCTCTCTAGACTTCTTTAATGCCATCAGATTGTCACGCTGCCTGGGTCTCTCTAGACTTCTTTAATGCCATCAGATTGTCACGCTGCCTGGGTCTCTCTAGACTTCTTTAATGCCATCAGATTGTCACGCTGCCTGGGTCTCTCTAGACTTCTTTAATGCCATCAGATTGTCACGCTGCCTGGGTCTCTCTAGACTTCTTTAATGCCATCAGATTGTCACGCTGCCTGGGTCTCTCTAGACTTCTTTAATGCCATCAGATTGTCACGCTGCCTGGGTCTCTCTAGACTTCTTTAATGCCATCAGATTGTCACGCTGCCTGGGTCTCTCTAGACTTCTTTAATGCCATCAGATTGTCACGCTGCCTGGGTCTCTCTAGACTTCTTTAATGCCATCAGATTGTCACGCTGCCTGGGTCTCTCTAGACTTCTTTAATGCCATCAGATTGTCACGCTGCCTGGGTCTCTCTAGACTTCTTTAATGCCATCAGATTGTCACGCTGCCTGGGTCTCTCTAGACTTCTTTAATGCCATCAGATTGTCACGCTGCCTGGGTCTCTCTAGACTTCTTTAATGCCATCAGATTGTCACGCTGCCTGGGTCTCTCTAGACTTCTTTAATGCCATCAGATTGTCACGCTGCCTGGGTCTCTCTAGACTTCTTTAATGCCATCAGATTGTCACGCTGCCTGGGTCTCTCTAGACTTCTTTAATGCCATCAGATTGTCACGCTGCCTGGGTCTCTCTAGACTTCTTTAATGCCATCAGATTGTCACGCTGCCTGGGTCTCTCTAGACTTCTTTAATGCCATCAGATTGTCACGCTGCCTGGGTCTCTCTAGACTTCTTTAATGCCATCAGATTGTCACGCTGCCTGGGTCTCTCTAGACTTCTTGCCGTTAAATGATTGATATTTTACCGGCGTTATTTGGAAATGGTTCTGGTTGACCAATAACATAAATCTGTAACGCAGTAGTTCATCTCACTAGTAGCCTTATAAATATACACTGTTCAGAAAGTATTCATACCCCTGGACTTACTCCACATTTTGTTACTTTACAGCGTGAATTCAAAGTAGAGTAAATACATGTTTTTTTTCTCACCCATCTACACACAATACCCAATAATGACAAAGTAAAAACATGTTTAATTTTTGTTGTTGTTGCAAGTTTATAAAAAATAGAATACAGAAATATCTTATTTACATAAGTATTCACACTCCTGAGTCTTTACAGCTGTGAGTGTTTCTGGGTAAGACCTTACAGTATTTACAATATTTGCCCATTATTCTTTAAAAAAATTCTTCAAGCTCTTTCAAATTGGTTGTTGATCATTGCTAGACAACCATTTAAGTCTTGCCGTAGATTTTCAAACAGCTTTAAGTCAAAACTGTAACTCGGCCACACTTATATTTGGCCTTGTGTTTTAGGTTATTGTCCTGCTGAAAGGTGAATTCATCTACCAGTTTCTGGTGGAAAGCTACCACTATGCTTCAAAATAAATATGGAGAGTGGTACTTAGTAATGTGTTGTATTGGAAATTCACTGCTCGAATGCGGGACCTTACAATTATCTGTATGTGTGGGTACAGAAATGAGGTAGTCATTAAAAAATCATGTTAAACACTATTTTTGCAGACAGAGTGAGTCCATGCAACTTATTTTGTGACTTGTTAAGCACATTTTTACTCCTAAACTAATTTAGTCTTGCTGTAATAAAGGGGTTGAATACTTAATAGCTCAAGACATTTCAGCTTTTAAGTTTTCATTAATTTGTAAGATTTTCAAAAAACATAATTCCACTTTGACATAATGGGGTATTGTGTGTAGCCCAGTGACAAAACATCTACATTTAATCCTTTTTAAATTCAGGCTGAAATGCAACAACATTTGAAAAAGTCAAGGTGTGTGAATACATTCTGAAGACACTGTATCAAGGCATGAGGATTTTTCTGTGGGAGGATGTCTTTGAAAATGCAGAGCATCCATTTTGTTGAAGTGATCTGACCACTGTGATGCCTGTGTGGTTTGTGTTAGTCTGCATTGTGCATGCTTCACCTGAGTATTTAGTTGTACGTTGATTCCGTGGCCCAGTTTCTGGTTGCCTTGGTAGTTCTCTAGCAGCAAGGGGTTGTAGTGGAGGGGCTTAGGGAGAACACAGTGAAGACGTGGAGGAGAGAAGCGCCAGAGGAAAAAGAGATGAGCGAGGGATGAGAGGGGAGCGGTGGAGAAGAAGAGGAGATGGAAGAGAGAAAGTAGGGTGTGAGGGAGATAACAGGACCATGGAGAGGAGAGAGACAGGGTGGTACTGTAGAGGCTGATAGATCACTGGGTACTGGGTGTAGAGAGAGAAACAGGGAGGTACTGCGGGGGCTGATAGATCTCTGGGTAGAGAGAGAGAAACAGGGAGGTACTGTGGAGGCTGATAGATCTCTGGGTGTAGAGAGAGAAACAGGGAGGTACTGTGGAGGCTGATAGATCTCTGGGTAGAGAGAGAGAAACAGGGAGGTACTGTGGAGGCTGATAGATCTCTGGGTAGAGAGAGAGAAACAGGGAGGTACTGCGGGGGCTGATAGATCTCTGGGTAGAGAGAGAGAAACAGGGAGGTACTGCGGAGGCTGATAGATCTCTGGGTAGAGAGAGAGAAACAGGGAGGTACTGTGGAGGCTGATAGATCTCTGGGTAGAGAGAGAGAAACAGGGAGGTACTGTGGAGGCTGATAGATCTCTGGGTAGAGAGAGAAACAGGGAGGTACTGTGGAGGCTGATAGATCTCTGGGTAGAGAGAGAGAAACAGGGAGGTACTGTGGAGGCTGATAGATCTCTGGGTAGAGAGAGAAACAGGGAGGTACTGTGGAGGCTGATAGATCTCTGGGTAGAGAGAGAGAAACAGGGAGGTACTGTGGAGGCTGATAGATCTCTGGGTAGGTCTTAATGAACAGTCGGTTCTGGAATTCAGGGAGCTAATTTAACATGCTGTTCACCTACGGAACGGCAATCACAGCAATCTGCTGAATGCACGCATTCCTCTGGGGCTTCTGTTTTCACACACACAGAGAGAAAGAGCAGACCACTCAGCACCAGTGTCCTTCAGCGGAGCTCCATGTCTTCTCCCTGTGAGGCCTGTCTGCACGTCTCTCTCCCTATAAGGCCCTGTCATATCTCCCAACGCACTCAGGACATGAGTTGGGAGTCCAGAACTCGCTAAGGATTATCAGGTCGCTAATGGCCTGGTACTCAGGGCTCTATTGTCCCTCTAACCACTCAATGCAAATGCTATTGAAAATCATATCAGTATGTTTTGTAACTCACATCACTGTGATCAATTTGAAGAAACGAGTTCATCAATGGGTTGAAACTGAGTGGATACATGGTCATTGTGGATGTTGTTTCAAAACCTAAAGGTGTCCGCATGCTTCCCAGCTGAAACAGTTCAGAAGCGTTTGTGCATATATTATGAGAACATTTAGTGATGTTTTTGTTCGTTCCGGACTTGGTGAGGGGTTTGTCAGTTGTTCGGGTACACAACATTTTTTCTTGAGGCAAGTCACTGAGGTCGTCATTGTAAATAAGAATTTGTTCTTAACTGACTTGCCTAGTTAATTAAAAAAAGTCTACGCCCCTTCGTCAGTGATGGGTCAACAGTAAGGATTCTTCAGTCTTTCTTGTCATTCAATGAGAGAAGACTTGTTTTAATGCACATTGTTTGGTGCAGTATTTCTAAATAAAACATCTTAGATGTAAAATTGCACAACTAAGATCTCCTTGACAAAAACGTCAAAATGAATGACAGATTTTTTTAGTTATCTTAGATTCATTCTGACTGGTTTGAGGAAGTGTATACTGGTTACGGCGTCTCAGAATGGACAAACTGTACCGTTTCCGCTTATTTCTCTTCTTTCAAGCGAATGTCTTTTAAGGGAGAATGCAAGCACACTCGTTTGCCTAGCCGACTTCAGCTAGCCGCCAGCCGAACTAAAGCATGCTGACCTTTACACAACAAAATGGACAGCACTTTATAAGGTGACCATTAATTCAAAACCGCCATATGCATATTAGAGCGTGTGCATAGAACTATATATGAGGCCAAGCCCGAAATGTTTATTTTTTTTAATATATAATTTTGCTGTTATACAATACATATCCTACCGCATATAATGCACGGCTGACACATTACCTTTAGCTACTGAATATTTCACCACCACCATCTCCTCCCCTCTCTCTTTCATTCCTTTCTCTAGTGTGCAGAGAGGGATTGTCAACACTTGAAATATGTTTTGTTGTGAAAACATGTTACTATTGATGTTCCTGAACAGATTTCACTTGGTTTCCCAAATTAAGCCCTCGGTAGCTACAGGAACCTAGTTGGAGAGCCTAGGACATACAGAGTTTGGGCAGAATATCACCTGTCGCTCAGCAGCCTCCTCAAACAGTGGCTGATGTGTAGAGTGAAATAACCAGAGTAGCCTACCCGGTATGAAAAACAAACCTGCGGGAAAGTGGCCTCCATTCGCTATTCGAGTGCAAACGGATAACTCTAAGTCTAATGTATAAGGCCTGTTTCAAATGATCACTTTTACGCTCAACCTAGCCACTTCATATGCGCTCTCACTCCAGAATGGACAAAGTATCCTTTCTATTTCATTCAGCTAAGTTCAATTATATTCTTCTTACTATAAAATCGGATAATATAAAATAATGGCATGGGACCAGTGGAGTCTCCTCAGAGGAGGAAGGGGAGGACTATCCATAGTGAATGAAAAAAAATAATGAAAAAAATAATCATTTTTAGTTTAAACTATCTATAATAATTATATTAACAATATATTCAGAACTCTGTAGGATAGCACCATGGTGTGGCCAGAAAACAGCTAACTTCTGTCCTCCTCTGGGTACATTGAATTCAATTCAAAACCTAGGAGGCTCATGGTTCTCAGCCCCTTCCATAGACTTACACAGTAATTATGACAACTTCTGGAGGACGTCCTCCAACCTATCAGAGCTGTTGGAGCATTTTAATTTTAAAAATTGTAATTTTATTTTTTTTAAACAATATTTAACTAGGCAAGTCAGTTAAGAACAAATTCTGATTTACAATGAAGGCCTACCAGAAGGCAAAAGGCCTCCTGCCGGGACGGGAGCAGGGATTACATACATTTAAAAAAAAAAAATAGTACAAAACACACATCACGGCAAGAGAGACACCACAACACTACATAAAGTGAGACCTAAGACAACTAGCATGAACTGACATGTTGTCCACCCAATCATAGCATCAGCGAATGGATCTTGTACTGAAAGCATAAGCTAAAGCTAGCTAGCACTGCAGTGCATAACATGTGGTGAGTAGTTGACTCAAAGAGAGAAAAAGACAGTTGTTGAACAGTTTTGAACAAATTAATTTCTTCCAAAATTAATAGAGATATTTCGTTGTATATATTTTTTCACTTCTCTTACTTAGCTAGAGTCTAATGCAGCTAGCTAGTTTAGCATAATTAAACACCCGGCTCAAACAGAGAGGGAAGCTATTTTAGCTAGCTGGCTATGGCTATCCAACACTGGAACTCATCCAAGTCAAGGTAAGCTTTTGGTTTCATTAATTTATTGCCACATGGGCCCGCCTGTGTAACTTCTAAACTGCTTGCTGTACACAATACTGCATGATTGTAGCAGGTTTACTAACGCGTTAGTTCTAGTAGCTATGTTGACTATGACGTGGCAATGATGTAGGCTGTGTGTAGCGGTTA
The DNA here is from genome assembly GCF_965601325.2 of Salmo salar. Lineage (NCBI taxonomy): Eukaryota > Metazoa > Chordata > Actinopteri > Salmoniformes > Salmonidae > Salmo > Salmo salar. The sequence goes on along the minus strand of NC_138304.1, from coordinate 82,276,487 downwards.
GCGGTCCTGATATGAAGGTTATACTTGGAAAAGTTTGTGCGCCTGGTCACAGACAGCTGATGTGTTATGCACTGAAGTCCAAAAGCCAAGGGAAAAGGTGAGAGGAGAGTGCGTAGTTAGATGCGAGAATAAATTATATATACAACGAGCTGTTTGTATGTGGCTGCTATGAAAGTGAACTGTGTGATCAGAGGTTTATTCATTGCGCCGATTCTGTTGAAAAACATTTCTTAAATGGAAGCTAACAGAATGGAACTGGGATAAACATACCTGAGTTTGTCCAATAGAAACTCTTATTTGCAAATATTGGACTAATGATTACACCCTAGATCAGCTAGATGCAGGCAAGGGTGCAAGGCGGTATTGAATGTGTCACTGTCTGTCACCTTGATTACTCAAATTCTCTCTTCCTGTGTGCACCTACGTTATAAACTTTAATTCATTAGCTAGGTTGTAACAACCTCATGATGAGTATAGGGAAAATGTATCACGTAGTAGCCTGAATCTATTGATGTTACATTGAACTGGCTGAATGGAATATGAATAACAGGCATCCAACATGCTGTAATAGAAATAAGGCCATGATCATGAAAAAATAATAAAAATACTCCTCCCTCATCTTAAACAGCACCAACCGCCAATGCATGGAACATATAAGCATATCTTGTTTGCTAAATGAACAAGCCTACAGTCTACGGCATGGCACATAGCCAGATAACATACAGTAGGCCAGATAACATACAGTAGGCCAGATAACATACAGTAAGCCAGATAACATACAGTAGGCCAACTCATATTCTGTTCTTCTGAAATGCATTTTCTTCATATCATAATGTTTCTTTAGACCTGACTAAAATAAATAATGGATTTATTGTGATGGTGTATATTAAATTGATTTATTAGACTTTATAAATTGTAGATGTTCAAAAAGCACGCATCAGTGGCTTGTATGCATGGAAGCCTGGAGATGCTAAACATTTATGTTAATTAATGGTCAATTACCGTGAGACCGGCAGTCTTTTACATGACAGTAACCGGCTGACAAAATGTCATGACTGCCACAGCCCTAATCTAAAGGTTAGTACATCTAAATGGAAATGCGTAATGGTTATTCAAGTTGGGTCATGATGTTTCTGTCTGTCCTGTGAAGTTCTTTGGCATGCATTGTTTATCCCTCCTTGTTTATTCCTACGTTCATCATCCTCCTCTCTTCCTTCAGTGAGTCCAACACCATCACCATCTGGAACAATGGTAAAGGCATCCCGGTGGTGGAACACAAAGATGAGAAGATGTACGTTCCCGCTCTCATCTTCGGACACCTCCTCACCTCCAGTAACTACGACGACGAGCAGAAGAAAGTCACAGGTGACAAAATCACTCTGAAAACGAGAATCTTAATTATTGTCCATTTGTGTAACACCATTTCATATGGTTTCGATAAAGCTTCAGACAGAATGTCCAACCTAAACCATTTTTACTGTCTGCTTTTATGATCTCAACTGAATAGTTTTTTAGCACCCCTTGCAGTGCTTAGTAACACAACACTGGAATGAGAGAATGACTATAGCTCTTCAAGGACAATCTCTCCATAGATGAAAGCATGTCTCCCTTCTGTTCTCCTCCTAGGTGGAAGGAACGGGTACGGTGCTAAACTCTGTAATATCTTCAGCACAAAGTTCACAGTGGAAACTGCCTGCAAAGAGTACAAACACAGCTTCAAACAGGTACAGACAACGAGAAAGCACAGTGTGATTGACATCTGTTGTTTAGTCAACCTTGAAAATAACATTCTTCAAACAGCTGAACTCCAGTTGATGTTTTGTACAGTATGTTGAGTACAGTATGTAAGGGGGTGAGTATGAGTTGATTTGCACTGCCGGGGGTGGTCTCACAGGATTTTTATGTTGATAATGTCGGATTCTACATAGTTTTGGGGAATTTCGTTTTTTTCTCGTAAGCCAGATGGTTGTTGTCTTTGTGTGGTTTGTCCTACAATTGTCACTTTCAATGAAATGACTCACCAAAATAGTGGTAGTTTGTTCAATCAGTTTCACAAGGCTTTTTATTAACTCGTATCTCTTTGATGGAATTTCACCATTCACCATATTTAATTCTAGTTCTTCTTAATGTGAAGAATGTAGTGCATTTCATGACCATCTTTGTCCCCTTCTTTCTCTCTCTTTCCCCCTCTTTTTCTCTCCCCCTCTTTCTCTCTCCCTCCTTAGACCTGGCAGAACAACATGGGGAAGACGAGCGACCCCAAGATCAAGTTCTTTGACGGGGACGACTTTACGTGCGTGACCTTCCAGCCGGACCTGTCCAAGTTCAAGATGGAGAAGCTGGACAAGGACATCGTGGCTCTGCTCACCAAGAGGGCTTACGACATTGCCGGCTCCTGCAAGGGCGTCAAAGTCCTGCTCAACGGGAAGAAACTCCCTGTAAGTCTCCCCCATGTAACCACACATAGTAAGATGGGCTGTCCCATATACACAGACTATATGCTGTACATAAGGTGCCAAGTCTTGGAAGACCCTGGGCAGAACATTTTGACTTGAAAGAAAACAGCTCATTTCACTACACCTGTTTCAATACAATGTCATTTGCTAATAACCTTTCCAGAACCAGAGCCACTATCCAGACCCGGTTTAGGCTCCTCTCACCTGTCCTTGTCCTCCCAGGTGACAGGGTTCCGCAGCTACGTGGAGCTGTACGTGAAGGACAAGCTGGATGAGGTGGGCGTGGCCCTAAAGGTGGTCCACGAGTCCGTCAACGAGCGTTGGGAGGTGTGTCTCACCATGAGTGAGAAGGGATTCCAACAGATCAGCTTCGTCAACAGTATCGCCACCACCAAGGTAACATCCCCTCAGGGAATTATGTTGTTATTTTACCAGAAATCTACCCTTTGATTTGGAAAACTATGACTTGACCAATCTAGGAATAAGGAACAGATATGAAGTGCCATTTGCATGTATAAAAATACTGGGATGAGTGTGCGTTGGAGTATGACTTGAATCACTTTCGACCACATCAGACATGTTTTATGTACTACACTGCTTGTTTTGTGTCATTCAGGGTGGCAGACACATTGATTACGTGGTGGACCAGATCGTAGCCAAGCTGATAGAAGTGGTGAAGAAGAAGAACAAAGCTGGTGTCTCAGTCAAACCCTTCCAGGTTAGTTATTGCTATCTTATTACTGTCATGTTACTACAATAGTGTTACTAGTGATTACATTTCTTAGTACACTGGTATAGGAGCAACCTAATGTAAAGTTTGGTCAATCTTAATGCTTTGTTTTTCTCTCCATCAGGTGAAGAACCACATCTGGGTGTTTGTGAATGCGTTGATCGAGAACCCGACTTTTGACTCCCAGACCAAGGAGAACATGACCCTCCAGACCAAGAGCTTTGGTTCTAAGTGTCCTCTGTCTGAGAAGTTCATCAGAGCGGTAAGGAGATTCTTCTTCTTAAATTACTTTTCTCTACCACAATGAAATATCACTACTTCCTTCATGTATACATCCTATGTTGTGCATTTACTCTCTACATACACTGTTTCCTCACTGAGAAAGTAAAGTTATTTAGATTTAATTGATATCATATGATCCTAAAATCTGTTCCATGTCCACTTGTTCTCAGTTCACCTGGAGTATTAAACAATGATATATCACATTCAATTATTTATTTTGTCTGCAGGCGACTAACTGTGGCATTGTGGAGAGTATCCTGAACTGGGTGAAGTTCAAGGCCCAGACACAACTCAACAAGAAGTGTTCTTCAGTGAAGTACAGCAAGATTAAAGGCATCCCCAAGCTGGATGACGCCAATGATGCCGGTAAGACAACCACAACTACTCTGCCCTGCTATGTTCCTAATCTACTTATCCACCAAGATTTTACCAAATGTTTATATTGACACTAGTTGAAGATATTTAATTAGGCTGGGGGAACAGAGCTAGGCAGTTGGGCCTCACCCCACTTATAAAACATTATCGTCACATTGTCGTCACACATCATCAGCGTGAGCAGCTGAACACTGTATGCTGGAAAACACCCGGTTTGCTATTTTTGATTAAAACAAAACCGCTGTTAATTAAATAAGAATAACAAACTTGTTTTTGCGTGGATTCTGCGACGCGTTTAGCTTTTAACAGCTAGAAAACACCACTAACCAAACAACAGTGCTAGGTGGCTGTACTACAGACACCAGTTGTCGTCGTGGGAAAGACGCATTGTTAAAAACTTTTGAAAAACAGTAAAGAGCCAACCTAGATACTAAGGAGATCCTGAGGGAAATCGACGAGTACCAACATACTCCATCATGGAAAGGTCCGACTACCTCACAAAAAAAAATCAGATGAATCTACTGAAACGGACGATTTACTAACCATTGAAGTAGAGGCTAGTGCTCTGGCTGGAATCCATGCAACACTGGAGAAGTTGTGTGAAGAGGTAGCAGGGCTGAGGGGGTTTGGCCAGAGTAAAATTCTCACGCTCCATGGAGAGAACAAGGCACTCACAGCCAAGGTAAAAATCAACAATTGTAAAATGGATTGTCTATTCAGGGAAAACACTTACACTTCCTCTAGAGACTGTAAACAAGGTGGCTTTCCACCGAGTACACAGACTTGGAGCTCGGAGCGACAAGACCAAGGGTCCCTGGCCGATTATCGCAAAATTGAAACACTACCAACAAAAGGAGCTGATCAAAAGCAGGGGAAGGGAGCTTAAAGGGACTAAATTTGATCCCAATGAACCATTTCCAAGGGAGATAAACAAACGTCGTAAGAGACTGTATCCGGTACAGAGGCAACAAAGGGAGAAGGGTAAGCGTACCTTTCTCATTGTGGACAAACTCTTTTATAGATGGACAGCTATTCCGAGACAGCTCCATAAAACCATGGCTGTACTAAATTCTACAGGGACTTCAGGTTACGAAAAGGAGAAAATATGGGAACTGTAAAAATATCTGAACACTATGAAGTGGATATGAACACACGTACTCAATTACATGTTCACTTACATATACGGACTAATACATACATACACACACCTGATCTCGCTGTCTTTTCTCACTCTCTCTCTTTTCTCTTCTCACTCTCTCTCATTGTCGAACTGTTCTATAGTTTAATATGTTTCTTGTTTGTCTTTGTCTACATGTTTATATATGTTTACAACAAGCAAGGGGAAGATATCAGAATAGAGACATTGGGGAATAATAACATATTGTACGGGATACATTTGTATTGTAGTGAAGCCGTCTCTATAGTAATGGAAGGTCTCTTTCATGATCATGTGAAATGTCAGTTGCTCTGGAAATGCTGGGATGTGTGTTTCAATGATGTTAAAGGTAATTATGATGCAACTATGACGGTGATACGATATGGATTACAATTATCATCATTAATATTAAGACTATACGCACTACATGTTACACACATAGACACTCAACCATGCAAATTGGCAGAGTTATTATTTATTTGGACAGCATACATTATAGTCTTACTCTTATACAGACATCGTACACACTCTCACTAAATCACATCCAATATCATACACATCAACCTACTCAGATTTACTACACAGATAATATCTTGTCTCATTTTCTAACATCTGTGGCATTGGCTCACCGGCAAACAGGCAAGGGAATAAAACATATATTGCTACAACCTATTTTTTTAATTCTACATTTCAGACATTTGAAGCTCTTGTTTTGACCGTCATAATACCACTGATGGCAGTAACTTCACAAGCACTAATTATGGTCAATTTAGACTGAGAATATTATCTAGTTATGGTAAGGGCTGAAATAAGTATAGCCAGTTACAACTGTAACGGTTTAGCAGATTATAAAAAAAGATCAGTCTACGTGGCTAAAAGAAAAGGAATATAACATATACGGTTTACAGGAAACTCACTCTACATCCTTAGATGAATTTGTGTGGAAAAAGGAATTGGTTGGTGAAATAATTTTCTGTCATGGACAAAGGAACTCAAACATTTCAATCTGAATGTGCAAATAGTTAAGAATGATTCGCAAGGAAGGTGGATTTTTTTAAATATGAAAGTGGACGAAAAAGAGATTTGGCTCATTAATCGAATTGGTCCAAAGCAAGATGATCCATACTTCTTTGAAAATATTTCTACCAGTTTCTTGAATTTACAGGCAACAAATTATCAAATCATTATGGTAGGAGACTATAACACAGTGTTAAGTACCTCAATGGACCGTAAAGGAAATCACTCTACAAACTATCATCACCGTGCCCTTAAGGAAATCACAAATATTATGGACACATTAGAAATAGTGGATATTTGGAGACTAAAAAACCCCGACCTAGTGAGATATACATGGAGGAGACTTAATCAAGCTTGTCGTCTTGACTACTTTCTTGTCTCTTTCTCTCTTGCATCAAAGGTTAAAGTTTTAATATTAGACAGAATGCGATCGGATCGTCATCAAATTGGCATTCACATAACTCTTATAGATTTTCCACGTGGACGGAGATATTGGAAATTTAATCAAAGTTTACTGGAGGACAACTTATTTTTAACTAAGACAAAATCATTTATATCTGAATTTTTCCAGTATAATATAGGAACAGCAAATCCACTTATTGTTTGGGATACTTTTAAATGTACCTTCAGAGGTTATTCAATTCAATATTCATCAATACTAAAAAAGCAGTTTCTGGCTAAAGAAACAAGACTAAAATGAACTAATAGTACAGGTAGATAGCAATAAAAACGATACTACAGAGATACAAAATAAGTTAGAGGAAAAACAAAAAGAACTTGAGGAACTTATTCAAGAACAATCTAATGTAATCTATTACAAAAATAAAGCAAACTGGATGGAATATGGAGAGAAATGCACCAAATTCTTCCTGAATCTCCAACACAGGAACGCTAACAAAAATAATTAGCAGAAACTAATTAATTAAGACGGAGTCATCTATGATTTCCCGAATGTTATTTTAAGAGGAAGGTAATTATTTTAGGCAGATGTTCTCTCTTCCGTCTCATCCTCTCCCACTGAAGGAAGATTACGGTTAGGAATTCTTTCCAAATAATATAGAAAATTAACAAATGTACAGAAAGTTCAGTGCGAAGGCCAAATTACAGAGGAAGAACTTTTTGAGGCTATTAAATCCTTTCAGTCTAGAAAAATCCCAGTGCTTGATGGCATACCGGTAGAGGTACAGTTAAAGTCGGAAGTTTGCATACACTTTGGTTGGAGTCATTTAAAACTCGTTTTTCAATCACTCCACAAATTTCTTGGTTACAAACTATAGTTTTGGCAAGTGAGTTAGGACATCTACTTTGTGCAAGACACAAGTAATTTTTCCAACAATTGTTTACAGACAGATTATTTCACTTATAATTCACTGTATCACAATTCCAGTGGGTCAGAAGTTTACATACACTAAGTTGACTGTGCCTTTAAACAGCTTGGAAAATTATGTAATGGTTTTAGAAGCTTCTGATAGGCTAATTGACATCATTTGAGGCAGTTGGAGGTGTGCCTGTGGATGTATTTAAAGGTCTACCATCAAACTCAGTGCCTCTTTGCTTGACATCATGGGAAAATCAAAAGAAATCAGCCAAGACCTCAGAAAAAAAATTGTAGACTTCCACAAGTCTGGTTAATCCTTGGGAGCAATTTCCAAATGCCTGAAGGTACTACGTTCATCTGTACAAACAATAGCACGCAAGTATAAACACCATGGGACCACGCAGCCGTCATACCGCTCAGGAAGGAGACGCGTTCTGTCTCCTAGAGATGAACGTACTTTGGTGCAAAAAGAGAAAATCAATCCCAGAACAACAGCGAAGGACCTTGTGAAGATGCTGGAGGAAACTGGTACAAAAGTATCTATATCCACAGTAAAACGAGTCCTATATCGACATAACCTGAAAGGCCGCTCAGCAAGGAAGAAACCGCCATAAAAAAGCCAGACTACGGTTTGCAACTGCACATGGGGACAAAGATCCTCTGGTCTGATGAAACAAAAATAGAACTGTTTGGCCATAATGACCATCGTTATGTTTGGAGGAAAAATGGGGATGCTTGCAAGCCGAAGAACACCATCTCAACCGTGATGGACGGGGGTGGCAGCATCATGTTGTGGGGGTGCTTTGCTGCAGGTGGGACTGGTGCACTTCACAAAATAGATGGCATCATGAGGCAGGACAATTATGTGGATATATTGATGCAACATCTCAAGACATCAGTCAGGAAGTGAAAGCTTGGTTGCAAAGGAGTCTTCCAAATGGACAATGACCCCAAGCATACTTCCAAAGTTGTATCAAAATGGCTTAAGGACAATAAAGTCAAGGTATTGGAGTGGCCATCACAAAACCCTGACCTCAATTCTATAGAAAATTTGTGGGCAAAACTGAAAAAGCGTGTGCGAGCAAGGAGGCCTACACACCTGACTCAGTTACACCAGCTCTGTCAGGAGGAATGGCCAAAATTCACCCAACTTATTGTGGGAAGCTTGTGGAAGGCTACCTGAAATGTTTGACCGAAGTTAAACAATTTAAAGGCAATGCTATCAAATACTAATTGAGTGTATGTAAACTTCTGACCCACTGGGAATGTGATGAAAGAAATAAAAGCTGAAATAAATAATTCTCTCTACTATTATTCTGACATTTCACATTCTTAAAATAAAGTGGTGATCCTAACTGGCATAAGACAGGGAATCTTTACTTGGATTAAATGTCAGCAATTGTGAAAAACTGAGTTTAAATGTATTTGGCTAAGGTGTATGTAAACTTCTGACTTCAACTGTATATCAAGCCTTTTCTGATATACTAAAAGCTCCATTGATAGCTTGTTTTAACTACTCCTATAGAAATGGTAGTCTGTCAGGTACTCATCAGGAAGGTCTGATTTTTCTCTTATTAAAACAAGACACAGATGGCAAATATAAAGATCCAGTCTAAAAAAACTGGAGGCCCCTTACACTTCAGTGATGTGATGCAAAAATACTAGCGAAATGCATAGCACTCAGAATTAAAAGGGTTTTACCAGGTATTGTTCATCCTGATCAGACAGGTTTTTTACATGGACGATACATTGGAGATAATATACGACAACTACTAGAAATAATAGAACATCATGAAACATAAGAAGCCAGGAATGTTATTTTATAGCGGATTTTGAAAAGTCATTTGATAAAGTAAGACTGGATTTGATTTATAAATGCCTGGATTTCTTTTCAATTTCGGTAATTCTCTTATAAAAAGGGTAAAGTAACGTATAGCAACCCCAGGTGTAAAATAGTAAATAGCGGCTGCTTCTCCCAGAGTTTTGAATTGTTAAGAGGAGTTAAGGATGTTGGCTGTCACCATATCTATTAAGATCAGATCCAATAACAACATTAGAGGATTAGAAATCCAAGGCTTAAAAACAAAGGTGTCCATGTATGCCGATGACTCTAGTTTTATATTAAGTCCGCAAGCTAGATCCATGCAATGTCTCATTGAAGATCTAGATGACTTTTCTGGACTCTCTGGACTAAAACCTAATTATGATTAGTGTACAATATTACATATTGGATCATTAAAAAAATGGAACTTTTACATTACCCTGCAGTTTACCTATACAATGGGCTGACAGTGAAGTAGACATACTTGGTATTCATATCACAAAATATATTAATAAGCTCTCCACAATGAATTTCAATAGAAAACAAAAAATAGACAAGATCTTGTAACCATGGAGAGGTAAATACCTGTCTGTTTATGGAAAAATTGCCCTGATTAATTCCTTAGTCATATCTCAGTTTACTCACTTACTTGTGGTGCTGCCTACTCCTGATTTGTTTTTCAAATCATATGAGCAAAAAATATTTTGCTTTATCTGGGACTCTAAACCAGACAAAATAAAGCATGTCTATCTATATAATGAATATGAATTGGGTGGGTTGAGATGGTTAAATATAAAAGCACTAAACCTCTCTAAAAGCTTCACTCATTCAAAAGTTTTACTTGAACCCTACATGGTTCTCCAGTAGATTACTAAGAAACGCTCATCCATTGTTTAAAAATGGCCTTTTTGCCTTTGTGCAGATTGCCGTGTCTCATTTTCTCTCTTTTTCACCAAGCATTGCAGAGCTGGCTACAATTTAAATTTCATCCCCCTGAAAAGATAGAACAAATATTATGGCTGAACTCAAATGTGCTGGTTGATAAAATACCTATATTTATTGAAAAGATGTTTGAGAAGGGTATTTTGTTCTTAACTCTACCATTACAATTTACAATATAATTTATCAGAATTGTACGGGAAGGTCTGCTCAATCCAAGAGTACAACCAATTGATTACAGCATTACCACAAAAATGGAGGCGGCAGGTGGCAGGAGGAGGAGATGGGGAACTGGTCTTTCTGCTCAATATAAAGGATCAAAACTGTCAGAGGAATAAAATAGCATAAATAGGAATGTATAACATTTGAGGACCAGTATGTTGACAACTGTGCCATACAGATTGCAAAATAGTTGGGAAGAGATTTTTGATGTACCGATTCCATGGTACAGGGTGTATGAGTTGATATATAAAACGATGCAAGATTCAAGACTTTGTGTTTTTCAGTTAAAATTATTATATAGAATTCTTGCCATCAACAAAATGTTGAATATTTGGGGCATAAATTCATCAAAGCTCTGCAGATTTTGTTGTGAGGATACAGAATCAATAGACCATTTATTTTGGTATTGCCCTCAGGTAGCCTGTTTCTGGTCTCTGGTTCAGGAATAACTGAAAAGGCATAACATTGATCTAAAATTGACCCTAGAAATAGTACTGTTAGGAGATCTGGAGAGACCGGGTCAATTACTAATATACTAATACTCTTTGTAAAAGTATTTATCTTCAACTTGCAATCTGTGGATTCTATTCGATTAGATACATTTGAAATTGTATGTTAAACATCACAGCATAGTTGGAAGGAAAGCAATTTTTTGTCAATTAAAATAACATCAAATTGAGCATAAAGTCCTTAACTGGCAGCTTCATTAAATAGTACCCGCAAAACACCAATCTCAACGTCAACAGTGAAGAGGAGACACTGGGATGCTGACCTTCTTGGCAGAGTTCCTCTGTCCAGTGTCTGTGTTCTTTTGCCTATCTTAATGTTTTCATTTTATTGGCCAGACTGAGATGTGACTTTTTCTTTGCAACTTTCTTTGACAGAGGAACTCTGCCTAGAAGGCCTGCATCTAGGAGTCTCCTCTTCACTGTTGACGTTGAGACTGGTGTTTTGCGGGTATTATTTAATGATGCTGCCAGTTGAGGACTTGTGAGGTGTCTGTTTCTCAAACTAGACACTCTAATGTACTTGTCTTCTTGCTCAGTTGTGCACCGGGGCCTCCCACTCCTCTTTCTATTCTGGTTAGAGCCAGTTTGCGCTGTTCTGTGAAGGGAGTAGTACACAGCGTTGTTCGAGATCTTCAGTTTCTTGGCAATTTCTCACATAGAATAGCCTTCATTTCTCAGAACAAGAATAGACTGACGAGTTTCAGAAGAAAGTTCTTTGTTTCTAGCCATTTTGAGCCTGTAATCAAACCCACAAATGCTGATGCTCCAGATACTCAACTAGTCTAAAGAAGGACAGTTTTATTGCTTCTTTAATCAGGACAACAGTTTTCAGCTGTGCTAACATAATTGCAAAAGGGTTTTCTAATGATCAATTAACCTTTTAAAATGATAGACTTGGATTAGCTAACACAACGTGCCATTTGAACACAGGAGTGATAGTTGCTGATAATGGGCCTCTGTACGCCTATGTAGATATTCCATAAAAAATCAGCCGTTTCCAGCTACAATAGTCATTTACAACATTAACAATGTCTACACTGTATTTCTGATCAATTTGATGTTATTTTAATGGACAAAAAAAACAAGGACATTTCTAAGTGACCCCAAACTTTTAAACGGTAGTGTATGTTGCGTAGAAATCCGAAGAGAGTAGCCAGCAGAGAGAGGTGGGATGGGCTGAGGGTTGGGATGTGGGAGTGGAGTTGACTTTTCTTTTTTCTTGGGGGGCGGGGTGACTGGGTCTCGGATGGTGGAGGGACAACTATGTGGAACTGTGGGGAGATCTTGGAGTGTTTGCGTCCCTGTCTTTTTTGGCCTTGTGGGAGATCTGTTGACATGCCCGTGAGCAGGGCGTTGACCCTGGATGCTTCTGTGGGTCGCTCTGGATGGGAGTCTGTTGGATGACTGGTGTGGTGTAGTTGTTGAGCGGCTTCACTGCAAGTATATTGTATGTTTTGGATATTCAAAAATAAATAAACACTGTTTAAACACTCACTGAACTGCACTTTTTACCCATGTCTTCACCCCCAGGTGGTAAACACTCGTCTGAATGCACTCTGATCCTGACTGAGGGAGACTCAGCCAAGTCCCTGGCCGTCTCCGGGCTCGGCGTCATTGGGCGAGATCGCTATGGTGTCTTCCCACTAAGAGGAAAGATCCTGAATGTACGAGAGGCCACACACAAACAGGTGAGTGTCTAGAGAGCCGTTAGGTTGGTCTGGGAGAGTGTATGGGTGATTACAATCTAAATGATTCAAGTAGCTATCAGACGTACACCACAATAATAAATGATCTTGTAAAGAGATAAATACTGAAGGGATTTACGTCAATTATTTCCCAAATGTGGGGCAATAACCATTCAGATCAACTGAAAAGGAAATTGAGATCAACTGAAGCCAAACTCCACCAGAGCTAGGGTGGCCCACCCTGCCTATGTTATGTTAGGGGAAACACTGACACAATCAATTTTTCTCTTTCCCACCAGATCATGGAGAATGCAGAGATCAACAACATCATCAAGATCGTGGGTCTGCAGTACAAGAAGAGCTACGACGACCCAGAGTCTCTGAGATCCCTACGCTACGGCAAGATCATGATCATGACCGATCAGGTTCTAACACTTAATCAATCCTACCAACGCCGGACGTCTACAATTGACCGATGTCTTGTGATTTTCATCATCAATAATTGTAACAACAATGAGCGTAAAGAGCCTTGTTTTGTTGAAGCTACACTCTAAGGTTACTCTGAAATGGCATGATATTCCCTATATAGTATGGTGTAATGCACCAAAAGTAGTGCACTACATATGGAATAGGGTATCCTTTTGGATGCACCCCTGGGTCATAACAATCCATACTAATAGTTTGTGTTGATGATCTGCTGACAGGATCAGGATGGCTCCCATATCAAGGGTTTGCTCATCAACTTCTTCCATCACAACTGGCCATCCCTGCTCAAACACACCTTCCTGGAGGAGTTCATCACGCCCATCGTTAAGGTAAGACTCACACAGGTAATAGCAGGGGTCCTGGACTATTACACACATTCTATACAGTCAAAGTAAGATTCATATATTGGATCAGCCGGTCCCAATTTTCTCCCTACCACTTCCACCTGGCTTGAAAATGTCAAAGTTTGCAAATCTACTCCGGCTGAAACCTCCATCATAGGACAAGGACTACATGACACAGTCGTGACCGCTGATTTCAGCTTATGGCAACTAACTTTAAACTGTTATAAAACACAAACAATGTTTAGATTGGCTTAAAGCTAGCAAGCATGGTTCTAATGCTGCTTTTAACCCTTTCCTGCAGGTGAACAAGAATAACCAGGAGCATGCTTTCTACAGCATTCCAGAGTTTGACCAATGGAAGAAACAGACAGTCAACTTTAAAACCTGGCATATAAAGTACTACAAAGGTTTGTTCATCACATGTGGATACTCCTCCAAACTAACCATTATTGTTAGAAGCTATTCTGTTTCACACTACTGAGGCAAATCGAGCCAAGCTCTACTGTGCTGGCCTGAATATACGCCCACCATAGTTGCTGGAGCATGCTGGAAAGGACAATGTGGGGAAAAATACCTGAGCCAGCCAGCACAGTTTGGGTTGCCACGGTAAAAATACCTGAGCCAGCCAGCACAGTTTGGGTTGCCACGGTAAGGTGAAAAAATACCTGAGCCAGCCAGCACAGTTTGGGTTGCCACGGTAAAAATACCTGAGCCAGCCAGCACAGTTTGGGTTGCCACGGTAAAAATACCTGAGCCAGCCAGCACAGTTTGGGTTGCCACGGTAAAAATACCTGAGCCAGCCAGCACAGTTTGGGTTGCCACGGTAAAAATACCTGAGCCAGCCAGCACAGTTTGGGTTGCCACGGTAAAAATACCTGAGCCAGCCAGCACAGTTTGGGTTGCCACGGTAAAAATACCTGAGCCAGCCAGCACAGTTTGGGTTGCCACGGTAAGGTGAAAAAATACCTGAGCCAGCCAGCACAGTTTGGGTTGCCACGGTAAGGTGAAAAAATACCTGAGCTAGCCAGCACAGTTTGGGTTGCCACGGTAAGGTGAAAAAATACCTGAGCCAGCCAGCACAGTTTGGGTTGCCACGGTAAGGTGAAAAAATACCTGAGCCAGCTAGCACAGTTTGGGTTGCCACGGTAAGGTGAAAAAATACCTGAGCCAGCCAGCACAGTTTGGGTTGCCACGGTAAAAATACCTGAGCCAGCCAGCACAGTTTGGGTTGCCACGGTAAAAATACCTGAGCCAGCCAGCACAGTTTGGGTTGCCACGGTAAAAATACCTGAGCCAGCCAGCACAGTTTGGGTTGCCACGGTAAAAATACCTGAGCCAGCCAGCACAGTTTGGGTTGCCACGGTAAAAATACCTGAGCCAGCCAGCACAGTTTGGGTTGCCACGGTAAAAATACCTGAGCCAGCCAGCACAGTTTGGGTTGCCACGGTAAAAATACCTGAGCCAGCCAGCACAGTTTGGGTTGCCACGGTAAGGTGAAAAAATACCTGAGCCAGCCAGCACAGTTTGGGTTGCCACGGTAAGGTGAAAAAATACCTGAGCCAGCCAGCACAGTTTGGGTTGCCACGGTAAGGTGAAAAAATACCTGAGCCAGCCAGCACAGTTTGGGTTGCCACGGTAAGGTGAAAAAATACCTGAGCCAGCCAGCACAGTTTGGGTTGCCACAGTAAGGTGAAAAAATACCTGAGCCAGCCAGCACAGTTTGGGTTGCCACGGTAAGGTGAAAAAATACCTGAGCCAGCCAGCACAGTTTGGGTTGCCACGGTAAAAATACCTGAGCCAGCCAGCACAGTTTGGGTTGCCACGGTAAAAATACCTGAGCCAGCCAGCACAGTTTGGGTTGCCACGGTAAAAATACCTGAGCCAGCCAGCACAGTTTGGGTTGCCACGGTAAAAATACCTGAGCCAGCCAGCACAGTTTGGGTTGCCACGGTAAAAATACCTGAGCCAGCCAGCACAGTTTGGGTTGCCACGGTAAGGTGAAAAAATACCTGAGCCAGCCAGCACAGTTTGGGTTGCCACGGTAAGGTGAAAAAATACCTGAGCCAGCCAGCACAGTTTGGGTTGCCACGGTAAGGTGAAAAAATACCTGAGCCAGCCAGCACAGTTTGGGTTGCCACGGTAAGGTGAAAAAATACCTGAGCCAGCCAGCACAGTTTGGGTTGCCACGGTAAGGTGAAAAAATACCTGAGCCAGCCAGCACAGTTTGGGTTGCCACGGTAAGGTGAAAAAATACCTGAGCCAGCCAGCACAGTTTGGGTTGCCACGGTAAGGTGAAAAAATACCTGAGCCAGCCAGCACAGTTTGGGTTGCCACGGTAAGGTGAAAAAATACCTGAGCCAGCCAGCACAGTTTGGGTTGCCACGGTAAAAATACCTGAGCCAGCCAGCACAGTTTGGGTTGCCACGGTAAAAATACCTGAGCCAGCCAGCACAGTTTGGGTTGCCACGGTAAAAATACCTGAGCCAGCCAGCACAGTTTGGGTTGCCACGGTAAAAATACCTGAGCCAGCCAGCACAGTTTGGGTTGCCACGGTAAAAATACCTGAGCCAGCCAGCACAGTTTGGGTTGCCACGGTAAAAATACCTGAGCCAGCCAGCACAGTTTGGGTTGCCACGGTAAAAATACCTGAGCCAGCCAGCACAGTTTGGGTTGCCACGGTAAAAATACCTGAGCCAGCCAGCACAGTTTGGGTTGCCACGGTAAAAATACCTGAGCCAGCCAGCACAGTTTGGGTTGCCACGGTAAAAATACCTGAGCCAGCCAGCACAGTTTGGGTTGCCACGGTAAAAATACCTGAGCCAGCCAGCACAGTTTGGGTTGCCACGGTAAAAATACCTGAGCCAGCCAGCACAGTTTGGGTTGCCACGGTAAAAATACCTGAGCCAGCCAGCACAGTTTGGGTTGCCACGGTAAGGTGAAAAAATACCTGAGCCAGCCAGCACAGTTTGGGTTGCCACGGTAAGGTGAAAAAATACCTGAGCCAGCCAGCACAGTTTGGGTTGCCACGGTAAGGTGAAAAAATACCTGAGCCAGCCAGCACAGTTTGGGTTGCCACGGTAAGGTGAAAAAATACCTGAGCCAGCCAGCACAGTTTGGGTTGCCACGGTAAGGTGAAAAAATACCTGAGCCAGCCAGCACAGTTTGGGTTGCCACGGTAAAAATACCTGAGCCAGCCAGCACAGTTTGGGTTGCCACGGTAAAAATACCTGAGCCAGCCAGCACAGTTTGGGTTGCCACGGTAAAAATACCTGAGCCAGCCAGCACAGTTTGGGTTGCCACGGTAAAAATACCTGAGCCAGCCAGCACAGTTTGGGTTGCCACGGTAAAAATACCTGAGCCAGCCAGCACAGTTTGGGTTGCCACGGTAAAAATACCTGAGCCAGCCAGCACAGTTTGGGTTGCCACGGTAAAAATACCTGAGCCAGCCAGCACAGTTTGGGTTGCCACGGTAAAAATACCTGAGCCAGCCAGCACAGTTTGGGTTGCCACGGTAAAAATACCTGAGCCAGCCAGCACAGTTTGGGTTGCCACGGTAAAAATACCTGAGCCAGCCAGCACAGTTTGGGTTGCCACGGTAAAAATACCTGAGCCAGCCAGCACAGTTTGGGTTGCCACGGTAAAAATACCTGAGCCAGCCAGCACAGTTTGGGTTGCCACGGTAAAAATACCTGAGCCAGCCAGCACAGTTTGGGTTGCCACGGTAAGGTGAAAAAATACCTGAGCCAGCCAGCACAGTTTGGGTTGCCACGGTAAGGTGAAAAGGGTTTAAGTGTTTGATTGATTGTTTGTGTTCCAGGTTTGGGTACCAGCACAAGCAAGGAGGCCAAGGAGTACTTTGCAGACATGGAGAAACATCGGATCATGTTTAGATACGCCGGGACAGAGGACGATGCTGCCATCACACTGGTGGGTTTAACATGTTTACCACTCTCTCCTTTTCCCTGTCATGGTCTTCTGAACACTGTTTCAGTAAATGTACAGAACAAATGTCTAGAAAAGTTAGAAAATCAATTCTGAAATGGCTAAAACATTTTAGAAAATATATTCCTCAAGCTAGGATTGCTGTGCACACACTTAGTGCTTTCTTCAAACCTTCTATCAACTCACACCTGAGACGTTGTTTTGACTTTGTGATTTGTCAGTGCTCTGCTTGAGAGATCCTTGCCAAATGGAGAGAGGACTGACAGTGATTTCGTTTGACTGACACTAACAGTGATCTATCCATTGCTGTCTGTCTCTAGGCGTTCAGTAAGAAGAAGACTGACGACAGGAAGGAGTGGCTCACTAACTTCATGGAGGACAGGAGACAGAGGAGGATGCACGGCCTGCCAGAGGTGAGTGGGACTGACTGTGTGACCGACTGGGTTCAAATCCGGGTCTCCTGCATGCCAGAAGACTGTTAGCCCGCTTAGCTTAATAAACAAAAGATTTATCCACTTTTTTATGTTATATTGTATTTGTGCATCTCTGAGTGATGTTCTATCAATTCCCGGTGTCATTTCATGTTTTCGTGTGTATCTGAGATAGTCACCATTCAAGTAGGCAGAAATACAGCCAGTATAACAAGTTTTGCATACCTCCTATTGCGTAAGTCTTCAGGTCCCTGCAACGGTTACTCATCACACAAGTGTGCTTCACTGAAACATCTAGGTTCTATCTGCACTGTGAGAGACTGTCCAGATCATTCACATCAGTGCAGATTAAGGAAAGGAGACAAGGAGAGGAATCAACAGACTATTGAGATGCACCCAGTGAGAGACATTTTGATATTGGAGTTTGATTAAAGGAAGAGGATGTAGACTGTTTAGATGTTTGTGTTTTCATACAGGGATCTCTCCACCATGGGAGTTACTTGGACCATGATGTATCACAGCTTGTTTAGAGTCTTTAGCTGGCTCAGATTCACAAGCCTCTGAGGATTTGTGTACAGTCCATGTTACCCAGATATCCTAAGCATTGAAATGGAAATATTTCCTGAAAATCCTCTACTGTCTATCACTGATGTAAAGTAGAAGCTGCTTTCCCCATGTGGATCCCATCAGAGCCAGGTCCAACACCGGTGACATCATTAGAGCGTTGCTTCAATTCTGTTAATTTCTGGCTCATCCTACAGCAATACCTGCACGGAACACAGTTTTGTAAATGACTCTGTTTCCTGTCGGTCGCTGATGCAAAGTAGACACCGCTCTCCCTTGTGGCGCTGATAAGACCATAACAACATCATAGCCCTGATTCAAGTCACTTTACGTTTCATCCTTTTATTGTCCCCATGCAGCAATACCTGTACGGCACGCAGGCGAAACACCTCTCCTACAATGACTTCATCAACAAAGAACTCATCCTCTTCTCCAACTCCGACAACGAGAGATCCATCCCATCCTTGGTGGATGGTACGTATGCATCTCCTGGACTCTGTCTTAGTAGCTTTTGTTGTTGTGTTTGTTGTCAAATGGCTTTGAAGTTTAATAAGGGAACTGAGAAGCCTGGAAACTTGTTTTGAACAGAGTTCTTCACTGTCCTCTTGAATCATTGTTTGTGTGTGAAGTGGTCCCCTATTGATGACGTGTATCTTTTGTTTATTTGAATCCCCATTAGCTGTTTGTTGCAACACCTACTCCTCATGCGGTCCACTTGTGATCCCCTTTTGAAGAGATGTGTGTGTGTGTGGTGTGGTCCCCTTTTGAAGAGATGTGTGTGTGTGTGTGGTGTGGTCCCCTTTTGAAGAGATGTGTGTGTGTGTGGTATGGTCCCCTTTTGAAGAGATGTGTGTGTGTGTGTGTGGTGTGGTCCCCTTTTGAAGAGATGTGTGTGGTGTGGTCCCCTTTTGAAGAGATGTGTGTGTGTGGTGTGGTCCCCTTTTGAAGAGATGTGTGTGTGTGGTGTGGTCCCCTTTTGAAGAGATGTGGTGTGTGTGTGTGGTGTGGTCCCCTTTTGAAGAGATGTGTGTGTGTGTGTGGTGTGGTCCCTTTTGAAGAGATGTGTGTATGTGGTGTGGTCCCTTTTGATGATCGTGTGTATGTGTGCAGGTCTGAAGCCAGGCCAGAGGAAAGTGCTGTTCACCTGTATGAAGAGGAATGATAAGAGGGAGGTGAAGGTGGCTCAGCTGGCTGGTTCAGTAGCAGAGATGTCTGCCTACCATCACGGAGAGGTCCGTAAACTTACTGAGCTATAGGAAATATACTTACTGAGCTATAGGAAATATACTTACTGAGCTATAGGAAATATACTTACTGAGCTATAGGAAATATACTTACTGGAAATACACTTACTGACCTAAAGGAAATACAGTGATGGAAAAAGTACCCAATTGTCATACTTGAGTAAAAGTAAAGATACCTTAATAGAAAATGACTCAAGTAAAAGTGAAAATCACCCAGTAAAATACAACTTGAGTAAAAGTCTAAAAGTATTTGGTTTGAAATATACTTAAGTATCAAAAGTAAATGTAATTGCTAAAATATACTTAAGTATCAAAAGTAAAATTTTAAGTATAAATCATTTCAAATTCCTTATATTAAGCAAACCAGGCAGCACCATTCTCTTGTTTTTAATTTATTTACGGACAGCCAGAGGAACACTCCAACACTCAGACATGAATAATTGGAGGCAGATGGGATGACCAGGGATTTTCTCTTGATAATTGTGTGAATTGGACCCTTTTCCTCTCCTGCTAAAAATTCGAAATGTAACGAGTACTTATAGGTGTCAGGGAAAATGTATGGAGTAAATGATGTTCTTTAGGAATGTAGTGAAGTAAAAGTTGTCAAAAAATATGAATATTAAAGTAAAGTACAGATACCCCAAAAAACGACTTAAGTAGTACTTTACACCACTGATGAAATATACTTAGAGAGCTATCTTCCACTTTAAATCAATACAGTCTGAAGAGACTTTGTGTTTTCCACAACAACACTGTTTTGACATGTGTGCCTCTGTATGTGTGTGATCAGCAATCCCTGTTGATGACGATTGTGAACTTGGCCCAGAACTTTGTGGGCAGCAACAACGTGAACATCCTGCAGCCGCTGGGTCAGTTTGGTACCCGCATCAACGGTGGCAAGGATGCTGCCAGCCCCCGTTACATCTTCACCATGCTAAGGTAAAGCCTCCGAGGGTCAAAACACATTTGTGCAAGCTATTTGATTGGTCTACTTGTTGTATGATTTGTATGGGCCATTGTGCCGTCCTGAAGTGTAGTCATACCTGCTTGATTTAAAAAAAGGTTAATGATACATTTCATGTAAACTTTGTTTATACATCACCTTTCATAAAACACATTAAAACTCAAAATGCTTTCAAAATGTATTTATTATGAAGTGATGTCACTTCCTTAGTCCCCTGGCCAAGATGTTGTTCCCAGCGGTGGACTCCAGCCTGCTGAAGTTCCTGTTTGATGACAACCAGAAGGTGGAGCCAGAGTGGTACATCCCCATCCTTCCTTTGGTGCTGGTGAACGGGGCCGAGGGCATCGGGACGGGCTGGGCCTGCAAGATCCCCAACTACGACCACAGAGAGATAGTCAACAACCTGTATCGCATGCTCAACATGCAGGACCCTCTGCCCATGGTGAACATTTCCAACTTTCAAACGTATTTCATTACATAAGATCAACTTTATTGTCCCAGGGGGGAAATTTGTTTTGGACACACAAGCAGTGCAATTGTCCATTTGGTTTTAGGGTTTTATTGCTTAATAAAGCATATCAACTCCGATTTTAATATTTTTGTAGATTGATACCATTATACATTAAAACCTTTAGCTAAATCAATTGTCATTTGGGATTTTAAAACATTTTTGTTAGAAGTGGATAAACCACCAACTTTCTGTGTCTGCTGTTGGTCAGTTATAATCAAGATTTGTGTTAATCATGTTCTAAGTAATCATGTTCTAAGTAAGTCATCTATCATAATGACTGAGTATTCCTACCTCTCTCCTCTCCCAGCTGCCCAGCTATAAGAACTTCAGAGGAGTCATCCATGAGTTGGGTCAGAACCAGTACATGGTCAGTGGAGAGATCTCTGTCCTGGACAAGAACACCATTGAGATCACTGAGCTGCCCGTTCGCACCTGGACACAGGTACACTATTGCTAAGGACAGGATATATCACACCTGTCCAGCACTTCTGGTCATCTAGCTGCTTTGACGGAATGAATGAAGGAGATGTTGAACCTTTGTTTCTATGCTGTGATGTTGTGTTTGTTAGTTCTTGTAATGGACTCTGTTTTCTCTCTGTCTCTCTCCTCCCTCCCTCCAGGCCTACAAAGAGTCGGTACTAGAGCCCATGCTCCAGGGGACAGAGAAGACTCCAGCTCTGATTAATGACTATAAGGAGTACCACACAGACCAAACCGTCAAGTTTGTGGTCCGTATGTCAGAGGAGAAGCTGGCCCAGGCAGAGGCTGCTGGACTACACAAAGTCTTCAAGCTACAGTCCAGCCTCACCTGCAACTCCATGGTTAGTACCCCTCCTCAAGTCTGGGTTCTATTCACTAGGCACCAAACAGAAGAAAGCGGACTGAAACGGGGAGAAACTACCTGAGATTGTTCAATAATAAACGCCTGGGTTTCATTATCCGTAGCAAAACGGTTTGCCCTAATGAATACGACCCTGTATTTGAGTTGAACTTATAGCTGTATTGACTCCCACTGTTTATTCATTATACACACCTCTGGATGAAGTGCTCTGTTTTGTGTATATACAGGAATCACATCTGTCCGGATGACGGGATTCTTTGGAATGAGTCTATCATCTAAAAGGGAACCATTTTGAGGTGTTATGTGGTTTGTCAGCTGTTTTGGAAAGGAGAACTATCTAAAGTAGTTGTTCTCCCCTCAGGTATTGTTTGACCACATGGGCTGTCTGAAGAGGTATGACTCGGTCCAGGACATTCTCAAGGAGTTCTTTGAGCTGCGGTTGCACTACTACAAGCTGAGGAAGGATTGGCTAGTGGGGAGCCTGGGGGCGGAGGCTTCCAAACTGTCCAATCAGGCACGATTTGTACTGGAGAAGATCGAAGGAAAGATCACAATCGGTGAGAATTTTACCTGCATGTCTCTCCCCCTGTCTCTCCCCCTGTCTCTCCCCCTGCCTCTCCCTCTCTCCCCCTCCCACTGTCTCTCCCCCTCCCACTGTCTCTCCCCCTCCCACTCCCCGTCTCTCCCCCTGCCTCTCCCCGTCTCTCCCCCTGCCTCTGTCTCTCCCCCTGCCTCTCCCCCTGCCTCTGTCTCTCCCCCTGCCTCTCCCCCTGTCTCTCCCTCAATATTTATTTCAATTGGCAATTTGGTACTAGAGTACTGCTATATTAATGTTGTTTGTCTATAGAGAACAAGTCTAAGAGGGATCTGATCAGGATGCTGGTGCAGAAAGGCTTTGAGTCGGACCCCGTGGCGGCATGGACCAAAGCACAGGAAAAGGTACTGTTAGCATCCTGCCACTGTCCACCACTCAGCCCTGTGACTGGCTGAGACCGCTTGACGCGTCAACACCCTGTATTCTGATTGGACATCTTCCTGGTCTCTCCCTATAGGCTCTGGAGGAGGACGATCGTGACGGTAATGACAGTGACGGCTCTGTGGACTCTGGGTCGTTGTCGGGACCAAACTTCAACTACATCCTCAACATGCCTCTGTGGTGCCTGTCCAAGGAGAAGGTGGACGAGCTACTCCGACAGAGAGACATCAAGGTACTGACTCAGAGAGGAAGGGTGTAGACACCTGACTGTCAAAGACTTGCAATTCAATTCAATAGATCTTTATCGTCCCCAAAGGGCTATTCATTTGCAGCAACATTACACAAGTAGTCAAGGGCTGAGTGTCTCTTTTAACGGTTGTGTGTGTTTTGTTCTTGGAGCATAGTGTGTGAATATCAGTAGTTTTTTAAGATCGCAGAGGGAAATGAACCCACGCGCTCTGTGTTACTAGCACCATGTCTTTTATCAACGGAGTGTGTGTTGTTCAACAGAAAGGAGAGTTGAATGAGCTGCAGAGGAAGTCTCCTGAGGACCTGTGGAAGGAGGACCTGGCGGTCTTCATTGAAGAACTGGATGTGAGTGGTACCAGCGCTACGTGCAGCAGAGTCACTCATCTGAGTCACTGCTTAAGAAGGGACTACTGTCATTTCTACCTACTTGTGCGAGACTGCTTTTGTTGGGGAGAAGTCGGGTAATCTCAAGGTTTCCTTCTCCAGTCTTTACTGACGGCAGATCTATTCGTAAATGTTTGGCTTTTATCTCCTTTCACTATAAACCGTCACCTCAATACAAGTGACTTTGACCATTTACAAAAAGTGACTGAGGTGTATTCTCTCCCTGTGCGTGTGACAGAAAATCGAGGCCCAGGAGCAGGCAGACATGAGTGCAGGTAAAGGCACCAAGCTGGTGAAGGGCAAGGTGGGCAAGCCCAAGGTGAAGAAACTCCACCTGGAGGAAACGTTACCCTCGCCGTTCGGCCGCAGGGTCGTACCCACCATCACACAGGCCATGAAGACTGACGCCTCCAAGAAGATGACCAAGAAGAAGAAGGTAAAACAGTTATTATTTAAGATGAATCCTCTCTATGCTTCATTATTAAAGGTCCAGTCTGTAATGTTTCCAGACAATTCCAATCATTGAAGTTGATGATTTATACCCATTGATTCTACAACAATATCACTTATCAGTGTCGTATGAGCTTAGTTCAACTGTATACCTCTGTCATAGCTCAGCATTGTTTGCATTGGTCTCTGTGTGTTTTCAGGCATTAGACATGACGTGTGTGTGTGTGTGTGTGTGTGTGTGTGTGTGTGTGTGTGTGTGTGTGTGTGTGTGTGTGTGTGTGTGTGTGTGTGTGTGTGTTGGCCTCTCAGGGTGATGCGGACCTGGTGATGAAGCTGGAGTTTGATGATGAGATGGGAGTGCTGGGGTCAGATGGGGGAACAGGGGAGAACTCCTCCTCGAATACACCAGCCCCAACCAAGCCCAAGGCCCCCCGGATCAAACAGGAGAAGAAGGAGTCAGGTCAGCAGATGTTCCATTCTCCTTTCATGTGTCTGTCATCTTATTGGGGTTTAGTCATGAATTGGGGGAGAAGGGGAGACGGATGAGAGGGATAGACAGGATTGTATCCCCTCCTCTTGGGGCAATTCGTAGTTGGGAGTCAGAAGTGTTACCACTAGAGGAAACTTTGGCACTCATTTCTTTTAATCACACTTCATGGCTATTAAATAAAAGACCTGAAATCTGAATGAATAAATGTTCTCTATATCAGGTACTCCCAGAGCCAGGAAACCCCCCACACCCAAAGGATCGTCTGGTAAGAAGGTGAAGAGGCGTAACCCCTGGTCGGAGGATGAGTCCAAATCAGAGAGCGACCTGGAGGACAGTGAACCTGTAGTCATTCCCCGAGACACCAAGTCACAACGGGCCTCAGGTAACCACTTACCTACTGGGTTGTGTTCATTAGGACACACCATTAAAACAGTGCTTTTTGTTGGATATGTTCAGACAGTAGCTTCCTTTTTCACTCTGTTTTGGGGTGTTTTCTTTGTGTTCACTGTCCTGTTAGAACTAGGGACAGCCATTTTTCCTGATCACAGCAGTTAATAGTAGTTAACTGGGCCCTAATCTCGGTTAACCCAGAACTAAAGTCTTGCATAATTGGTCCGCTGCTCGATTTAAGTTCTGGGTCTATACCTGTTAAGGGAATAGCTGAAGAGATGCTAGAACGAGGAACAGAACCGGAACGAGTAGCTCTCTCTCTCACTTTGCAAGTTATGGGCCGAATGTCACCTCCCCTTCTGAAATTGGAAAGATGCCAGTAATGAAACCAGTAACCAGTAATGAAACCAGTAACCAGTAATGAAACCAGTAACCAGTAATGAAACCAGTAACCAGTAATGAAACCAGTAATGAAACCAGTAACCAGTAATGAAACCAGTAATGAAACCAGTAACCAGTAATGAAACCAGTAATGAAACCAGTAACCAGTAATGAAACCAGTAACCAGTAATGAAACCAGTAACCAGTAATGAAAAGCCCACACACAGAAACTACTGCTGCTCGTCCCATTCCTTCACGACAGATTGTACTGTACCAGTTATGTTTACGTAGATCTGTCTACGAGAGATTAACTGGGCCTAGAGTTTTTCCTGGTTCAGTCACGTAGTCGATTGGTTGGTTTTTCTTCAACTGTTTTAACCAATCTTATCATGTTATTAATTGCATATTCTTTGTGATTGGTCCTTGAGGCCATTTTGAAATGTTTAAAAGCCTCATTCTTATTTCTGTAAAAACCCGAAACGCGGTGGTTCTACTTTTTGCAATAAAGACGCTTTTTTATTTAATTCCATTTGTCCTCCAGGTGTTGATGGATATCCTCTCTGCACCAGTTCGCTCCTCAATTCATGCTCCTTGGTTAGAAAGCAATGTAACGGCAGGGATCCTTTCCCTTTGCAGGTCACGTGGTCAGAAAACTCTCTGGCCTTGCTAATTCTAACATAATAGTTTTGTCTCATTGTCATTCTACACACTATGCTGTCTGTCACTCGGGGTGACTATAACTTGAAACTCCATCAGCTCTTTGAAAGTCTGGTTCTCCCTGGCTTGATGAGCCTGAAGTCTGACACAATCCATATGCAATAGGAGAGGTTATGCTACGATTCTCAGCTCTCAAAACACTGATTTGACTCACACTATGAACTCTGTAGCTTTTCCTTATCACTAGTAGTGGGCTATTAGCACATGCTGCCTTTCAGAAATCATTACAAATCAATCAAACTACAACAAGTGATTCAAAACACACCCACATTTATAATGAACTTTGTCTGTTCCTCAGCGGCCAAGCCCAAGTACACATTTGACTTCAGTGAGGAAGAGGATGGAGGAGAGGAAGAGGATGATGATGATGATGCTGCGTCCTTGCCAGCCCAGCCCTGCAAAGACGACTTCACTGCCTCCTCCGAAACTAAAGACCGATACAACGACCACAGCAATGATGATGAAGATATCTTCCCCCCGCCCAAACAAACCACCACCACCGTCTCACCAGCGAAGAAGAAGGAACCAGAGAGTATATTCTCCTCCTCCAAATCAGCCGGTTCCTCTGAAAAGAGCAATGACACTGGTGAGTTCACACAGCAATGTACTTTCCTTAGTAAAAGGTTAGATGTATATTTCTTGTTTTTATTTCCAGTCTTGTGTGTTTGTCTATGAAAAAGGATTTTGTCTGTACATATGCTCCTAGTCCCTGCGTTCATCTGAGGGTTAATGTCAGTTACTCTTCTCTTCCAGACGATCTGAAGTTGGACAGTGACGAGGAAGAAAAGGCCTTCTCATACTCCAGCAGCTCTGCCTTCGACAAACCTGTCCCAGCTAAGAAAGGTAACACACAGAGCCAAATATGTATCTACAGCCTGGCCACATTAAACAGACGTACATTTGTGTACCTTCATTAAGTACTTCTTACGTTTCAAATTAAATAATGGTCTGCTTACTTAAGACAGAACAATAGGGAGGTTGGTCAGGGAGGCTGGGTGGGCGAATACCGCGATCGAGAGGTTGCGTGTTCGAGTCGCGTCAGAGATAACTAGCATTTTAGCTAACCTTTCCCCTGACCTTTTTCCTAACCTTAACCTAATTCTCATGACATTCTAGGCAAAATTCTCCTTTCCTTTGACATTATGACACAACAAGCAGCCTGGTCTCAGAGCAAGACGTATAATACTATATGTCCTCCAACACGTATGATACTATACATCCTCCAATTCGTATGATGTTGTATGACCGCTATTACATTACAATTTCTGACTTTGGTAACACCCGCATCTGCCGCTAGAGGGAACACTAATGCAAATCTCAAATCAAATCACGTTTTATTGGTCACATACACGTGATTAGCAGATGTTATTGCGGGTGTAGCAAAATGCTTGTGCTTCAAACTCCGACAGTGCAGTAATATCTAACAAGTAATATCTAACAATTTCACAACATATACCCAATACACACAAATCTAAGTAGGAATGAATTAAGACTATATACATATGGACGAGGGATGTCAGAGCGGAACGGACAGAGATATAGTATAGAATACAGTATATACATATGAGATGAGTAATGCCAGTAATCCCTCCTACAAATCTCACTACCAAGGGGGGTTAAAAAGATACTGATAATGTTGCTGCTGCTGAATAAAGTGCACTATATGGGGAATAGGGTGCCTTTTTAGACACAGACATGGTGTCTTGCTGAGATCCTTATTATTATTGATTATTACCCACAGCAGTGAAGAAGCCTTCGGATGCAGCTCCCAAACCCAGGAAAGCACCAGTACCCAAAGAGCCACCAAAACAGAAGTTGGACACGTCCGTTTGGGACTCCGACTCAGATACCGGCTCCAAGAAGCCTGCGACACCACTCAAAGGTACAGGCTTACCTCACAATGACCAGTGGAGAGTCAGTAAGCTTACATTCTATTTCTCTATGAATATAAAAGATTGACAAGTGTAAACTGGCTATAAAAGGGTATGAACCGAGTGTAACCTGGATGTGTTTTCCATACCTGTGTAGGTAAAGGCGGAGGGAGGAAGAGGAAGCAGTCTGAATCTGAAGAGGATGATTTCAGTCCCAAGAAGACTCCTGGGAAAACACCCAAAGCCCCTACCAGCAGGGTAAGAGAGTGTGTGTGTGTGTGTCATTGAATCATATAGGATATAAGAAGATACTAAAAAACGAAGACTTCCATACAACAAGATACTTAGTCTTCTCGTCTTCTCCCTGTGTAGAAACCGTCAAAGAAAGCAGCCGTGACCCCACCCCCCATGTCAGATGATGATGATGTAGACTCCAACCGTTTCAGCCAATCCGGCACGGCATCCCGAGACCGACTGTGCAGAAGCAGGACCAAGAAGGAAGTGAAGTACTTTGCTGAGTCAGCGTCAGGGTCAGACGACTATCAGTACGACATGTTCGACTAGACCATGGAATCCCTCCCACACAGGCTCTGTTCCAATGCTTCCTCCCTCCCTTGAAGTAATCACAGATCTTCATTGGTTGGACTAGGGAAAGTAATTGGTTGGTAGCCCATGCTGTCACCTTGATGAAATCAGGAAGGATGGGTTTTTAAACAATTTGAACAGCCATTTGCACACACACCGCTTTAGTAATTTTAACGTGCATCCTTCCTTCACTTTCTAGAAGAGATCATCTGAGAGGTGGGATAGGTGTAGGCAGTGGTTGTATAAATATCCAGTCATGTTTAAATATCATGTGATTATTTCAACGTAGGAAGGAAGAATTTAGTTTTGAAGTATTCAACCAGGACCAGACACACACTGGTTGAAATACCCCTGTGCTGTGTCCCACAGACTTTTGTACATCCCCCCCCCTTTAATTTTAATGGTGACGTTTAATGCTTTCTACTGTGTAGGTGTTTTACACTTTTTATTATACATACAAAACAATTGTTTTTTTTAATTATTATTATTACCATGGAAATGTTCTGTATTTGTCCTAAGCAGCTTTTAGAAGTTAGGAACGCTGTGCTTCAGCACATTTTAACTGTTTAAAAAGTAAAAAAGAGACTATGTACCTTTTTGAACATGAACTTGGAAGTAAACAATGAAATGTAAATTATTCTCTGGCTGTTGGGTTTTCTGTAAGATTTTCTTAATTGACTTCACTCTATTTCCTGCAGAGCAGAACTGTAGGAACACGATTCGCACGCACGTACATACGTAGTTAGAGCGTTGCACTAGTAACCAAAAGGTTGCAAGTTCGAATCCCCGAGCTGACAAGGTACAAATCTGTTCCTAGGCCGTCATTGAAAATAAGAATTTGTTCCAGTAAATCTAAATATTCGGGTTATAACACGTCCACACGTTATGTATTTTAAAATAAATATATTTTTATTACAGGGCATTTCATGGTAAAGTTAAACAGTATATGAACATATAAAGCATTGTTAATATACAAACAGACAATATTGAAAACAAGATAGAAGCTCACCGTAAAGCTCCTTATGAGGACTTCCTACTTTCTCTTCCCACCAAGCCAGCAGGAGGTTCTGGGTAAATGTATAATCACCATGACAACTCCCTGCTGCCCCGCCCACCCTCCAGTAAGACAAAGTTAAGAAAACTCAACCATAATTTGATCATGTCTCTTGATAATAACGCTAACTATACAACACTGCATATGATGACAATGAGGTTTTCTGAAACCGATGGGGAGAAAAAGGCAATCATATACATTATTTGTAAATGTTAAACTTTTGAACATTGACACTTTTTGAACAGGCATAACAACAAAGTTGCTTTCGAAGGTACATTTTTTATGAGGTTCACAGTCATGCTTCTACTGGATAGTTGGATAATGGGCTGCCATCAGTAGGGCACAGCGGTGGAATGTTCAGATAGAAATACGTCGCATAGAACAGACACCACGGACTTGTAGAGTATGGAATCGTCAAGCCAGATCTATTCAGTGTATTTCTATCTGCAATGTTCAGTATGTTGCCCCCTTCCGGAACACGCATTGATCTTATTCCATTATTGACAACCAAATTTCTGTCAGTTGATTGATTTAGTGACAGCTGCTTGGCATTCCAACTGAAGAGGGGAAAGCAGCTCTGTTGTTTGATCAGCGATGACATCGGGGTAACTAGGGTTTCGAAATTCTGGAAACTTTTCACAAATTGAAGAATTCCACGTTGGAAATTCCTTTAGCTTATTCCCTCCTGATTACGAAAATCCTCCGCCCCCCCAAAAAAAAGGAATTTGGGGAAGGTTTCTGGAATTTTGCAACCCTATTGTGAACCCATGCTCAGGTACTGACACCATTTGGTCCTAAATGATGTGGGGTGAGCAGCTGCTACCCAAGAGGGGCTGGCTATGAGATGAAGCTCTGAGAGGTCAGATAGCCTAAAGCTGCCATTAGTTGAGACATAAAGCACACCACACACACACCATCTAATACATGAACAAGTCTGCAGTGAGATAGTAGTAGTAAATATTAACAGTTACATCGGTACAACATTCAACAGAAACCAACGTAGTAAATTCGGCATTGTGGAATGGATTGAGTTCCCTGCCGTGTCACCTGGTGCCTGTAGGTGGCGCTCAGGTCACTAGGGAAATGGATGTAGACATTCTTCAGCTGTGAAATAAGTTTTCCAACTTCAAAGACACTCAGGGTAAATTTCAAAAGTCTTTCCTTGATTCATCACACCCTCGATTCCTCACCTCAACAACACACATTGGAGAAGGTCTGAGGTTATGCATCCTTTCCTCCAATGCGTTTTGAGAAGGAGGTGCGGCATTAAGGGAGAGGAATGTAGGGAAGACTATTGAGATTCATCCACACTGCTCTTGTGATGAGCCACCAGGATTGTTTTCC
The DNA here is from genome assembly GCF_965601325.2 of Salmo salar. NCBI lineage: Eukaryota > Metazoa > Chordata > Actinopteri > Salmoniformes > Salmonidae > Salmo > Salmo salar. Next base: position 82,245,758 of record NC_138304.1, on the reverse strand, counting down.
CCTACATCCCTCTCTTCCTTAGAGGGAAAGAGAGCATTACATTTTTTGTCATAAGATGCAATGAATTTGACAAAACGCTGCTTTAAAGTAAGTATTCCTTTAACACTGCATATCATTCCTATGTAACGCCTGGACGGCATATTCACATTCTAACATGGTACAACAGAGACAGTTTTGTTTTCCCTTAAGATATGTATTACATGTGGTGTTGATATGGAGGAGATGTTTCTGAAAGGTTCTAGCCAGGGCTGGGGTCAATTCATATCAATTCAGTCTATTCAGCCAGCAAACTGCAATAATCCATCAGGAATTGACCCCAACCTTGGTTCTAGCTGACTGACTACAGTGGTCATCTATTCCCTTGTGGTAAAATGTTTGCCTCCATTCAGAATAAAAAACCTTCCTATCTTTATACCTCTGAGATGAGTGACTCAATAATCACCCATAACAGTTTATGCCAAATTATTATTACCCTTAAGAATGATAAAGAAAACTGTTTATTACCATCACCCTTAACATTATGTCGACTACATATAATTCACGTTCAAGTTTTATATAAGTACTATGAGAAGTATTGCCTTTGTGCTAGTTGAGTAACTGGTCAACATCTGAAAAATTATATTGTCTATAGCCTGGCTTCCACACTGAATATCACTCTGTTTCACTTCACAACAGTGAAATGAACAGAGCAATATTCAGTGTGGATTCTAGGCTATTAACTTTATAAATAGTGTCCAAATTCTAATCTGTGATTTAGAGTTAGATCCAATCCGTAGAGCTGAAGAACAGTGTAATTTCCGATTGAGCAGACATATTCAGCGTTTACCGTGAATGCAGTCTCCGCGAACTTGGGAACATTGCCTTTACATTTTAATCGCGGTATACTGCAGCTCTTCAGTGCAACGGACTGAATGTAGCCCTTAGGCTCTAAAGAAAAACAGCTTTACTAAGAATATAGTTATAAGATCAGAAAGGCTGTTGCGGCCGATATGGGACATCATTCCTCATCCCTGAGAAAAACAGCTGTCTGGTGGATCTGCCGTCCAAAACACAAAGCAGGGTTGGGTTCAGGAGATGCAACGTTCAGGAAAATATATTCTTGTTTTAGAGCTGACATGATTCCCTATTCTACATGATAGAGAAGCGCATGTTTACATAATATATTTATATCTGAACATTCTGTGATGTTGTAACCCAAATGAACGCTACCCGAGCTTATCTATCTATAATTACTGCACGTCTCAGAGGTTAAGGGTCATGTGTAAAGAATCTCCTTTGCATCACTGTAGTTTTGCACAGGACTTGTGGAGGAGCAAGGCAACGGTCAGTCACTCTGTAGGACTAGAACTAAGAATGCGCAGTGGCTACTAGAGTCTAGTGTACAATCTTCCCGGCCGAGCGGTTAGGTCATGAATATGTATTTTAACGATTGCAATGTCCCCGTGGTTTCCTTCCAAAACAAGACACTTATGTATGCAAGTATGTAAGAAGGGGTAGGTAGTGATTCTGGGCCTACAGGACTCCTTTGTAATCCTGGCCCAGAACGCAATGTGCATTTTGTGTTGCGCAGACGCTTGTAGTTGCTGACAGCCATTAATGTACAATTACTAGATTGAATCTGCATCAGAGAAGTAATTGACATTTTAACACTGTAATAAGAATGCATTTAACTGCACAGATGGGGGAGAATGTTCAAGAGAATTGCAAGGAAACTTCAAATTCATAAAAATTAAAAAACATCTACATTTCTCAGTGGCGCAAGCTTAATGAGAGTCGCTTAACCCTTATCTTTACCCAGAGATTTCACTTGTTAAGACTGCTTGATTTCTCTCTGGGAATGTCCTTTAATGATAAAATCTCAGAAGCCTTTTAGCCTCAGAAGCCCTGTACATTACATTACAGCCTGTTATCTGTGATAGACAGATCCAATCTGGTAATAGTTTATCTAGATTCAATCTAGTCATTGTATATCTATGGCCTCTACAGTCTGAGGAAGCGGCTGAAGAGATGCAGCCACTGACACTAGAGAGAAGCCTCTAGCACTCTGGCTTTATGGTGATGTAATGTACACTGATGGAGACGTCAACATAATGAGTTATAAAAGACAAAACACAAAACAGCTTTAAATAGAGGAACAAATATAAAGTATTAGTCTTCCATACTGTCTATATGCAAGAACAGTCTATATAACTGTTTTTGTAAAGGACCTTACATTTTAGCCCCCCTTTGAACCTTGTCATGTATGTACTGTTTCGCATCAAACAATAATATTTAAGACAATGGAAAAAGCACCACAAAATTCATCATAGAAACAGACAGATTTCTAACCATACAATGATATATACAATGTATTCCAACAATATGAGACAGAGTGAGAGAGAGAGAGGGAGGGAGAGAGACAGAGAGAGAGAGACAGAGAGAGAAAGAGAGACCGAGGGAGAGAGATACAGCGAGGGAGAGAGACAGAGAGAGGGAGAGAGAGGGAGAGAGACAGAGAGATACAGCGAGGGAGAGAGACAGAGAGAGGGAGAGAGAGGGAGAGAGACAGAGAGATACAGCGAGGGAGAGAGACAGAGAGAGGGAGAGAGAGGGAGAGAGACAGAGAGATACAGCGAGGGAGAGAGACAGAGAGAGGGAGAGAGAGGGAGAGAGACAGAGAGAGAAAGAGAGACCGAGGGAGAGAGATACAGCGAGGGAGAGAGACAGAGAGAGGGAGAGAGAGGGAGAGAGACAGAGAGATACAGCGAGGGAGAGAGACAGAGAGAGACAGAGAGAGGGAGAGAGACAGAGAGATACAGCGAGGGAGAGAGACAGAGAGAGACAGAGAGAGGGAGAGACAGAGACAGACAGATAGAGGGCGAGAGACAGAGAGAGAGAGACAGAGAGCGAGACATAGGGAGAGAGACAGAGGGAGGGAGAGAGACATAGAGAGAGAGACAGAGAGGGAGAGAGAGCGAGACAGAGAGCGAGAGGGAGAGAAAGAGAGATTAAAACTACGTATTAAACTTGTCGAGTCCATCATGCAGGGATGAATTTATACAGGAGACCTGAGGAGGATGACCTATGACTTTGTGTACAACAAGTAAGTGGGCGTGGCCGGGCGAGGTCAAACCCAACTCGACCAATCACACCCTAGTCCCCGAGACACAACGCCAAAATAAGAGCTCAATAAATGTAGAATTATACACAAACCAACCACTGGTCCTTTTAGGTTTTAGTGTTGTCATTTTTTGAAGGGAAAATAAAGCGATAAAGAGA